>NC_142041.1:54245114-54573114 GCF_982192425.1 Myodes glareolus | reverse complement strand
TTCTCATCTTGCTTCCTTTGCATGTGAATGTTGACTGCGTCTCTGCCTTTCTTTATCCTAGAGTCCTGCCTGGCTACTAACCAATTAGTGTTTTATTAAACTAATAGAAGTGATAAGTCTTTACAGCTTACAAGAACATTATCCTGCAGCAGGTGTCCAGGCTTCTCTTTCTGTAGCCTGTAGAGAAACCTCTCATGACAAAGCCACTAGAATGTAAGAGTGAAGCTCCAAGCCTGGATCAGCTTGACCTCTCTACTTTCAGCGAGCATTGTGGACATTATCATCAGCAACAGGACCTTGTTGTCGGTTTTAAGAGAGGGATCTTCTGGCCTAGTATCAGCCTGGGTCATTTAGGAATTTCTTTGGGACCTCCTTGGCCAACAGCTCAACCAAATGTAACTGAATCCTGCCATTGGAAGTCTTGCCTGCCTTAAAAAGTTGGCAAGTTCAGCCTCTGGGTCCTTCATTACTAGAAGTCTTTACTGAAGTCAGCCTCATAGATTCCAAAAAGTTTACAAAGCACTAGCTTTCCACCCTGCCCCCGAGAGACCCCTAAATCCAGTTGTCTCGCCCACCTTGCTTTCTCCCTCCATCCCCACCTGATCCCTACTGCTCCCATCTCTACTCAGGCTCAGTCCACTGACAAAATATATTCTATTTCCCTTTCCCACGGTGATCTATGTTTCCACTCCTAGCGATCCTCTTTACCTAACTTCTCTGGGTCTGAGGATTGTAACTTGAATATCACCTGCACTTTTAGTTTTCCCATAGAGGACTAGTGGTGAACCCTAGCTTGTTAGGGCTTTCAGGGCCTAATAACTGACTCTAACAATTCCAGGAAGACAATGGCATATTTCCCACGACAGCTACAATCCTGACAGATGGTACCTACCACTTCCTTTTGAGGGCAAGAAATATCCCCCAAATATCTGAGCAAGCACAAAGCAACAGGAGTCTCTTGTTGTACCCAGTTCTAGTCCAGGGTTATAAGATGCTCTCAGTTATATATCTCCTTTATCTCAACATCCCAATGAACATTTTAAAAGAAAAGAAATAGTATTGTCTTGAGTTATTTAAAATACCTGGGAAATAGGAGCAGTAGGATAGGCAATGACTGTTTGCAGTTTCTAAGGTATTTTCTAGGAGGGTCGCTGTGTTTTGGGACTAGAAATATAAAATTCAGTGTCAGTCAGTCCCACAAAGTAATACATTATGCTGCAAGACCAGCATAATGATTGTCAATCAGTTTCACAAACCAGTGCTTTACTAGAAGATCAGAGTCATGATGATGAAATCATTGAGTGTTGCAAACTCTCTCTGTGACCTACAACTGGGGATAGCAGTACAGATTCTCAAATGCAAGTTCTTGCCCTTCCTCCAGGTCTCTTGGATTGCCCCCTCATCTTGTGCTGCTTGGAAGCTCTTCCTCTTTCTTTTAACACATTGGTACAGTAATCTCTCTCTTTAGTTATTTTTATATTATACACAGTGCAACCCTTTGTAGACAAACATTTTAATAAACTGACAGCTACAGAATATTTTAAAAGTAAGTGTGTCTCAGGAGATTGGTTCTGACAAATAGAAGGCAAAATATTTCATAGATTGAATGGCTAAGATAAAAAATAACAATGACAGCTTATGCTGGTGAGGATGTGGAGCAAGAGAAACACTCCTTCATTGCTTATAGTAGTGTAAATTTGTATAGCCACTTTGGAAATCAATATAAGGGTTCCACAGAAAATTAGGAATCTATCAACCTCAAGATCCAGCTATAGCACTCCTAGGCATATTCCCAAGGATGCTCCATTCTATCACAGAGATACTTGATAAACTATGTTCATTGTGGTTTTATTCATAATAGCTAGAAAGTGGAAATAACCTAGATGACCTGCACCTGAAAAATGAATAAAGAGAATGTAGTACATTTATAAAATTGAGTATTCCTCAACTGTTAAAAAAATAACATCATGAAGTTTACAGACAAATAAAGGGATCTAGAAAGAATCATCTTGAGTGAGATAACCCAGACCCAGAAAGACAAACATGGTATGTACTCACTTATATGTGGAACTTACTTGTAAAGTAAAGGATAATAATGCTACAATCCACAGATCAAAAGAGGCTAAGTAACAAGGAGGGCTGGCTGTGACGGGTGGAAACAGGGAGGGTAAATGAATCTCCCTGGAAAGAGGAAATAAAACAGATATCTTCACTGGACTGGGGGTGGGGGAATTCATGGGGATGGGAACAGGAGAGTTCAAGTGAGACAAGGATGGAGAGAGAGAAAGAGTACTGGGGGAGACACTGGAATTGGGGAAAATTTGGGGGCAAAGTAGAAACCTAGTGCATTGGAAACACACAGCAATCTATGAAGGTTCCCAAAGTTAAGACTCCAAGCATTGGGGGATTTGGAGCTTAAGCTGACCATCTCCTGTAACCAGGGAAAACTTCCAGTTGAGGAACTGGGACACCACCCTGGCCATAAAACCTTCTATCTATAATTTGTCCTGCCGGCAAGATTTGCTGGGGTAAAGGTGGAACAGAACCTGTGGGAGAACCCAAGCAATGACTGGTCCAGCTTCAAACCCATGCCAGGAGAGGGAGTCAACCCATATCACTGCCAAGGGGTCAAGAAGCCAGAGACTGGAGGCAGGATTGCTCAGAGACCTAGGATAGAAGTAAGCATCGCACTCAGAAAAAAAACAATAATAAAAATAATTGAAATGATTCTGAATGATATTCTGTATACTCATAGACAGGAACCTGGCATACTCACCATCAAACTGGCTCTATCCAGCAACTGATGGAAACAGATACAGAGGCCCACAGCCAAAATTAAGTGGAGCTTGGAAAAATCCTATAGAAGATGGGGAGGAAGAACTGTAGAAGACAGAACAGCCAAGGACACCACAAGAAAACCCACAGAATCAAGAAACATGGAATTATAAGGACTTACTGGGACTGAACTGACAAACAGGGAACCTACATGGGTCTCACCTAGTCCCTCTCTATATATGTAATAGTTGTATAGCTTGTTGTTTTTGTGGTACTTTTAACAGAGGGAGCTATGGCTGTTTTTGATGCTTTTGCCTGCTTTCGAGACCCTTTTCTTCCTCCTGGGTTGCCTTGACCAGCCTTAATATGATGGTATATGCCTATTCTTATTGTAACTTGATATGCCAAGTTTGATCGATATCCCTAAGAGGGCTGTCATTTTCTGAAGGAAAAAATAGGAAGAATGGATGGATGTGGGGGGGGGGAGAGGAACTGAGAGGACAGAGAGGAGGGAAAACTGTATTTGGGATGTAATGTATGTGAGAATAAATTAATAAAAATATTTCATAGATTGAATTGTATTTTTTCACAGAAAATACATATCTGCATCTGTATTAATTTAGTGTAATTTACACTTCAGAATCAAGAACCTGGGACTAGGAGAGTACACCTTCAGTAAATTGTTTGCCACATAAGCATGAGGTCATGAGTCTGATCCCCAGTACCTAAATAGCTGTGTGCATCTGAGATCTCCACAATGGGGAGACAGACAGGCCAGCACTAGAGATTGCCAGCCAGTCCATCTATCTGAATCAGTAAGGGACCTGCCTAAAAATAAAAGACAGAAAGCAAATGAAGAGGACATCCAATATTGATCTCCTGCTTTCACATAAGTGTAAACATGTACACACACACACACACACGCATACACACACACATTTTGAAGCAATACTATGTAGTACATGTTGAGGTTCAAGGATCTTATCCAAGCCCTGCATTTCAGAAACTCAGGCTGGTAGAAGTGCTACAAAGAGCCATCCGCCAATCACGGCCAGTGTATGAACTGACGCTCTCTGGAGGATTTAGAAGGCCCATTTCTCATGAAAGGGAACATCTGCTGAAATTTTCAGGGTCAGATCCCTGTTCTTGGTATATATTTGGTGGTATATGTACACGAGCACCTGGAGAGGAACTATGATGGGGCTTTTTCTTAAGAGAAAAGGAGAAATGAAAATATTTTGGGGCAATTGAGCCCTTGGGCACTAAAGAGCCCCCAATTTTCGGGTATCTGAGGTCAACCATCTGCCTCCTTCATGAAAAACCTTGAAGGCTAGTGGTCATCTACATAATTAAGATCAATGGGCCTAAGATAATTTGATGACACACAAAATTTATCCTCTTAGAATATGCATTTAATCTAAATTTTTGCATGGGATTGAAAGAAGAGTTTTCTCAAATCTCTATGGAATCTATGGAAGCACCCTGTGCTCACTGTAGAATCCTGCTTAAGAAGCTCTGGCCAGAAGGAGTTATACAAACATAGACAACTGAGGGAGAAGGAAGTGTGTTATTCCTTTTTTAGTGCCTCCTTTTTTTTTTTTTTTGCAGAGTCGGATAAAACATTTTGAACAAATGGGTAATATTAATGATAGTGATATTGATGTGTGTCCAAAAGAAGCTATGAAATGCTTGCTGATCTCAAGAGTCTTTTGCAAGGTTTAATTAATCCTTCTAGTAGCTTTTAAGGATAATTTTACTACTTTGCTTTTAAAGATGAAAAAACAAATCCCAGAAGTGGTGCAATGTGTTTTTACTGAATGACTCAGTCGTACAGGCAGATATTCTGACACCGAAATCTATGATCCTAACAACTACATTAAGGAAGGAGAAAAAAATATTGATTCAAATCCTATCGAGTGCATTAAGCCTCACAGTACTAGTTTGAGTTATATCTTTTTTAGGCTTTTTTTAAAAATTCTTAACACAAACTTAGCTAGGGAAGTATCTCATACTTCCTATGATTCAGATTCATGGCAAACAACTGGTGCCATTCTCCAATCAAAGGAATTGATAATTTAGTCCTGATTTCCCACATTTCAAGGGTAGTAAATACCAAGAATTTTTTTTATTTTATTATTTTCTCAGTTTCTGTACTCATTGACAAAATATCTTGCAATTGTTAAAGTGAAAGTTCTAGATAATAACCTAGGATAAGTAGATGTCACTTCCAAGCTGTTTTTATAGATAGATCATGAACAGATTTTTCTCCAAATGAACAAATGAAGAAAATGAACCATGTGATAAACTTATCTTTTAAGGCCATCTCTCCTTCTAAGATGGTATCTTATTATGACTTGTCCCCTTTGTTAACCCTCTACTTCATTTAAGTTCTTCATAATCTGTAAGTTAGAAAAACTTCCTATAAAGAATGTAGGAACAATATGAAAATATTGAGAGAATTTTTCAGCTAGGTTCTGCCAAGATCTCAGCTCTCTCATTGGAATAAAAATTTTAACATTACATCTGGGGGACCTTTTATGAAAACAATATATATGAAAGATAGGGAATTCTAGACATGCCATTGTCCTCCATCATTCAAATATGTTGTAGATCCAAGAATAACATAAGGACCCACGGTAAACAGAGATCTCAACTCCCATTATGAAAGCAGGGAGTCCTGGACACTAAAAAATAGTGACTTCTCTTCTGATAAATGTCATGAGATAGGATCATTCACTCAGTATTTATCTATAATATCATTTGTTTCCATGAGATTCAGTCAGTTAACAAGGATGCATACTTTGTGAAAGAATCTTTACTACTTTACATGGATGCAACTCAGTACATCTCTGGTTGAAACAAAACAAGGGAATTCATACTGCTGGGAGATATAATTCATGTTCCAGGGGCTATATTTATATTGAAATACTTTTCTAAATGGTTTGTCATTATGTAAATGCCATCCAGTGCTTATAAATTTTTACATTTGATGTGTAGGTATGTTAAGCAAAGGGACAAGTGGTATAGGTGGTGTTTTGAGCCTCCAAGGTTTCCATTTCCAGAATAGTATTTGACTTTAGTACTGGACTAAGCAAACGTAGTCATGCACAAATGCTCATTATATTTTAAAAGCATCTTTCTTTAGCCTCTTTCCTTATCTACTTGCTATAAAATGAAAAAAATGGGAAAAAGATGCCCAAAGCATAAATATCTAAAACTACAAGTTTTCTTGTAAGTTAAAAAGTTGACTGTTGAAATTATCATCATATTGGATGAAACCAGTAGCAGCTCCTGGGGACACAGTGCTTCAGAGACGACTCATCCTCCCTCTGGATTACTGCTATTATTTTATATTTTTAAAAAACAATAAACCAATATCATCAACAAAGTAGAAAATTTCAGTTTTATTATCTTACCTATGGGTATGTGTTGAATCATTCAAAAACCTGAAACTTTGTGTTTTGCCTTATTATTATAAGACAAGTGATATTTATCAAATTATAAGAGGTATAAAGATTTTTGTTTGAGAACATCTAACACAATAGAATAAAAATCAGAACTTAGCTAAGCATCCAAAAATGAGAGTATTTAACTTATGGCCCATACATAAAGTGGCAATTTTATATAATTAAACATTGTTCTAGAAAAGAAATAACATGTATCATAATTCACTACAGTTAAATTAGATCCACTCTATACATGCAGGGATGATTCAATAAACATAAATTAATAAATATATTTCTTTACATAAATGATCTCAAGGACAGAAATCACCTGATCATGCCACTGATACAGAAAATTCACTTGACACCATTCAATACTGTTTTATGATAAAGCCCTGGAAATACTACGAAAGGAGGAAGCATATCACAATTTAATAAAGGCCATGTAAGACAAGTCTATAGCCACATCAGGGTAACTGGAGAGGAGCTCACTGCCTTCACTAAGATGGCAGAGAGGACAAGGATGCAACTGTCCCCTCTTCTACTCAGTAAGTGCTTGTAGTCTCAGTTAGAGCAATCGAACAAGGGAAAGAAATAAAAGGGGAAAGGAAGAAGTCACAGTAATTCTATTTACAGATAAAAATGATTCTATGTAGGAGAGATCCCAGGAACTCTTTAGGAAACACTTAAAATTTATACTTTCAGCAAAGGGGCAGAATATAAAAGTAATATGCCAAAATCAGTAGTTGTCCCAAGTATCCAGGAAAAAAAAAATCAAGAAATCAATCTTACTTACATAAAAAACAATAACAATAAAAATAGCAACAACCAAAAAAAATTTGGATTAAGGAAAAGAAAAGAAGAAAACCTCTACAATGACAATTTTTGTTTCTTTTAAAGGCTGTGTGTGTGTGTGTGTGTGTGTGTGTGTGTGTGTGTGTATGTGCCTGAATGCAGATGCATATACAAGTCAGAGCAAGGTGTCAGATCCCTGGAGTTGGAGCTACAGGCTGTTGTGAGTTACCCATTGTTAATTGTGGATACTAAAAACTGAACTTGGATTCCTCAAGAGCAGTATGTGCTCTTAAGAGCTGGGTCTCTCCAAATCCTACAATGAAAAGTTTAAAACACAGAGAAAAAATCATGACTTACAGGATTAATATTATGAAAATGGCTATCGTATCAAAAGCAGTGTATAAATTCAATGTAATAGAAGTCAAAATGATAATTCTGTTCTTCACAGAAGTAGATAAAATTCTTAAAATTCATATGCAAGCAAAAAAAGAACTCAGATAGCCAAAGCAATCCTGAATAAAAAGAACATTGATGAAGGTATCACACCATGCCTGATGCCAAGTTATATAAGATAGCCACAGTAATAAACTTCATTGAACTAGTGCATGTACATGCATGTGCACACTCACGCATATGCAAACACACACATACATGCACACACACAGATAAGTGGAATGGAACTGAGGACCCAAGTATAATTTAACACAACTACAGCCACCTGAGCTTTGACAGAGAAATAAAAAATATATATATGAAAGAAAAACCATCTTAAAGTATCTGATTCTCTCAATAGATTTTATGATTTCTCTTTAGCAGATATCCGGGCATAGGGCGGCAGCCAGTCTGTTGCCCCCCCCATTTTCTTTCTTGTTTTTTCCAGAAGTCTGTGCTTTATGATAGGAAAAGCAAGATGGGCTGACAGTACAATTCCTCTGGTCCTTTTTACAAAGATTTCTGGGTCTTCCTCCTTTTTCTTGACCCATCAGTCAAGAAGCCATCATTGCAAAACTTCTCCAGGATTCTTTTTCTCCTTCTGCCTGCTCAGAATTTCAGGTCCTAGGAGCTGATGCTTACCTTATCTTGTCCACTGTCCTCCTTATGAAAGCCACCGAAATTGTCCCAACAAATTTACTGTTTGATAGAGTCAGTAACAAAGATAACTATAGACAAAGCAGACTAGAAAATGAGGTTGTTAAAATAGTCTGAATAGTTCTATCTAGAGAACAAAAATATGTGTTATTTGGCCAGTCACTATATGTGTAGCTGCTACCTGAAATCCTAGCATTCTGGAGTCTAAGGTAGATTTTAATCTTGAACTACATATGATATCCCTGGCACAATGGAATATACACTCAAACTATGAATAAAAGCAAACTCTTCCTCAAGTAGATATTGTCAGGTATTTGATCATGGCATGAGAAAAGTAATTAATACGGAAAGTTGGTACCAGTAGTGGTGCTGTTTCTGAGATAAACCTGACCATGTGTTTCTTAGGGCTTTCAAACATGTTTGTGGAAGGGATGTGGAAAAGTTTGACAGTTGGGGCTGGAAAGGTCTTTTCAAACTATCAGTAAAGCTTAATAACCTATTCTAATGAAAGTTTGGAAAACCAGAAGGCCTAGAGAAATAAGGACTTTGGAAGCCTCTCTCTTGAAATTTCACAGGGGAACACGTATTCTATCAGAAATGAGGCCATTCAGACCATAGCATGGCTAAGAATCTGGCTATTTCTACCTCTGGTCAGAGAGTCTGAGAGGAATAGAATTTCCAAGTGATGTATTCATACCTTTGATGGAGGAGCTTTCAAGGAAGCCCATGATATGTTTATTGATTCCTACTCTAATACAGGCCTCCAGTGTATAAAAGTAGGTGGGCAGAAAGATGCAGTAACAAATACAGCTTATCTAGAAATGTAGCTTGATGAGTTTAAAGTTGTACAAGGTTCCTACTGATGACAGAGTCTACAGTTGCCAGAACAAACCTCCTGCTGTGCACTGGTACAAAAGAAAAGATGGCCACAAAATAAGACACCAATCTCAGGAAGCTCCAACTGTGAGAATGCAAATTTATTTTAAAGATGAGAGCCTAAAGTCAGAATTGATGTGGGATCTTCTCTGTATGCTGTGACTATCATCGGTTAATAAAGGAACTGCCATGGGCCTATAGCAGAGCTATAGGGGAACAGAGCTAGTTGGGAAAAAGTAAACTGAATGCTGGGAGAAAGGAGGCAGAGTCAGGGAGAAGCCATGGAGCCACTGCCAGAGACAGACATTCTGAAACTTTGCTGGTAGGCCACGGCCGCCTGGTGATGCACAGATTAAAGGAGATGGGTTAAATTAAGATGTAAGAGTTAGACAATAAGAAGTTAGAGCTAATGGGACAAGCAGTGATTTAAATAATACAGTTTCTGCATGATTATTTTGGGGCTAAGTGGCTGGGAACAAACTAATGACATCCTCCAACACAGAATGTCTAAGGTGTCCACAGCTTTTGGAAAGCAACTGTATTTCCCAGAGGTCAGCACCAGCAGACTGTTCCAGTTGTAGCTGGAGGGTGCCAGGATCTATCTTTAGCTGGCAGCAAGACTTGGCAGCATTGTCAACATGGCACTAGCTTTTCAGCCATTAAAATGAAAGATTGAGGTGACAGCATAGTTTTGAATCATAACTTCAGAGAACTGATAAGACCAGGAAATTTCCGGGAAGTTTCAGAGTCTCTGAAAATAGACCTACGTCATGGCACGAAGTCATGAAGGTAAAGCCTAAAATGCAGAGGAGACTCCAGTATCATAAAGATGCCAGGACCACTTAATAATTATTATGCTAGCCGAGAGAGAAAGACTTGCACAGTAAAATATTTAAGATCGCAAAGAAAGAAGTTGAGGAAGACATCAGAAGATGGAAAGCCCTCTCATGCTCATGGATCAGTAAGCTTAGTATTATAAAAATGACCACCCAACTTAAAGCAACATACAGATTCAATAAAACTCCATCAAAATTCCGAAACAAGTCTTCACAGATGTTGAAAATAATCCTTAACTTCATATGGAAAGACAAAACACTCAAGAGAGAAAAAGCAGTCCTGCATAGTAAAAGAACTACTAAAGGTTATCATCCTCCCTGTTTTCAAGGTGCACTACAGAGCTATAGTAATAAAAATATGATTCTGACATAAAAACCGACATTAACTGACAGAATGAAATTGGAGACCTAGACATTAACTCCACATTGCAATGGTCACCTGATTCTTTGACAAAAAAAAAAAAATGTATACTGGAGAAAAGGTAGCATCTTCAACCTTCCTCATGGTCAACCTGAACCATAAGATTATTTTCATATTACTTCATAACTGTAATTTTCTACTGCTGTGAATGATAATGTAAATATCTGATATTTCCTATGACCTTAGGCAACCCTTGTGAAAGGGTTGTTTGACCTACAAAGAGGTCACAGGTTGATAACTACTGATCTCAAGGAATTAGAATATAATTTGTTATATAACAATCACCCTGGATGAAACTAAACTTCAAAAGGATTAAGGACCCCAACATAATTCCTGATACCCAGAATGAAGAGAAATTAGGGAACGTGCTTTGGTTAATCATCACAAGAAAATGCAACACAATCATCTAGACTATATATATATATATATATATATATATATATATATATATATATATATAAAATAGAAAGAACTGAAAAAAACTAAAACTAAGAAAATAACCAATATTTTAAATGGAGTATAGAACCAAACAGAGTTTTCATATGATGGAACACAAATGGCTGAGAACCTCTTTTTATTGTTTTTTTTCCTTTTTTTCATCTCCCCCCCCATTTTTAATTGATTTTTATTGAGTTCTACATTTTTCTCTGCTTCCCTCTTGCCTCTCCCCTCCCCTCTTCAACACTCCCCCAAGGTCTCCATGCTCCCAATTTACTCAGGAGATCTTGACATTTTCAACAAAAAGACAATTATTACATGTACTCACTCAAAGGTGGTTTTTAAACATAAACCAAAGAAAACCAGTCTACAAACCACAATCCCAGAGAACTTAAACAACAATGAGGACACTAAGAGAGACTTATATCGATCTAATCTATATGAGAACCACTTTTCAAAGATGTTAAATATCCTTAGACATTAGGGGAAAAAAATTAAAATTACTCTGAGATTTCATCTTATTCTAGTCAGAATGGACAAAGTTAATAAAACAAATGACAGCACATGCAGGCAAGGATGCAGGGAAAGAGGACCACTTATTCATTGTTGATGTGGGTGCAGACTAGTACAGCCAGTATGAAAATGAGCACAGAGGTCCTTAAAAGCTGAACAAAGATCTACTGAAAGAAAGATCCTGCTCTAAATACGATTCCTCTGTCACAGTTTTCCCATTAAGGCTCTCTGGGGTTTATGCAGAAGATGAGGCATATTTTAAGTGCCAAAGGTTGTAAATGTCCCCAAGAAAACAGTGCTTTCCATACAGAACAAGGCCGATGCATATATGAACTAGTGCCTGCAACAGCATATACACAACCTGAACGAGATCAATCAAGTCAAAATTCTAGCACTTAGGAAAAGTGGACAGAATAGCCCTGCCCTAGGAGTAGCTGCTGGTGAGGGAAAGTCAATTTGTTTTCTTTTTTTTCCCAAAGGAATGATAATATATATATATATATATATATATATATATAGACCACACCAGGACTGGTCTCATGTTTGGTTGCCCTTTAGTTTCCTAGTAAATATTCCTTTTGGAAAAATAAGAATAGCCAACACAAATTAGACTCAATACACCTTATTTTCTTGTTTTCAAGAGAAAGAACATGAAGTTTGCTTGGTAGGAAAGTGGGTTCCAGGAGCAGCTGAGGGAGAGGGAAAAATATGATCAAAATATATTATGAAATTTCTAAAACATGAAAACAATAAGATGCACGTTGACACAAACTATCCCAACAATTGTGAGTTTAAGGCTGTGTTACATAAAGGATACCAGGCCAACTAGGTTAAGACTGTCTCTAAAAACTAAGCCAAATTAAACTAAACTGAAATCAATTATACAGATCAATTTTTTTCAAGAGTTCTATTACCATTTAAATAGCAGTCATCCAGAGAACTTAAGTTTCTTACCACTATAACAACAATTAGGTTACGTTTTTGGCTAGTTTCTTTGAAGAAATTTTATTTTTCTTTTCTAACAAAATTCTGTTTTATAAAATGGAAGGGTAGTCTGTATTCTTAATACATAATATTTTTTAAATCAACTGCAACTTGGAATCATTTGGAAAGGAGTGTCAAAGGAGATATTGCCTTGATCAGATTGACTTGTGGGGGACTGTCTTGATTATTAATTGCCATGGGAAGACCCTGAACTTAATAAGAGTGAAGAAGACTAGCTGAGCCTATCCAACAAGCAAGCAAGAATTCATCCATTTCTCTCTGAGGTTGGACTATGGGTGTGACATAATTCGCAGCTTAAATTCCTGCCTTTCTTCCTGTCAATGTGAACCTGTAATTATAAGGCACAGAAAACTCTTTCCTTCCCTGAGTTGTCAGTGTATTAGCATAGCTAAAGAAATGAAGCTAGAACAAACACTGTGTTAATATAAAAAGAACTAAATTTGTTTTGAGCATTGGTACTTCAGAGCTTCTAGGAAAACAGGGTCTATGCACTTTAAAATACCAAAGGTTGGCCATGGTCAGTACCACATGTAATGTTTTTCAGATTTTACTTGCTTCTCATAAAATCTCTATTGCTATTTCTTCTACAAATTGGAAACAACTCTAAAGAGAAATAATCCCTCTATTGAAATATAATTCTACTTCCTTCTTGGCAGTGGTTTGTAACCTGTGGGTCACGATCCCTTAGGAGTCAAAAACTCTTTCACGGGAGTCACTTAAGACCAATAGGAAATATCAGATATTTACGTTATAATTAATAACAGTAACAAAATAAAAATTGTGAAATAGCAAAGAAAATAAAGTTATGGTTGGGGGCCACCACAACATGAAAAACTGTACTAAATGGTGGCAGCCTTAGGAAGCTTGAAAGCCGCTCTTCTAGGGCAGATTTGCCACATGAACGTGTTTTTTATAAATACCTTTTACTTCCTCATTCTTCTAAAGCCAACACACCCTGTAGTTCCCTCTCTCTCTTTTCACAAGGAACCCAGTTACAGAGAATAGAAAAGGCCAGCTTCTGCAGCCAGTTATTGAGAAATCCACACAGGAGTCACACATTCTCATCATGTGTGCGCATGCCTGTGAACAACGGCTGTAATTCTCCAACTCTATAAGGTCACAGGAGCAATAACTCTCGGTCTCGGAAGATGTTCCAGATCTTTCCTGTCAACATGCAAGCATTCTTTTCAATTACATAAAATTATACCTCTCTAGCCAGTTGTTGAGTGTAGCAAGCTGGATCCATCTGAAGTCTAGCATAGTTAAAAACAAAACAAAGGAAAAGAGTTGGAAAATATAGAATGGTATATCCTCTGGCTACACTGTAGAATTTTTTCCCTCACTTATAGCCCATTTATTTCTCCTCAGTCTCTGTGCTCAAGTTTGCATTGTTCCACGGCTTATTTCAGAGAAACAGATAGTAACAGAGAGGAATAGTTATTCCTCTCAGACAGGCTAACAAACACAGAAATGCATATAGGGTAAGGGGAAGAACACAGAGAGTGGGAAATGTTCATGTCAACTAAGATATACAAGGAGTCTTTTCTATTAGATCACCATGTAGTAGGAGGACACTTGTTTGTTCACTGGCTGCCTGGCAGCTCAGACCCAGAAATAACCACACAGAAACTGTATTAATTAAATCACTGCTTGGGCAATTACTTAAGCGTATTGCTTGCTAGCTCTTACATCTAGAATTAGCCCATCTCCATTATTTTATATTTTACCACAAGGCTCATGGCCTACAAGCAAGGTTTCAGTGTGTCTGTCTCTAGCAACTCCAGGCCTTCTCCTTGATTATGCCCTTCCTTTTCCCAGCATTCAGTTTAGTTTTCCCTGCCTAGCTCTACTCTGCCCTATCAACAGGCCAAGGCAGTTTCTTTATTCACCATTGGTGTTCACAGAATACAGAGAAGAATGTCACATCACACCATAGTAGAAGTCTTTCAACTGAAAAGCTCAGAGGAGCTGTGAACAAGATCTGACCAGAGGTTACTTCCTTAGCTCAGGACCAAGCACACTAGCTTCCCACCCATAACAAAAAGTTGTCTATACAGAAATTAAGCTGTTCAAACTCAGTATGAAGTGGATTTGAACAGCCCTGCAGTACCACAGGTGAAAAATCACACCAGATGACAAACGGGTTTTAATTAAGCAGAGAAGCAAATGGTCTTAAACGAAATTTTACCGTAACCCAGGCTCAAGACATTTGCTTCAAAGGCAAGGCTGAGGGCAAGGCTTACTTTCCGGAGTTTGATTACAGCAATATAGCTTTGCATAAAGCAAAGAGATGTTTGTTACTATATGAAATAAGCCTGTTGTCTTGTTTTAAAAGGTGCATTGTGTGCTTAACTTTTAAAAAAAATTGAAGCAAGGGACTACCACTGATGAAGTGATTCCATTTAGCTATATTCACTGATAGTTAACAAAAAAAGATTGGGACCTATTACCTTCTAGATATATTACACACATAATTACACACAAGTACAAAATATACACCAAGGGCCAATTATATATGAAGAAGTACTGATAATTAAGAGAACAATTTGATATTACTGAAGTATTTGTTTGACAGCATCATCCTGCTTTCTGTGCTGTTTAGTCTGACACCAGATGCTTAACACACAGTAAAATGTGAC
The DNA here is from genome assembly GCF_982192425.1 of Myodes glareolus. Classification (NCBI taxonomy): domain Eukaryota; kingdom Metazoa; phylum Chordata; class Mammalia; order Rodentia; family Cricetidae; genus Myodes; species Myodes glareolus. The sequence continues at coordinate 54,558,284 of NC_142041.1, read as the reverse complement.
CACACTAACACTGTTCTTTAAAATATTCTACTCTGTGGAAGTCGGGCACTGAAACATGATTTATACAAAAGAGTGCTTGTACCTTGGAAAGCTTTTTAAACTTCAAAGTCCTCTTATTTGAGCACACAACAGGGTTTAGAGAGGTGCAATTGCAGTCTGCCATTCTATCCGTGTGGAGATTGCTCCTTCTATTACTGCCGCCATTTGGCAAAAGCCCCTTTCACAGTTATGAAACTGCACCTTCCCTGAAGTGCTGAGCCTGTGGTGGATATCCCTTTTGATCATTCACATTCAAATATTCACTGCAAAGATCTTACCTATGAAGACATTCTCTGGGATCATGGATCATTTACCGTCAAACTGATATTCAATCCTGGTTCAGTGAAGAGGATGATAATCTATTTCTTAGATATTCAAAACTAATTCATACAGAGCAGCATCATAAGAAAGTGAAAATCACGCACCCGACTAAACATTTGGCTTGGTTAAAATGCGAGCTATAAAATTCACTAAGTGACACAAGGGGAGATATTCATAAGGGCCAATTATGCATGATATACTATAGGTGATTACAAGAGCTGATTAATATTTCTGAATTATTAACTCTGACAGTACAATCATTTTTCTTATCTCTTCTGTTGACACCAGATGTTTAATACAGAGTCAAATGTGAATGTAGCATTATTTGCTGTGTGCATGGCTAGAAAACACAAATTATGTGGTATCGATGTGGTAGTATGAAGACATACATAATATGTAAGACAAAACAGATGTCTTAAGAGTTTTGACTGCTTGACGTAGGTGAGTCTCCCAAGGAAAGTATGGGTAAGAGAAAATTTTCTGTGACAAAGGGGATTGCATTTCATCTCTCACATAATGGGATGTGTCACTTTTATAAATTGGTATTATTAGCTGGGGAGGTGATGTGATCAGACTCTGCCCATAGAAACTGAAATTTCAGTCGCTATCAGCTCTGGTCAGTGCAATTTCTTAATGAGAATAGCTAATGTTTATTTAGCACTTATAATACATGAAACACTCTACAGAAATTAACTTCATAATTATAACACCTCTGTGAAATGGGAACCATCATCCTCATTTTGAAGATCTTCTTCGCTCAGGTTCTAGACAAATTGATCACCTTGACTGATAGTGTGCAGGGATTAGGAGGCAAATAGTTACTGGAATTTGAGCCTTAGAGATATGGTTTCTGAACTGATGTTAAAACACTCACAATACCTTTTCACCAGCCAACTGGTATCCAACACCATGATTCTTGGCTTTCCTTAATTTCAAACACAACTGCAGCGTAAAATCAAAAGCTGTTGGTTACGGCCAAGGTATGTAAGCCACTACTACACCTACACAAAGGACTACATAACTGAGAAAAGCTGGGAATGGGAGTAATGATTTTTCCCAGGGAAGAACACACTAAATTGGTTGTCCAGTACCAAACAGTCAGTCCTGAAGACATACCTTCAAGTAACATTATATTAATTGAGCAGGCTATACTGAGAAATATATGTATGTATATACACACATGCATGCGATAACAATTAGTGAAATAAGAGGCCGTGAATTTGAAGGAAAAGAGGGAGGGATCTATGATAAGGTTTAGAGAGAGGAAAGAGGAAGGAAAAATGTTGTCGTTATATTGTAATGCTCCAAATAAAATAAAGATAAATGAATGAAAAACCCTGGTAGGCTGACAGAGAAAGGTCTCACAGAGGATGAAGATTAAAATGCTGCACCATAATTACAGGTGGATGCTTTATATGCTTTAATTCTCTAACAGTTTATGCCTTTTTGGTATAAATGAAATTTACCAGATAAAACAAATCTTTATTTATCAGACAGTTCAGTTCTTTTGTTATTCTAAGACAGCTTGTTCAGTCATATAATTTCCATTTTGAAAAAATTCAAGAGACTGTGGAAGCAAATTGTTGAGACCAAGGATGTCAGATGGACGTCAAAGAGAAGGCTGGTTGTATCAGCATTCATGTTTCTTAAAATAAAATAAAAATTAGAACTCCAAAGAGCTTGAATTTGTTCATATACAAAGTCAGCCAAGTTCTATGGTTTACAACTACTTAATGTTTTCCAAATTATGAATCCAGTTTTTGACAGAGAAGTAACATCATATCTTAGCAAAACGTGTGAAAGAGAGGAAAAATATTTGATACTTATGAGGAGATAATAGATAGGCAAGACATTTTCTTGCACTTTATATGGTCTCAAGAGCTGTCATCAGAACTGAAAACAAGGGTAAGAGGCTGAAGGGGAAGAAGTGGCAATCTGCTAATGGAAGGAGAGGACGCTGACCCTGGAAGAACTGAGGGCTTTAGTGCAACTGATGTGAACCCTGAAGGACTGAGTTTGGGGCACAATTCACACATTATCAGCAGGCCAAGTGCGCTGGGAAAACCAGGGGTGAAGCAAGATAGAAGAGGCTATAAACCTTAGAAACACAGAAAGGAAAAGGAACCCTCTCTCCAGCCCCTGGAAACCTCCCCTGCTGAGAACTCAAATTCTACACAAATAACAGTTTGCTGTGAAGGTAGCCAACAGGAGACAGAATTGCAGTTTCAAATAAAAATATTAAAATAACAATAAGCCCAGCTTCAGGTCTGAGTCCAGATGGCCTGGGTTTTACACTCACTTCAGAGATATTTTCTGGGTGACTCAGAAAACAAGGGTTTTAACTTTGTTTCCCTGAGGCTAGCCTACCTTCCTGCACCCTGCTAAGTGTTACCTCATCTCCTGCAATCCTGTCAGGTGAACTTCAGAAACTACTCTGTGACTTCATTGGAATTTCTTAGCAACCCTTCAAAAATAAGAACATCAAAACCCACAATAACTGTATAAACCTTTTAATTTCAGTTGTTCAATGTTTAAAAACAATTTTGTTATCTTTTGAAATTAAAATTAATTTCCCCTTCTCTTTTCTCCCACCAAACCCAGTCATGTACTCCTCCCTCATCGCTCACTCCCTTTCGAATTGGCGAACTCTTTTACCTTAATTATTGATTGATGTTAATTAGGCTTTCTCGTGTGTGTGTGTGTGTGTGTGTGTGTGTGTGTGTGTGTGTGTGCACGCACAAGTGTGCGTACAATACTGTTGTATATATCAAAATAGTTTGCTCTGTCCTTATGTTCCCTGTATGTATACATTGGTGTGTGTGGGCAGGGGCGAGGCTGAGCATTTGATATTAGACAACCAATTTAAACCGGTTCATCTTTTCCTGCAATGAAGCCAAGAAGTCTCTCTGATCTGAGGTCAAACTGCCAGACAAAGCAGCATCAAGTTGTGTTTCTGTACCCACCATGACCAAGAAGAGAATTTTTTTTTTTATAATGTTGTAGAATGCTTGAAGATGGGGACAGGCACACACAAGATAAGGAAATGGGAAGTCAGTTTGATATATGTTTGACTGCATCCTAAATGGTGCAGGAACACTCTGCATTGAGCAGATTGTACAGTTTTTATTTAGATTTAGAGATTTGGGAATAGACAGTAAAAGCAACAGGGGCAAACAACTTTTTTAAAGAGAAAAAGTTTTAATAAAAGAAAGGAAATCTCAATTAGCATATTCATGAAGAGCAGTGCCTTCCAAAAACCTTTATTTTCAATATGTCTAATGACAAGTATACTAAGACAGCACTTCGAGAAATCAGAGGAGTGGTATTTTGGGTCTCAACAAAGTTACATTGCTAAATCCTAGTGAAACATTGCACTTACCTACGGATCTTTTCACAAATCCCGAATGTCTTCCTCCATTCTACATAGCTGAATCAGCTTTTGTAGAACTGGGGCTTAAACACTTCTTCTTCTGCATGCTGTGCTCCCAACACAGAGTGATTTCTGTGCCTATTTCATGTTGAGGGAAGATTGTTCTATTCGCACCTGTTTCAGTAGAACATATTAATTAGGCTTTCTCATGATCAGACTCCAGCAGTCTGAGATTTAATTATTCTCCATTAGTGAGGTACAGTTGTGATCTAGAAAACTGAAACACCTAGCTAGCTTGAGAGGCAAATTTAGGACATGCAGACACACCTCAGCTTACTCTAATGATGTCTGCAACAGCTGGTACATTATTTGAATTACTTTTGTTCCATAAGGAAAGAAACTAGATTAGAGAGCATGCTTGTACATTGGGTTCTCTAATAAAATAAAGGTTGTTCCTGATGATAAAAATTTTATCCTACTAATTTGGATGTTTGGTGGAGTTAGAGAAGGTTATACAACTGGAGAATGTACATAAATGGAGGATGCAGTTTGAAAAGGATATCATTACAAAACAGATAAAACTAACAGTAGATTCTACAAGGGGGGAAATGATGCCTCTTTTACATAGAAAAACATTTTCTAAATTCTCCACTGTTTATAAACTCTGTATTATCCATTATCTCAGTGGTTGACAAATTTGAGATTTGGGAAATACTCAGATGTTTAATTGCTTCTTTTATCTGAGGATTTCAAGTATGTTATGCCTTAATACTTTATTTTGAAATTTGAAGTTTGACAAGATGTGGAACATTTGGTATGTTACAATTCATAATTCTTGCAGAGGCTGGTCTCAGAAAAGTTGGTGATATGGCTCAGTGAATAAAATGATCGACTCATAAACCTTAGGACCAGAGTTTAGGTTTCTAGCCATACAGATGCCAGATAGTCATGGTGCCTTTCTGTAAACCTAGAACTTAGAAGCAGAAACAGGAGATCCCTGCACCAAATTAGTAGTCTGGTAGGTTAGCCAAATCAGCAAACTGTGGGTTTAGCCAGAGATCCTGCCTCAGTAAATGAAACAATTAAGAAAGATGCCTAATATCAATCTCTGGCCTCTAAATCAGTGTGCACACATATGAATGCACACTTGAACAAATGTGTGCCCAGATACACACATACACACACACACACACACACACACACACACACACACATCTTTAAAAACATTACACTAAGAAAAAAGTTGAATCAGCTAGAAAAATGTTTCACAAAAAGGCATACTCCTATATATGAAATGTGAATATTTTTCAATTTAGTCCAGCATACACTTGCCAATTATACTAAGCATTTGAGGCCTCGATGTCTCTTTATTTGGGAACCATCAGAATATTATGTGCCTTGAGCAATCAGAATGAGTGGAGAAATTTGCTTAGTACCTATTTCTATGACGGAGAAGGGATTCCTGAATTCAATGTCTCAGCTATAGCACTTTCCCTCTGATTATGCAGTATCCACATGGGTCTGGACATTTTACTTCCAAAGGGTTTAGCAGTACAAAGACCACCAAGCACAAGCATGCTGTTGAGGCACTGAGATAAATAAAGCCTTGTTTTTGGAGCCGCGGGTCCTTCACCAGAATCTTTGAATAAGTGGAGAAGAATAAAAATAATAATTAAAAAAAAAAACAAACCCAGAGAGTGATACTCATTAGACATGCCTCTCAGGTTCATCTAACCTTTTGACATTGTAACACCATGTTGCTATCTGCAGCATTCACACTGCCGGACTATACAATCAAGTCATCAAAATAAATGCAGCAAAAATAAATCCATATGAAAGGAAGCTCTCTGTGTTTTAAATAAGCTTAGGACTTTGTGTTGAGCTGCTTCCCTAGATATCCTCTGCTGCATTGCATGCATCCCAATGGCCACCGTTTTGACAGTGCTGTACCAAGATGGCGTTGTCTGTTCCTCAGATGGTTGGAGTGGTTTTCTCTTTGGTCACTCTGCTTGAAGCCCTCTCATTCTAAGCAGAATAATAAGAGCAATTCTGTTAGGTATACATTTGATTGTTTCACTCCTGTTTAAAATACTTGATTCTTATATTAGTCAAAACCATATACTCATCAATAAACTTTGGGCATTTATTTCCTAATTATTTTTTCCTTAGCCCTTGTGACTTACCTTATTCATGATCTATTTCCCTCACTAATATCTAAGATCCATGAGTACAGGAAATATGTGAGTTCTAGGACAATACTTAGTATATCATGGCAATGAATAAATTACACATCAACAGGCAAACAGGACTGTGAAAGTAACCAGAGAACTATTGAATATAAAAGAATAAACATATCCAATATCCTAGCCGCTGATTGATTGAAGGACAACAGGATATTGTTTCTAGAATCTACTCTGTATGATATATCATCCTTAAATTTTGATTCCAAAAGCAATCTATTATTTCCAACAATTTTATATCTTGACTGTCTTCCAATGAAGAGTTTGAGTGATGTCTTCAGAGGTGCGGTTAAGACAGAGGCTGACCAGCATAGGCTAGGAATTCAGAGCTGTTTAGTCACAAAGCTGGCAGTCGATGCTGGCTCTAGAAAAGTGTCTTGAAAGCTAGTGTTGCATAAACCAGAGACAAACTATCAAGATGATGAAAAGCTATACCTAAAACAGGAACAGGGGGAGTAGTATTGCTACTACTGTCATTCGTGAGCAAAACAAACATGAACTGCTCACTTAGGTAGAAGAAATTAGAGACATTTACTCTGTCTCTTAATAGAGGGCTGACTAGAGACTGTTGTGACTATCTTTGCAAGAAACATCCATAGCAATGATCTCCAAAGAGTGACTCTGGAATGGAAGAACTCCGGCTGTGCAATTCCCAGGTAACTTGCATCAAAAAAACTGACGGCAATGACTGCTCCATTAGTTAGAATTTTTGGGTTACCTTCTACGGAGAAGATCTGAGAGTTTTCATGAAAGTCTCAGATGCTTACCTCTCTCAAAATCATCCACTGTCTGAATGCTTTCTCTCTTCCTCTCACCAAATCACACATTTGACTTACTCTGGATTCTCTCAGGGGTGAATTCAAATATTTCAGTACTTGAGAAGTCAAATTAACACATTGGCATCTTGATTTACATATTTGTCTCTTATAACTTTATTCAGTGTGAATCTATTCCAGACAATCTAAATTTTTCTAAGCTTCATAAGATTACATTTTCCACATTCAAAGCCAGAACCCAGATACCTCACTAACAAGCCACTGATTTGTGGTATGTTAGACCAGTAGTCTATTGATCTTCAACATCATATTATATTTCTTCCACTTAATATTTTAGAAGATTCAATACATATTCTTGTACTTATAGAGAACAATGCTTTAGAAAGTTGTTTATTTTATCTACAGGAAATCTTAATCACTACTGAGTTTTCTGTCTAGTCAGATATATTAATGAGCTTTCCAAGTTCTATACTCCTTATGAGGATTCTTGTTTTATTCAAAGTTTACAAATAACTTATACATCATAGCATTCAGTTTGCAAATAACTTATACATCATTGATTACTCTTTATCTGTTATCTCACAAGACAATCTCTTATAGACTAATAAATTAAGTGACAAGAAGTCTAATGAACTTATAAAATGTTCATTCACTTAGTGGTAGATTATCTCACTGTATGCATCCTTATTATTTGAAAATTTAATATTCAGTGCACAAGAAAATAAGTGCTAAGTGAGGTATGTTGGCACATACTCATAATCCTAGCCCTTGGGAGATAAAAACAGGAGACCCAATCTGGGTTGAATTAAAAATTCCAAAAGAAAAATACAGATATTTTTCATTCACAAATCCAGTGTAAGCAATGACGCAGCTTTTATTTCACATCCATAAGTTAGCTATCACGTAGCATTATATAATACAGGTAACTTTGAAGCGAATAACTAAATTAAAATTTAACTAATTACAAATTCAAATTTGCTTGTATTTACAAAAGAACAGTAAACAGGAAAAAAGATACTATGCTTTCACAGAGGTCAATGGTTTTAGGAAAAGTTAAAAATATTTGTTGAATCTGCTCAACTCATACTCTAATATGAGGGGGAAATATATAATAATCTCAATTAGCAAAAAGTATTGAAATGATTAGTTAGATACAGTAAAACAGAATTACTGCACATGTGAGGTCAATGTTCATCTTAGTCTTGATCTCTGGATGCTGGGATGGAGTCTGACAAACACACCTGCATGCTACCAAGAAGCGCTTGCAATTTGTCCGTTGGTTTGGATGCTCAGCTGGTGATAAGGAGTATGAATTTCCTTGACATAACATACTAATCCATAAAATGATTCATTGTTCATAGGACTATTTAGTGGTCTAAGCATTATTTATTTTATAAGTTTTACAGAGTTGGGGAAACACCTTAAAGAATTAAGAGCGCTTCCCGCATAAGCCTGATCATCTTAGACTGGCCCCCCAAAACCCATGTAACAATTGAACTTTGTATTTCAAGCTCTGTAATCTCAGCCTCCTTAGGGAGATAGGATGTAGAGAAAGAATTTCTCTGTTGGCTTCTGGGTCAGATGCCCTGGGTGTATGCAGCAATGAAGATACCCTATTGCAAAGAAAGGTGAAGACCAACGACCAAAGGATGTCATCTGCGCTCAACGCATGTACTATTATACCCATGCCTAACTTCATATATACAAGTGGGAACACATATAACACACACACACAAACACACACACACACATACACACACACACATACACACGTACACACATAGGTTTGCTAACTTGCTGCAATGTCAATAGATAGTAGTACAATTTTATGAAAATTAAATGGAAAAGCACATGGGATGGTGGCATCTGCAGACCCACAGTGGTCATCCGTTGCTGACAATTCTCTGGTGGGTATCCCACTTAAACTTACAGAAGCACTCCTATTACATGTTTTATCTATTGTCTTTAAATGAGATTCCAAAATGCATCCCATAATTTAACTGTTTGGAAGGAACACTGTTTTAGTAGGATCTCCATGTCCATGAGGCTGAAGTTAGACATGCATATAAGCACACATCCATCAGACTTGGCTCACTTTTGAATGAGGCTTCAACCTATTAAATCTGTCTGGTGGTTTACTATGTGGCATCACTTCTCTTTGGAGCTCAGTAAGCCTGCAAGTAATTTCTTCTCTTTAATGTTCTTTCATTTGCTTCTATTAACCTGCCAGATCTAGCACACACATTATGGCTTGAGCTACTGACACATACAAATTGGATCTGTCTTTACTTCTTTCCCCAAAAGAAAGTTGTTGGGTTAATTTTTATTAAAACTCCCTGCTTCTCAGTTACTAGCAAATGATTACATGAAGATGCTCAGAGAAACATAGCAAGAATCCTCAATGAGAAACCCTTTATATCAAATACAGCATACATTGTTGAGGGAGGGTATAAGGAGTACTTATACAAGTGACTAGGAATAGTTCTGAAGCACACTATAGAAAGGTAAAGCTGAACTGCACATGTGGCCAAATCCACACTGAAGGATTTGTTAATTCAAAACTCATCAGGAAGGGATCTCATTTTCTTCACTTGAAAAGCAAGATGAACAAACAAGCAAACAAAAAACTTCCTGAGTATTCAGTGCTTTGCAAAAATGAGGGGAAAGACCTGAGAAATATGTAACAATTAACTGCTGTTCTTGTATAAATCACATAACCCGCTTCGCAGGGATTGACCACTCAGTATAAACAAATGGTCTTTAGATCATCCTTTTCATGGCCCTTGGCAGGCATCTGCATTCCAGGGCCTGAAGATGAGTTGCCTAGCTGGGAAAGCAGCTCATTTTATTCCCCAGTGTCTACTCTGGAAGACCAGTGTGGGGTTGGCTTTCTTTGCATGACTACTAATCATGACCTGGAAGACTGGGGAAAAAAATGTTTCCAGGAAACAGAAATGCACTGTGCAAAGTCTAAATCGAGGTTTGCTTTTCTGAGAATTCCTCCACTATTCTAAGCATACTTCTTTCTAAACCTCTGCTTAACATTTGCATGGATTCCCCATAAGCATAGGGGTCAAAGTTACTCTAGTAATTGTTCTTAGCAAATATTCCTGCCTTAGGTTTTATATATATATAAATAAATAATATATATAATATATAATATATTTATATTATATATATTTATTATATTATATATATTTATAAAATATATATTATTTATATTATATATAATATATTTATATATTAAATAATATATAATATATATAAATAAATATATATATATATATCTGGGGCAGGATCTTTATGACAGATTTGGACAAGCACCATCCCTATCCTGGTGCAAGAAGATGCCCTTTCCAGCTGCTAGCAGTGTAGTCAGTCAGATGTAGGCTCCAGGTCTCCAAGGACACTCTTGGCTTTAGGGGATGTTCCCCAGAGCACAGCATTCTTAGACATAGCATGCTCAGTGACAGTGTGAGGTAAGAGTGTAAAGACTTGGCTAGTGCAACCCTATGAAGGACACTCTATCATTCAACATTCCCAATGAGTTGATTAGGACTGTTGGTCTTAGATGCCTGCCAGACTTCTCGCCGAGTCTGCCTTTTCTACTGTACTGGCTGACTGTGTTCATCAACTTGATCAAAGCTAGTCATCAGAAAGGGTGGAAATCTAGACATCATTTGAGGAAACACCTCCATGAGACCCAAATGGAAGATGTTCTCTCAACTAGTGATCAATGGGGGAGGGCCAAGCCCATTGTGGGTGGTGCCATTATTGGTTGTTGATCCTGGTTTCAATAAGAAAGCTTGCTGAGAAAGCCACGGGAAGCAAGCCAGTAAGCAGCACTCCTTCATGGCCTCTGCATCAGCCCTTGCCTGCAGGTTCCTGCTCTGTTTTAGGTCCTTTCATGACTTCCTTTTGATGACAAATGGCAATGTGGAAGTGTAAACTGAATATGCCCTTTCTTCCCCAACTTCCTTTTTGGCCATGGAATTCTGCTATAGCAATAGAAACCATAAGATATCCACACAATTCCTACAAAACTACCTGTGCCCCAAACTGTCTGAGAATTAGCACCTACAGAGTCAGTTGGTAACTGCATTATCTCTTTCTACGGTCTTGTTCTCTTGAGAACAAGAGACTTACCTCAGACTGAGTCATATTTATGTCAAGTGTCTTTCCAAACTCCCTGTCCTGGGTCAGACTGTCCCTTGCCTCTGCAAGTGGAAGATTGGAAGATAGGGAATAGCAAATGGTATTAAAGCCCTTTTGCTATCCACAGCAGGAAGAAGGTAAAGAATTTCCAATGCAGGTAGAGAGTAGGTGGTGGGAATAAGAAGCCAGAAGCTCATCAATGGCGAGAAAGCAGTCTGCCCATAGCTCTCAGCTAGACATGCAAGCACAAATCCTAACACTCATCTGATGATGTTTCATCATGTATTTTCTAGTTGCTGTTGTTCTTTTACTTGGAAACCTTATCTGAAAATAAAGTACTGTTCCACCAGGGATTCTTAATCAGGAGTCCAAGCTGGATTTCTCAATCGAGCTTTCCTGGTTAGTTTCCATTGGATGGAAGTGCTCAATTGGATGCTATTGAACTTTTGCTTTTAATAATTATTTTGTGCTGGGTATTGTTAAGGTTTTACGATTTTCTATATATCTGCTCCTTGATAATTTTATGTTACTCTTCCTTACTATGTGCTTAATAAACTCACTTATTCAAAATAGAAAATATAGCGATCACAGATTATTCTTCAGATAGAAAGAATGACTTTTCCTGCAGCCTTAAAATCAAAGATTGGAGCCAAATCTGAGAGCCAAGAGGTTAGCAATCCACCATTGAAACTAGGGACTTCCTCTGCTTTTGCTCTGGTTGAAGCTGACACTGGTTGCCAAAGATGAAAGGAGGATGTACCAGAACCACTTTCTTCTTTTTCTGTGGAAGGGTGGAGTCTTCTCCCATTCTAAACCAACCTTGGGACCAAAATAATCATTCACAGATGTTAACAACTTCTGACAAGGAAATTATCACAGTTCTTTCTCCAACTAATCTGTTATTGAACTTGTTATGAAAGAAGGAAATGTAAGATGTAAAGAGAGAAGAAAAACAGTAGGAACTGAGAAGCCTGAGGACTAGGACAAAGGTCAAGCAGACGTAACTATTACCATACGTGGTCACATAAGGAGACAACTGTAGGAGGAGAATTTACTAGACAACTGCCAGGAAATGGACTTGTGAGCAGAGACCCTATTAAAATGCATGTTCTGCCTCAAGGACCAAACAGTAGGCAGATCCTGTCCAGCTTTCCCCGAAGGGATGCATCTGAGAGCGCAAATGGACATTTAAGCAGTTCACATACCTAGACATTGCTGGCCACATGGTATCATTCAGAAAAGAACACAACCTGCTGCAGCCAGGTTGTAATGGTCTGTCCTTCTTTGTTTCTGCCTCAATCCTGCAGTGAAAAGAACTTGGGATGCAGTGGAACAAAGAGAATGAAAAAGAGCCTCCTTTGATCAGGCCTTCTCCCTCCTTATTCATGTCCCTCAACAGAAACCCAGCAGACAAGAGAGGGGAGAAGAAAGGGAAGTGGAAAACTGAAGGAAGACAAAGGTTTAAACTGTATTAACAGAGCTGAAGTGCTTATGCCTAAAAATACCAAGTGAACTTTTAGGTTTGTGAGAAATGGCAGTTGAAGACCTGAAAAGATTTACAACAGAACAGCCTCAGCAAGTAATGGAGGACATTATGCTATGGGAGAATGCTCTTCTACATTCTCATCTTGCGTCCTCTGCCTCTGGCTGGTGACTGCATCTCTGCCTTTCCTCTTCCCAGAATTCTGTGTACCATTCTCAGCTATCAATATGAAAATAAATCCTGTAACCCTAGTCTCTACTACCTAAGGACCACGTGGAGAACCTCTTGAACCTTCCAGAAACTTCTGGAGATCTTTAGTGAAAACCAGCTACCACTACGGAAGGTTTTGTTGTGTGTTCAAAAACTGCAGTAGATGTAGCTGATCTAGGGCCACTTCTGATATTCCCATTGTCTTAGTTGGAGGTTTTTTTTGCTATGAAGAGACATCATGATCATGACAGCTTTTATAAGAAAAACATTAATAGGATGGCTTACTTACAGTTTCAGAAGTTCAGTCTGTTATCATCATGGTGGAAAGCATGACATGTCCAGACAGACATGGTGTTGGAGTAGTAACTGAGAGTCCTACATCTTGCAGGCAATAGGAAGCCAACTTAGACACTGGGCAGTATCCAAAGCATAGAAGACTCCACTCCCACAGTGACACACTTCTTTCAACAAGGCCATACCCATTCCAACAAGGCCACACCTCCCAATAGTGCAACTGCTTATGAGATTATGGGTGCCAATTACATTCATGCTATCACATTTATTGTACATCAATACTGGGTGGTCCCAAGAATGATTCAATTGGTCCAAAACCTGACAAGTCAGGATAACAGTCAACAGAAATGCAAATGCTCACTCAACAGTGGTGAGGCAGATGTCCATACAAAACATACCACCAATGGCCTAAATCCAGATACCTAGGTCTCATTACAAAGCATAAACACCAATAACCAAGATAATATATACCCTCTAAAAATGAGTACTTCCGCAATAGTGTTCCCTGAGAAAAGCAACTTAGATGGCATACAAAACAAAGACTTTTAAAATAGCACTTATAAATATGTTCAGGAAACCAAAATGGGTATGAATAGATGGCATAAATAAGACTACAAAACACAAACAGTTGAATAAAATAAGGAAAACAATTCAAGATGTAAAAGTGGAATTTTAAAAAGAAAAGTTCTGTAGAAATATGAACTGAAATGAAAACTCAAAATGAAAAATTCAGTAATTCAAAATTTAAAACTCAATGGAAAGGATTTACCAAAGAATAGATCAAGTGAATGAAAGAATAACACGGTATGAAGACAAGGTAAAGAAATTAAATCACTCAGAGATGATAAATCTTAAAAAACAAACACAAAAAAAAACCAAACAAAAAGCACAGAACATTCAGGAAGTCTGAGAAACTGTAAAAGATTAAATCTATGGGTCATAGGTATAGAAGTAGAAGAGCTTCAGGTAAAAGACAAAAAAAAGTTGTTTTCAGCAAAATCATGTTATGGAAATCTAAGGAAACAGATACTCATCAAGACACAGGAGACATATAGATCACCAAATACAAAAGAACCCCCATATTATATAATACTCAAAATTTTAGCTATATAGGACAAAGAAAGGATTTTTTAAAGCAACAAGAGAAAAAGACGAAGTCAAATACAAAAGCAGGTCCATCAGAATAACTTCTGATTTTTTAAATGGAGAACGTAAAATCCATAACTATTTGGACTACACGTTCTGAAAGACTACAGATGCCAGCCCAGAATACGATACCCAAAACTACCCATCAGACTTGAAGAAGAAACAAAAATTCACCATGATAAAGACTGATTAAAGGAATTTGTCGTCACTGGCCCTACAAAGGGGACAGGAAGGAAAATTTAAGACTTAGGAAAAGGGTAGGTATATCCAGGAGGTGTCAATAAAAAATAAAATGTTGGGTTAGTGATTAAATATGTGAGGAAATGAAACAAAAAGTCATTCAAATAACAGGGATCAATATGCATCATTTAATAATAACATTACACACCAAATATTTCATCTCCCCACCCAAAAGACACAGACTGTCACTCTGGAAGAAAAGAATTCAATAAAATATTAGCAAATGGAATCTAAGAATGCATCAAAAAGATCATCCATCATGACCAAGCAAGGTTCAATCCAGAGACTCAAGAGATGGTTCAACATAAGAAAATGTGTCTAGATCCACCTGAAAGGGGAAACAGATAAGAACATGGGGGTGAGGGGAAAGGAGGAGGTCAGAAGAGGAAGAAGAGGGGAGAAGGGCTGAGGAAAACTTGAGGGAGCGGGATAGCCGAGATGGAGGAAGGATGGAGATGAGAGCAAGGAAAGAGATATTTTGATTGAGGGAGCCATTATGCAGCCAGCAAGAAACCTGACACTATAGAAATTCCCAGGAATCCAGAAGAATGACCCCAACTAAGACCCTAAGCAGTAGAGGAAAGGGTTCCTGACATGACCTTGCCCTGTAGTCAGATTCAAGAATATCTTAAATGTCACAATAGAACATTCATCCAGCAACTATGGAAACAGAGACAGAGACCTGAAACAGAAGCAGAGACCCGAAGTAGAACACTGGATTGAGCTTTCCAATAAAGTCCAGTTGAAGAATGGGAAGAGTGAGAATATGAGCAAAGAGGTCAAGACCATGATGAGGACACCCACTAGAACAGTTTACCTGAGCTAATGTAAGCTAACCAACTCCTGCTGAACTGGGAAGGAATCAGCATAGAACAAACCAGACTTTGAATGTGAGCAACAGTTGTATGGCTGGGGCAGACTGCAGGACCATTGGCAGTGGCACCAGGATTTATCCTTACTGCTTGTACTGGCTTTATGAGAAACCATTCTCTTTAGATGGATACCTTGCTCAGCCTAAGAGATCCTTGGGCCTTCCTCAAAACAGTGTTCCTTACTCCCTCTGAGGAGTGGATGGAGGGGTGAAATGTGGGAAAATGTGGAGAGCTTTGGAGGAGGGGAGGAAGTGTGAACTGGGACTGGTATGTAAAATGAAAAAGATAGTGTGTTTTATTTTTAAAAACATAAAATAAATTAAGAAAAAGAAAATAAAATATGTCAGTGTAATCTACCAGAAAAAGAAAGAAAAGAAAGAAAAGAATACTGAAAGAGAAAAATCACATGATCAAACTTTGCTGTACCTAACTTGATAGAGCTGATACCTATGGACATGAATTAAAAGATTATCACAGACACATTTACAGCAGAAGATTTCAATACCACCCTTTTACCAACACTCAGACCACACACACACATATGCAAACACACACAAACCAAAACAAAAGAGAGAGAAAGAAATAAAATTATACAGCTCAATGATGTAATAGATCAAATGGACCTAAGAAATATCTTCAGAACATTCCAGCCAAACACTACAGAGTACAAATTCCTTTCAGAATCCCATGGAACCTTCAAGGAAATTGACCACAATATGGTGCATAAAGCATCTCTCAACAAAAGCACAAAAATTGAAATGATTTCTTGTGTCTTACAAGACTGCAATGAAATAGAATGAGGTATCAATAACAATAAAAACAATTGAAAATACAAATAACCGTGAAATCAAACAATGTTCTACCAAATGAGGAGTGGATAGTGGATAAATTTTAAAAAATAAAAATCGTCTAGAACAGAATGAAAATTAAGATATGCCTTAAAGTAATGGAAAACCTACTATTGCAAAAACAGAAGTAGATGAGAAGAAATATAAAAAAAGAAAATAAATTAATGAAACAGTAATGAAAAAAGAACAAATTAAATGAAGAGTTAGTTATTGCGAAGATTAGCAAGATTAACAAACCCTTACCAAAATTAACCAAAAGAAAGACAGAAGACTGAAGTTAATAAATAATTAATTGATAACTAACACTACCTTTGAATATGCCACAAGGAAACATACATGTATAGAAGTTTTCTAACACATCTAAATATTAAAAAAGCAAGGTGAACTAGCCATGGAAAGCAAGCCAGTAAGCAACTTCCTTCCATGTTCTCTGCATCAGCTGCTGCCTCCAGGTTCCAACCTTGTTTGAGCTCCTGTCCTGATTTCCTTCCATGGTTAACATCTATATGAGAGTATAAGCCAAAAAATGGAGGGGGAGTATATCCCCCTCCAAAAAATGTTTAAATGGAGTTACTCTATAATGGGGGAACAATAGCTAGCCCAGACAGCATAGGACATCAAATAAATAATGCCCAGTATCAGGAATGTGTTGCCTTCTTTCAAGTTTTCAGTCAGTGGAGTCTCATAGACCCACAAACATACAACTATTCCTATTCTGTTGGTTAATTTCCAGAACTGGACTTTGAATCTCCTCCCACATTGGCTAGCTTTCATAGTGCTGGAAGGTGTTAAACATGCTACTGAGGGAGTAATCAAGAGTCTTACCTCATTGTGAACCCTGTGAATTCTGCTACAATATGCACAATCCTGGAAAAATACACCTACTACAGCAACAATGGCATGAATGATATGGGAGTAGTCAGACACTTTCTGGCTAAAGTTCAACTCCGTAATATGAAATTCATCCCTGACAGTGTTAACTGAGCTAAGAATCAATGTCTGGATAGTTCATGAACTCTAAAGGAAATCCTGTGACTATTCTGCTAAATTTCTATCATATTAAATTGCCCCTCTAAGTTCTTATCTTTATATCCACAGATTAGTGCATCTATCAACCCTCATCTGAGAAATTATGCTTTGGAACAAATAGTGAATAATGCAGTCGCTCACAACTGGTAAACATCAGAGACTAAGAGAGTGTAGATTGCTAATCTAGATGAGATGTCCATTTTACTCCCTCTCTTTCCAAAGCCCAGAGTTTATCACGGAAAATGGAACAGAAAGATTTTAAAAGCCAGATGTAAAGGATAGCTACAGGAAAACAGAGTTTTTCTGGATATAATCAATAAGTTACACATATAAACTCATGGTTGATGGGACTGCATGCACAAGAACTTAACAAAATCAGGTCAAGCAAAGCTAGGGTGCGTTGACCAAGGGGTCATGAAGACCCACCGGTAGCTATGAGCTATTGGGAACTCAAGGCTTCTGGGAAAGATCGAGTCATTTTCTTCGGGAATGTAGCTCCAGTGTGTGGAGCTATATTCAGGTACATACTAGTAGCACTAAGTGAACTTAAAGGTCAGCAAAATCTAAATAGTTGAAATTGGGAGAAAATAGTGGGAGAGATGGGGGGAATTTAAAGAGAGAAAAGAAGGGGTAGATTTGATCAAAATATATTATATACATGCACTGGTTGTTTTTTTTGTTTTTGTTTTGATATATTGTCAACCTGACACAAGTACTGGTTATCTGGGAAGAGGAACCTCAATTGAGAAAATTGCCTTCTTTAGATTGACAAATTGGCAAACAAATGGGGCTTATTTTCTTGATTAATAATTGATGTGTGGGGTCCAACTCACTATGGTTGGTACTGCGTTGTATAATAAAACAGACTAATCAAGCCACTGGAAGGAAACAGCTAAATACCAGTCTTCCACGTGCTTTGCTTCGAGTCCCCTTTTCAGGATCCTCCTTGAATTCTCTTCATAATGTACCGAATGTTGTGAGATACAAAGATTACTTACGCCCCATGTTGATTTTCTTCATGGTCTTTATTACAGTGATAAAAATGTAATATGATACCTGTATGAAATTCTCAAACAATAAAATAGAAAAAACATATGCTTCAAAAATTTCAGTAAGTTTCTTGAAGGAAATATTGAAAACAAAATTATAAAATGTTTCCACCTTTTTAGTAAAATAAACATTTTTGTAGGTTGGAATGAGTTGTGAGTATATTTCTTTTTATTGTTTTTATTGTACTATACATTTTTTTCCACGCCCCTACCTTCTTCCTCTCACCCCTTTTACCCACTAGTGAATTTTATCAACCTTTTCTAGAATTTTTGCTAGTCTTTCTGAAGCTATTGTGTAAACTTGTTAGGAGGGAAACTTTTAAACCTTGTACTGTAAAACAGCATTACTCTGTTAATCAAAGCCAGACAGTGAAGGATGGAGAAAAGTATAGACAAATATTCCCAATGAACACAGATCTGAAAATTGTCAACAAACGCTAGTAAAACAAATTCAACAGCACAGCAAAAAGATAGCTCAGCATAATCATATTCATTTTATGCCAAGAATGCAAAGATGGGTTGAAATAGGCTAATTTTAAGTGTAAAATGTAAACGAATAAAATGATGAAATAATAGTTATCTTAATAGAATGAGAAAATATTTGATAAATTTAAACGTCTCTTGAATAAAATCTATGGAAAAATCAAGGAACAGAAAATTTACTTCTCTTCAAAATAAAGGTATACATGATAAACTAACAGTCATATTTATGTAAAACGAGGAACAAGAGAAGGGAAATAAAGGTCCTACAAATTGAAAAGAGAAAGTAAAATTATCTGTTTGCAGGTCATACACATATAAAATTCACGCGACTGTGATTTTCCAGAAAAGTTTTGGCAAGTCTGTCTCCGTTGGGGCTACATAGCATCTCTCTGACTCTGCCTTCATCTTCCCAGCATTCAGTTTAGTTTTCCCTGCCTAGTTCTATTCTACCCTATTACAGGTCCCAAACAGCTTCTTTATTAACCAATGATATTCACAGCATACAGAGGTGAATCCCACATCAGACATCCAGATAATGAAAGGAAATTTAAGCAAAAGTATAGCAGAGCTGAAGGCATCACAATAACTGATGTATTAATTAACAGTGTAAACAGGAAACAGTCCATTTTCCTCCTGGTTTGAGAGGGTTCAGTCCTTCCTCCTTAGCTTTATTGATTATAGGCCTATACTGAGAGAGAACATAGTGAAAATGGGAACATATGGTAGGGGTTACTTACCTCCTGAGGGAAAAGAAGCAAAGAGAATGACAGAGAGGGAACAGGGACAATTTATATTGCCTAAAGATACCCCATGAGACTGACTTCATCCAGGTAGGCCCCACTTGCTATTTTCTAACTAGCTGGTGTCAAAGCCTTTAATACATGAGCCTTATGGCAGGGAAGGACAAACACCATATGCAAATAATGTCCTTGTACACCTCACCCCAAAGGCAAATGTCCATCTTGCAATGCAAAATCCATTGTCTATCTTCAAGAAATCTCATAGTCTTAGTCTTAGTTGAGCATTGTTCAAAAGTTCAAATCCAAAATCTTATCTGTGATTCACTCTAAATGTTTTTTGTTAGGTTGCATTCTCCTAAGAGACAATGGCACAGAATAAATTTTTCTATTACAAAAGGGAGGAATGGTGGAACAGAAAGTAAGGGTGAGACTCAAACAAAGCTAGGACCTAACAGATAAGCATTTAAGTTCTGTAGCCCACATCATAGGTCTATAGCACAGGGTAACATGTGAACTTCAAAAGCCTGAGCAGACACATCTCTATGGCCTTGCAAGGTAGAGCCATAAAGCCTCACCTTTGTCTGGTGAAACTCATTGTATCTTTCTTTGGCAGATGTCCCATGTCCTGAGCATCTCCAATATCCTGGGTGTTTCCACTGTAGTTTAATCTTCACTTTTACAGTGTCACTTACCTCACTCTCAGAGGTTGTCTGCTGGGTAACTCTAACCCTGTCAATACATATCCTGGTCTTCTGTCCACCGGCTCTGTGGCCAGCAAGGCTAAGGCCCCTCATATTGAAAGACATTCCAAAGATGTGAAAGGAGTACCAGGACACTTTGGGGATGTTAGTTAGAGCAGAAGAAACAAAACACTTCTCATTCTCTTTGTAAAAGCAAGCTAAAACAGAGGTGATGTTTATAGTTAGCTTAAACAAGCAAAAGTACAGCATGAAATGCAATTCGTGTTCCATCTTTTGTTATGGTAAAAGAGCCAAGAATAATCCTCACAGGTCATTGCCCTTCTTATAGAGATAGAGTGGACAGACCAGGACATTCCCTTCATGTTCTTGCTTCCAAGTGCATTCACTAGTAACAGTTTATGTAATTCTCTTCAGAAAACAATTTTGTGAGAAGAACACTCTGTTCTGCTCGTGGTTCACAGTAAGTTCACAGCTTTCTTCCACAGGCTTCCATATATGTCTTTGAAATCTAGGTAAAATATTCTATGACCTGCATTTTCATGAAAACTCTTACATGTGCCATGCCAGCAAAACCAGCATCATGTAGAGGAACCCAAGTTCGACCTTTATCTTGAGCAATAGAAATCTCTCTTATAGTAGATCTGTATTGGTTCTTATACTCTCTAATTGCCCAGAAAGCAGAGCACAGTGAAGTGAATCTTAAGGAAACACCTTGCAGATCTTGTGCAAGCAGGGTACACCGGAGGCTCTCCCTTCTTAATGGCAAGTATTTCAAATGAGTTTATTTATTTATTCTCTTGAGTACAGAATGGGCAGATTATGAGCAATTCCTGAAATGCCCCCAAAGCACATTTCCACTGTTCCCATCAAAAATATCTGGCTTCCTTCTAGTGACTACACCTTTGATAGCCCCAACTTTAATATATTTTTTTTTCTGACTAAGGCACAAGTTTGTAAACCTTTTTACTCCTAATTCTGGCTAACAACAGCCAAGAGTACATATAAAATAGATTAAATGTTCCATTGCCTTGAAATTTTTTGTCAGATTGAGAGTCGGCCTTTCATTAAGCTTTAGAGAATCAACAAAATATAAATTGTTCTTTGGCACAATATAACATGAATGGCCTCTAGTTGAATTCCCAATATAAACCTCACTAACTTGGTCTTCACTGTCTGTTCCTATAGGCATGTTGGTATCTTCTGATTTCCAATGAGAACTGATCATTAAGCTTTGCCTAAAGCACAATAGGTTTTATGTAGTCCATTTAACTAAAGTTTTCTAATTCTTTCTTCACACAGTTCCCCAAATTTAAGAACTATATAAATATGGTTGAGTTTAGTTTCAGAAATAATCTCTACTTCTCTATGGGAGTTGAATTTTCAAAGCTAGTACCAAGACCCCTACTAGAAAAACTTAAAGGAGAAAAGGTCCATGCTTCCAAAAACTTCATTCCATAGTTCCTGCTCAATAATTCTGGGTCCATAGTGAAGCAGAACAAGGTTGATGGCCATGCAGCATGGGGTAACATTACCTGTGGCACTCATGATGGGGACAGTAAGAGCCACAGTGAAAGAGAAAAATGAGAGAGACAGAGAAAGAGCGGCCCAGAATGAGATAAAATCCTAGTGGACACAACATCACCTCCAGCAACATACATTTTCCTTTAGGTCTCACCTACTAAACTTTCCAGAACTCCTAGAGCAGCACCATAGGTGGTAAGTTAACATCCCTTATGTTAGTGTTTTGAGGGGGTACTTCCTATCTGAACCATAACACACCATAGATAAAGAATCATAGTAACTAAAACAGCATGGTCTTATTAGAAAATACAGACCAAGAAAGAGGACAGAGATGCTAGAAATTAACCCACAATTTACTGTCAACTCTTCTTCAAGAAAGAGGTCAAAATATATATTGGAGATATGAAAACCTATTCAACAAATCGTGCTCAGAAAATGCACTGCAGAAGACAGACATTTGATCATTTTCTCTGAAATTGCACAAAAGTCAAATTGTGATGATTTGAATAAGAATGCCCCCAATAGGCTCATATGTTTTCAACAATGGTTACAAGTTGGTAGAACTCTTGGAGCAGGATCAGGAGTGTAACCCTTATTGGAGGAAGTATGTTATTGGTAGTAGGCTTTGAAATTTAAATAGAGGAGCTCCATTCCCAGAGAGGAGAAAGAGTAAGGAGAAGGGAGAGATACATGAGGAAGGAATAGACAGCAATGGAGAAGAGAGAGACAGAAAAACTCCGGCTTGTCTCTATCAAAAATACCATAAAATAGGGACATTAAAATAACAGAACACGTTTATGCAACAGCCACTGTACTACAACCCATGAACACACACACAAAAGCACATTCTACCCCTGCTGTGTCTCCAATGCTGAGGGAATGCCAGAGTTTATGCCACTGCTGGACTTTAGGGAAACCCTTAAACCTTGTCATAGGAAGACATCAGAAAAGACCAAAGAAGGAGCCAGGGTGTTCATCTTCAGTAGGTTAAACAAGGGCTCTTTCACTCGCCTGCCCTGCCATGGACAGTAGGGTAATGTCAGCAGAGGCCAAGAAGAGGAGTCATGTGCGTCTCTATGTCTTTTTTCCCCCAGAGATTAGGTTTCAGAACCGATAACGATGTCTCTTGAACACTAATATTGAGGATTCTCAGACCCTCAAGTACTAATGAAGATCAACTGGGAACCTAGAGCTACCACAATCCAGGGTCATATTACATAAGACACTGAAAGCATCCAAGTTTTTACTGGAAATTTTTCATCAGTCCAGTAATTGTGATGACTCCAAGAGGAATGGATGGTATCATCAATAAAATCCAGGGACACATGATACAAGATACTGAGAAGATCTGAGTTTTTACTGGACATCATTCAATCAATAAAATCCTGGGGCACATGATAGAAGATACTGAGAAGATCTGAGATTCTGCTGGAAATCATTCATCATTCCATTGTAATGACATCAAGAGGAATGACTAGGACAACCAATAAAATCCAGTACTAAAGCAAGAGAAATAGTGAGAATTATCAGCCATTGCGAAGCCACTTCAATGAGCAATAAAAAAGCAAACACAATTAAGGAAGAAAACAAAGAGCATACCCATCATAAAAGTAGAAAAACTAAACAAAAAGTTTGAAACTTTGAAACTCAGTAAGAAAAACACTTAAAAACTGATGAATGGGCTCATGACAAAATTAGTAGACTAGGAGACAGAAGATAAATTCACTGAATCTCAACAGAGTAAAACAATAAAAGTTATTAAAATTTCACTAGGCTGGTGGGACAATGTAGTAAGCGATAATAACATCCATATCATTGGAGACCAAGAAAGAGAGGAATAAGGATGAGAACCATAAAAGTCATGACTCACAACTCCCCCACAAAAGAAAGACACTAACTTTCAGAAGACACTCAACAAATCTGCAATACTGACGTCAAGAAGCATGATGTCACGTCAGCAATGCTTCTGATAAACAAGAGATGAAGAAGAAAGAAAAAAAAACACTTCAATGCATCATGAAAACCAAAACAATTTATTTGTAAAAAAAATAATAAAAAAAACCAATTTGAATGACATGAGTCCCCTTTAGGAACCATGAGCCTCAGAAGCAAGTGGTAAACATGTTTTAGGTGCTGAGAAAGAGCAACTTTTAACCAGGAATTTCTGAACTATCACAAGTGTCTCTCAGACAGGGAAAGGAAATAAAAATTATCGCATGAACAGAAATGAGAAATAATTATTTCTTAAAATAGCCTATCAAAGTTCTCTAATGACAAGGTGCTTTATGATGGCTGTCACCTGAACACAGAACACAGAGGGTCACCTGAACATGGAACCTGACACATGGAACACAGAGGGACCTGAGAAGATAAGGTGTGCAATAAACTTCCCTTCGAAGTCAGGACTGGAGTAAAACTAACTCAGGGCCCTTTCGTGTGGTTGTGAATATATCTTGGGTTTACTTTGTTTTCTTGGTCTAGGGGGTTTGATGTATTGATTTCTTGTTTGTTTTTTGAGAAAGAACTTAAAGTTGGATGGGTAGGGAGGGGAGAGGAGCTAGAAGAACTTGGGGGAGGGAAGAATACTATTAAAGTATATTTATTTGAAAGTTGTTTTAAATAATGAACAATATATTAATAATAATTTTTAAAAGTAGATGTATGCTTTGGAAATAAATAAGGAAATGAGTTAAATGAATGGTGGAGGGTAAAGACAAGGAATAGGTGAAATTTTGTACTTAAATTATTGTATTAGGTTCCCTATAGAGATCAAATAATATAGCACATAGAGAGAAACGTGTAGCAGATTCACATTATTACAGTAGATGAGAAATCTAGCAACAGATATCTTCAGGCTGGAAATCCTGGGAAGTCAGTAACATGGCTCAGTCTGAGTCCAAAGGCCTGAGAGCCAAGGAAACCAGACAAGAGATGTGAATTTGAGGCCAAGAGCTCTAGTTCTAGTGAAGAAGATATTGGTGGAAGTCTTGGAGTCCAAAAGCCAAGAAATTTAGTAGTTCTGGCATCGCAGGCTGGCAAAGCAGTTCTTAGCCGCAGAAAATTAACGTACATCCTGTAGCCCTGTCTCCACTCTTCCAGCCAACTGTGAGGTGCTCAAGCACACTGCGGAACTTCCTCATCTGAGAGACGGCAGTTGTCTCTGGGAAAATCCTCATGGGCACACTTTAAATACTTCTCCAGATGATTCTCAACTCAGTGACACCAACATGTTCAAGAAATCATTCACTGGCACAGTGAATCAATAATCAAATAAAATTTCGGAGAGCTCATTGATTTTATTCAAGCGCTTACACCAAACATCAACTGGCCAAACTAATTGAAGTTTAGTCACAATAACTGATTGTCAATTAACTGCAGGTGATGGTTTAGCCAGTTGGCCAATAGCTTTAAAAATAAGCACTTTAATTCTATCCCTCACTTCTGTTTTTTTCTAAATGCCATTAGGGCAGGTCACATTGATTGTAGGGTTCAGAACCTATTCTGATTTGGGGAGCTGTTTATCAACATTGCTTTGTTTTTCTCTTTCATTCTGTTTTTCTTTGTGTCATCAAATGCTACTAAATTTAATTAGGGTAAGAAAATTTATTATTAACAGATTATACACTTAGATAGACAAATTATGTATATATAATATCTTTAGAGGCCACCATAAAAACTATACATAGTAAAACAATAGAAAATGAGTCCATTTAAACCCTAACAGATGAATTTAATGTGAATCATTAAATAATTAAAAGACATATATCAACATAGTGATCCATGTCAATGATTCACAGAAAATGCCTCAAACACACACTGTCTATAACACTTTAAATATGGCAGTATAGTCAGGCTACAAGTAAAGCAGAAATATATATTTTAAAATAGATGACAGGGCAATGAAATGTGGATTTTATATAGAGACAAAGAGGATAGCCCACCAAAAACATCAAGCAACCCTAAGTGTAGCCAGGCCAGAACTTTACTTAAAAACTGACAGAATTGAGAAAGAAATAGTAAGCTTACATTTCACTCAACAACTGACTGAGTAGCCGGGCTACAAGCTAAGTAGTAGATTAGAACTTGACACCACCGCCAAAAAGGAAATAGAAATTTAGAGGCCACCACACTGAAGAAGTTCAGCACATTCTTTTCAGCTTCCGTAGACAACCCCCAAAATAGACCATATCCTGTACCATAATGCTGAGAGTGTTTTCCTGTCATAGTACAGTCTGACTGAAAGTCAGCAGGTTGGTGAGAATCATATCAGCAGCTTCCATAGAAGTAAAGAATAGGAGAGCCTTTGCCAGATTTGGGGTTTAGAAGTAGAGTTTAGTTGTGGGCACAGACATGCATTTAAAAGCACAGCAGAGTAACATACACTGGAGGTCTCAGCACTTAGGGTACAGAGCAGGATTAACACAAGTGTGGCTCTCCTGGGCCACAGAGAAGAGTACAAATGGAAAAAAACAAACAAAAGCACAAAACAATCCCTAAAACAAAACCACATTTAATTAGGAATAATAAATTATGTTCTATAGCAGGAGGGCAACTGTAGTTAGCATCATATAATTCAAAGTACTATGATGAATGGAATTTGGCTGTTCCCAACAACGAAAATGAAAATAACTGAGCTTATGAGTATGTTAATCACATTGACACACCTTATATATGTATGGCAATATATCACACGATTCTCTGTAAGTATAAACAGTTTTATGCATGGTGGACAGAAGACCCTCATGAATGTCAACGCAAAAATCTGAATACTATAGTAGCAAATAGATTTAGCAATACATAAAAAGTTTAAACTGAATGATTTAATGGTTTAGTACTTGAAAACTAATGCATACAATTCACAATTAGGTGGTAAGTAAATAATTATAGCATTAATAGGTAAAGAAGCAAAATCCATTATCTGTAGTATGAATAACAAAAACCCAGAAACAGATATTGGGTTCAATCTGAAGATCAGAAAAACAAAGAAGCAAAGCCACTGGAGAGCTCTTACCTCTATGAAATCTTCAGACTGAAAGAGAGCATGTTCTTGTATCATCCAGTCTTATATTCCTCTCTAGTGCTGGGATTAAAGGCATGCACCATCACCGCTTGGTCCCTGTGGTTAACTAGTGTTGCTGCTGGAATTAAAAGTGTGTGCCATCATTACCTGACCTGTATGACTGACTAGTGTGGCTGTTTTGCATTCTGATCTTCAGGCAAGCTTTCTTTATTAAAAAACAAATGAAATATTACTACATCTACCCTTTTGTGTCTGAAATAAAAAGCTATAACTACTATAAGAAAAATCATATCCAGTAAGTACAAGAACTATATACAATATATACAGGCAATAAATATATCGACAGTGTCTAGTACATTTGTATTTGACAAATTTAGAGAAAATACTTCATGTCTGTCCTATCTTGTTGAGTCCAAAGTCTTGTACCTAATTTCCTTTCTATCATAACTTGCTTTCTGCATCTGGTAAAAAAGGAAAACTATAACTAACTATCTATCTTTAACTCTGCTAGAGACCCAAGAAAGAAATAATATTAACTGTGTAATCAGGAAGTACAAGCAACCAACTTCCAAAAAATGTGAAAAATGATGGAAACAGTTAGCTGCCTGGATAGTCACCCAAAGTTCTGTGCAATGTTGTGGCATCCATCTTCAGTCTACAAGCCTAGCATATCAGACAGACTTTCTGTGAAGTATGGTATTCTGAAGGGCTGTTCCTCCTTGTGTTGACAATGTTTGGCAATCACTCTCTTGTGTCCTGCTTGTCCAATTAGGACAACAGACTCTCAGCAGTCTAGGCAAAGGCATTTTCTTCTCCAGTGTCTTACATTTGCCACAAAGGAAGTAAACTCCATGTAGAAATTATTTGATTCCCATTATCTTCTCTGAAGTAGAGTGGTGCTGTCAGGAGCAGACATGTCTCATTGTCATTAAAAAAAGAATCTGTGTTATTAAAAACATCTTAAATGCCATATTCTATAGATCTTTGAAGTATTTGAAGATGATCTATCTATCTAAAATATATCTTTGCTTAACCTTAAAAGCATAATTAACTACTAGCCTGCATTTCCTTATTATCCTAAACAGTTGATAATGATACTTTTCAAGGGCTAGAAATTTGCATTCTATTATTAAATAAATTGTATATGTATGATACTTGTGCAAGAGTAGAAATGTATGTACAGTATGTTTAACTAAGTTAATCTCAATTTGTATCAATATTCAAAATTTGTATAAAATATACAAAAATAAAATCCAATGCAAAGCATTTAAAACTAGCAGTTGATTTTGAAAAGTAGATTGATCTACCTTTTTATTTTGTCATATCTATGTCTTTCCTTTTCTTTTTTCAGAGAAGATTCAAAAATATACTCCTTTCTCCTGTCATATCTATATTCCTCTTTTTTCTTTTCTAAACAAGAACTTTGAATCTAATTTCCTTTGTTGAGCTTTTTTTCTGGTCATTACCAATAACAATTTGTAACTAATCCTCTTAAACAATGACAAATATCCATGACACAATGAAAGACCAAAAACCACCCACCCCACCTCTTGGCAATAAGGGCATCATACTCTTCAATTTACTTTCTGCTGTCTGGTGGTGATGGCATCTTCAGGGTATCCTGAAAAGAAAAATTTTGGTTAATTGTCAAGTCCTTGGAGAGGTAGCTGTATCATTTGTTGTCCAGACTCCATGTAATTAGAAATTGCAGAGCTTGTCTAAAGTTCTAGCTAGAGTTGTCTGTTAGGCTGAATTACCTCAGCTAGCCACCTCTAAATTGTTATGAGCAGTTTGTATTCCAAACTGATCTTTAGGTGGCATTTTTTTTTAGCTTAGTGGTGTTGTGTAGGAGGCCCTTCTGCATTTGTGTTGCTTTCATTGATTATCAAATAAACTGCCTTGGACTAGCTGATAGGGTGGAACTTGGGTAGGCGGGGAAGTAAGAACAGAATTCTGGAAGGAAGAAAGCAGAGGCAGACACATGCCATATTTCTCCTGTCCAAGATGGGCGCTGATTAGACTCATGCAGGTAAGCCACAGTCAAGTGGTAATACACATTAATGGAAATGGGTTAATCGAGATGTGAGAGTTAGCCAATAAGAGGCTAGAGATAATGGGCCAGGCAGTGTTTAAATGAATACAGTTTTTGTGTGGTTATTTCGGGAGTTAAGCTAGCCAGGTGGCGGGACACAACCTGCTCCTCCTACTACAGTGGTGCTATCATCATCTTGGAGGAATCGTCATTGTGGGACCCATTCTCCTTTAGAAGACTTCAAAGGCTCTCTTAGGTATGCTCAAGGTTCACTTTAGAAAACTGATAAAGACTCAAACCTGAAGTCATATGCAGGAAGGTAGATGAAACATTTTTCTAGAATTAGTACTCTATATGATCATTAATATTATGTCAAAAACATATAAGATACATATGAACATATATATATTTATATCTTATAAATTTTATACCTCAAGAAAAGCTGTTAAAAAGTCAATATAAACCAAAAATATGAGATTACTGACAATAAAATAGTACTTAAATTTTTTTTTTGTTCTTCTGTCCCATATCAGATGGCTCCTCTGACATGAGACAGAGATTTTGGTTTTCACTTTAATAAGCATGCTTGAATTTAGAGAAGGAGAGTCACATTCCAACTCCAAAGCCAGCTTTAATCTTTTATTGGACTGAGACTACAAAAAGACTATTTGCACTATATGTCTGTAGCTAATATCAGAAACAAACATTTGGGAAGGTTTATGAAATTTTACCCTGTTGGAAATGTGATATACCAATAGGACAAGTTACTTTTTTTCTTAAGACATTTTTTTTTTCTGGATGATTTGTTCTTTTTCTTCAAATGTCTCATTTGTCCAGTAGTCTTCAGATTCCTTAGCTAGATATCTTTATTTTCCTGAAAAGACAGAAGCAAACCCTTCTCCAACCCTAATTTTGGCGGAGATTCACTTTTGGATAGTTATATCTTGTCAAATGAAAAACATTTGTTAGTTTTATAGGTTAATTTAAATGACCATGCTGTTTGATGAACTACCATCTCTTCTTGCTATAGGAATTCCTACAACCAGTAGCCTATAAGTTACCCACCCACTTGGGCATGGCCTCTTATGCTATACATGCTAATTTAAAGTGAGCATCCAGCCTCTGGGCTGCTGGATTCAGTTGCTGTTCCCCATTCAAGCAGAATATTGTGATCTGTGAGTCTACCTCTTAATAAATAACCTTTTATTTAGAGCTGGTACAGTTGGTACAGGAGCTACTAGATGCTCACCATATTGAAGAATCAACCAGCCTTTGGAATTCTCTTGTGTTTGTTGTTAAATAGAAATCTGTTAAATGGAGAATGATGACAGATCTAAGAGCTTCAATAAAGTAATTCGACCTA
Source organism: Myodes glareolus (assembly GCF_982192425.1). Lineage (NCBI taxonomy): Eukaryota > Metazoa > Chordata > Mammalia > Rodentia > Cricetidae > Myodes > Myodes glareolus. The sequence continues at coordinate 54,528,352 of NC_142041.1, read as the reverse complement.
TGGGCCCTCTACAACCTGGAATTCTTCTGCCTTCTCTATTACCAAAAGGATGACCTCTTATAGTTATTGATTTAAAAGATTGCATTTTCACTACACCTTTACAAGAAAAGGACAGAGAAAAATTTGCCTTCACAGTGCCTACTTATAATAATTCTTAACCTACTAGGAGATACCAGTGGACCATTCTTCCACAGTGAAAGCTCAATAGCCCTACTCTATGCCAATACTTTGTAAGTCAGCCATTGGAAAAATACATAAATAATTTCCTAAATGTCCAATTTATCATTACATGGGTGACATTTTACTATCTGATTCAAACATAGATACTTTAGAAAGAATGTTTAGATAAGTAAAGAAAGTTCTGTCAAAACGGGGATTATAAATTGCTCCTGAAAAAATAGAGAGGAAATTCTATTCTGTCAATTAACTAGGTTATAGAAAAGGTTTACAGAAAATTAGAACACAAAAAGGCACAAATTAGGAGAGATCAGTTGCAGACTCTGAATGACTTTGGAAGATTGTTAGAAGACATTTCCAGTCTATGACCAGATGTTGGGATAACCCCTGATCTAATAGTTTATTTAAACCAAACCTTAGATGGTGACAAAGACTTAAGTAGTACCAGAGAATTAACAGTTGAAGCATAAAAGGAATTTATTGTTGTTGAAGAAAGTTACAGGAGGCACATGTGGGTAGGGTGAATCCAAATCTTGATTATATTCTAGTTATGCTGTCTTCCAGAATTTCCCCCACAGGAATTTCAATGTAAAGGGTAGATATTATCTTAGAATTGATATTTTTACCACATAAACCAAGTAAAAAATAAAAAAAAAATTATGTGGAAAAAGTCTCTGAATTAATTATAAAAGGAAAATTGAGAATTTGTCAACTAGTGGATACAGCCAAGCAGAGATTATGATGCCTTTTACTTTTGATGAAATTAAAAAATTATGGGAAGACAAGAAACCTCAGCAAAGAGCTTGTGCTATTTTTTAGGAGATATTAATAACAATTATCCCAAAAGTTATAAAATTAGCTTTATAAAGAGAACTACTTGGATCCTTTCCCACATTGTATGGGACACACCAATATTTGGAGCCTGTACTTTCTATACTGATGCAAATAAATCTGGAAAGAAAGGCTACAAATCAGAAGGTTTAAGTAAGGTGGAACAAAGCCCTTATAATTTTGACCAAAAGGAAGAATTACATGCTTTTCTCATGGTGCTAAGGGATTTTAAAGAGCCTCTTAAGAAAGTTACTTATTCACAATATGTAGAAAGAGTTGTTTTGCATATTGAAACTGCTGAAAGTACACCAGATGATACAGAATTGACTTCAATATTCATACAGGTTCAAGATATAATCAGGAATAAATTTTGTCCCATATACATAGCACACATCTGATCCCATATGGATCTTCCAGCGTGGAGACACAGAACTGGCTTAGAGTGCAGGCTCCTCCTGAGACAGATGAGATGAAATTGGCATGGTTACTTGACAAACCAAGCATAGATGAAAGCAAACTTTCTCTGCCCATTTCTCAAACATTCTGCCAGAATCTGTACCCTGGATAAGGAAGTGGCCTTTGAGCTCAGTTCTTCATTCTCTACCAGTTACAAAAGAGTGCTTTGCTTCTGTATACATTTTGCCTTGTTTCTATGTACTTCTCTTCACTTTTATTACTGTTATTAATTGAGGAATTGTTTCTTACAAGGTGAGGCAAGAGTTTTTCATGATCATGTACTTGAATAAAGGGGGGTTTCAGAGTTGAGGTAGTGCTTTTTAGTCTGTATAAAGAGCTATTCAAAATAAAGCTTGTTATGCAGTTATCCATACTCTGCATCCCTGTGTCCTGATTTGCATGAGACCCTTACTCAGGGACCCCAACACAATAGATGTTGACATACTAGGTCCTCTATTACAAGGTAATGCAGAAATTGATCAATTACTAATTGGAAGTGTTTTGAAGGTCTAAGAAACATCATGTCAATAGCAAAGGTTTAAAGAAAATGTTTTTTTTATTACATGGCAACAAGCTAAGGAGATTATAAAAAGATGTCCTACTTGTTTTTTATATAACAAAACCCCAATACCTGCAAGAAATAACCCAAAGGGTACTCAGTGGAATGAAATTGGGCACATGGATGTGTTCCACTTGCAGAATTTGCCATTTACACACACTCTTAGCTGTGGTCTTTGTTCATTTATAGAAGTCTGCCAGAATATAACATTTACTTTGTCCTCTTAGATTTCTTGATTCATCCACCACATTTAACTCATCCTTCAGGCCGTTATTGCTTTTAACAGCAGGCATGGGGCATTCTAATTTCCCTGAAGAGGCATGTTCTCTGCAGTGATCAGAAATGACCACATTTGCCATGGGTCCTTCGAGAGGCCCCCTATTGAGTTTCCTGATGGCAACAGGTTGCTCTGTTTATCTCTTGTTGACCTACACTCATTCATCCAATGCCTGCCCTTTCCACATCTCCTACATAAACCTGAAGGCTGAGTCCTCCTATTCCTGTTATTCCTAGAAGAGGCATTATTCCTGGAATTCCATTGTCTGCAGTCCCTTTTCATGTGTCCCATTTTGCCACAATGAAAGCATTTTGTAATCTGATGTCTCCTTTTACCTTTGGAAATTGCTTCTTGCACCCATATTTCATTGCCATAATCAAATGTATCAACATTCATTGTATGTAAAACCCATTCATCCAAAGGTGCTGATCTGAGTTTTAAAGGCCCCAGGATCCTTTTGCATTCTACATTGGCATTCTCATAAGCCAAAAACTCAATTACTATATTTCTTGCTTCTGGATCAGGTATCCCTATTTGTACAGCCTTAGTTAGTCTTTGTAAAAAGTCACTAAAGGGTTCTCTCTGACCCTGTTTGACCCTGATATATGATTCTACTCTCTGACCTGAGTCTTGAACCCTGTCTCAGGCCCTTAGAGCTTCTGTAGCACATTTGGATAAAATGTTTTCATCATAAAGAGCTTGTTCCTGAGGATCAGAGTAAAATCCTTCTCCTAGGATTTGATCTAGAGAAACCTCAATTCCTTTTGCTGATTCTTGTTGTTGTAAAAGTCTGGCCTCTTGTTTGAATAGGCATTTGAAATGCCATAAAGGTTCATTCTCTAGGACAGCTGAGGTGAGCTGGTTCCAATCTTGAGAGGTGGCCCTGCTGCTCAGAGCCCAGGATTTTAACATCTCCCTAACAAAGGATAAATGTAGTCCATAATTCACAATTGCTTGTTTAAATTTTTTCAAATCATTCATACATATAGGCTCCCATGTATGTTCTTTAATGACCTTAGGGTTTTTGGAGCCGGTTATCTTTTCTGATGTTATTACTGAAAAGGCAGGTATAACTCTATGTAGACTGAGAGTTTTTTGAGGTGAATGTTGCCTTTCTACCTTTTGCTCCTGTTCATCAGAGTCTATGATTTCCTCAATCTTAGTAAATCTGCTCACCATTGCCTTCTGTAAGTCCTGAATCTCCTGTCCATTATTATGCTCCAAAGCCTTCATTAACGATTCTAAGGCATGGAGTTTGTCCGTCAGAGACACCATTTCCTCCTTGAACACAATTGCCTTCATTGATAATTCTAAGGTGTGGAGCTTGTCCGTTAGAGATACCATATCCTCCTTGGACATAATCCTCATGGCATGTACTGTGCCTTCTTGTATGGAAATTCTGTCAGTTAATCTATCATACCCTTTTCATAAAGTCCGATTTTCACATTCAATGGTTATAATCCTCTCAGCTAATGTTTCAGCACTTACACTCATGGACTGGAGGTTACGAGTCATTTTGGTTGTCCCCTTCTCCAGAGCAGTGAAGCTCCCTTCTAAAGAAGCAATATCAGACTGTACCTTCTTGATATTTTGGTCAGTCGACCGAGTCATATCAGACAAAGATCTAGTCTCCTCCTTGAGAACTCCAAACTCTGATCTAGTCTCCTGCTTGAAAACTCCAAACTCTGATCTAGTCTCCTCCTTGAAATCTCCAAACTCTTTTTTGAGGAGGTTGGTATCAGTCTGAATTGTTCTTAAGGTTTTAATCTCAGCCCTCAGCATTGTAGATTCAGTCTGTAAGGACTGTATCTTTCTTATAAAATAGCCAAACACCAGAAAAGCGACAGATCCCAGGAATAACAAAGTAAGAGGAATATCAGAGACATCCTTCAGAATATCCTCCATAGCGCAATTAAAAAAACCATTGAACTTTTGGATAGTAATATTTTCTGACATTTTCAATCAAAAGAAATTGTACTTGTATGTATGTATGTATGTATGTATGTATGTATGTATGTATGTATGTATTTTCAACCGAAAAGAAAAATCTTACCTGCAATGACCATTGCCTGCCAGTAGGAGGTGGGGCGCACCTGAATCCACGTGGCAATGGCGTCGATTCAGGAAGTAAACTCTAGAATATATACACTCAAATCCAGAAGTTAAATTCACAGATCACAAAATGTCAGAGAACTTCTAGTGGCCAATAAACAAGGCAGCCTGGCCTACCCCGGCCGGGCTCTCCTGCCCTGCCACTCTGTTCAACCCGATGCAGAGGGTCGTGACACAGCCACTGTGCTGTTGCTAAAGAGGCCTAGTGCTTTGGGCCCCGTGTCCCTGTGCTGGGATTAAGGGTCAACCTGCTTGCAGCACTCCCAATCAGTTATGGCGGATGGCAGGGGTTTCAAACAGCTTGCTGGAACTTCAAAGGGAGCTTGTGTTGTGAGCTCTTTGACTCACGTTGCAAGGAAGAATTTAAAAATCCTTGCAGAACAGGGCAAAGTAGGCCGGCAGAGACTGTCCGGACCTGTGTATCCTGGGAGGCGTGGAGGTTATGGCTGAGGGAGGACTTGTGCCAAGCCGAGCTGGCCAAGCCAAGCTGGTGGCAGGTAGCCAAGCCAGAGGTTGAGCTGGGGGTGTGGGGGTAGAGGGGTGGAGGGGCGGGGTGGTTCTTAAACCAAACGCTGGGCGCCAAATAACGGTGAATCAATCCCATACCAGTTATGTTTTAAGGGGTTATTTATTTTGGGGGGTAAAACTTACATATACCATAAACCATCAGGAAGGGAGCCTAGTCGCTGGAGCAGGAGCCGGGAGCAGGAGCCGGGACCAGGAGCCGGGACCAAGCGCTGGAACCAAGAGGCCCGAGCTGAGGTCTTTGGCTCTTTTTAAAAGAGAAATATACCACGCCCCAGTGGGGTAATATTTCAGCGGCTATTGGCTGTCGGAGTGGAAGGCTCTCCCGCAGCACCGTGGGCTCCTGCTTCAGCGACTATTGGCTGAAGCAGCGGAAGATACTCCCGCAGCAAATGGAATGAAATTGGGCACATGGATGTGTTCCACTTGCAGAATTTGGAAAATTAACATATATACATATTTTTGCTGGGCAACTTCTTTAAGTTCAGAAAAGGCTGATTCAGTAATCACACATTTATTAAAAGTTATGGCTTTCATGGGTATACCTGCACAAATAAAGACAGATAATGGTCCAACATATGTCTCTGAAAAAATGAAACAGGTTTTTTGTTTATTATAATATTAAGCATATTACAGGTATACCACACAATCCTACAGGTCAGGTGGTTGTAGAAAGATTGACTTGAAAGATAAAGGATATGTTAAACAAAAAGAAAGGGATGGAAAATATCCCCAGAAATAGATTACATAATGCTTTATTGACCTTGAATTTCCTTAACGCTAATGAGAAAAGGACAACAGTAGCAGAGAGACACTGGATAATAGAAAAATCTTCTGAATTAAATCAGCCAGTGTATTTCAAGGAAGTGTTGACCTCACAATGGAAGCCAGAAGATGTGCTATGTTGGGAAATGGGTTTTGCTCTTGTTTCTACAGGAGAAGAAAAACTGTGGATACCATTAAAGTTAATAAAGATTCACTTTGAAAAAGAGAAATCTCTTGAGAAAGAGAAATGACAACCATATAGGTGGTAAGGAAACAATATAGGGTTGGAGCAGGGTTTTGCTCTTGTCTTTATAGAAAAATACAAATCTTCAAAAATTCAAGAGACCTTGGATGGTTGGATACTGACAGAAGGAAATATAACTATCCAGTAAGTGTCATCAATAAATAGCACTGGCTTTGTAGTTGGACAATGGCTTTCTCCTTCTCTAAATCCAAGTATGTTGTTAAATGAAAAATTCAGAGTTTCTGTCTCATGTAGAGCCATCTGGTATGGGACAATAAAAGAAAGAATTTAGAAAAAAATTTACTTTTCTTCACACCTATTTTTGTCTCTAGTGTATCTTTATTTAGTATATATGTCTATATAAATAATGTTTAAGTTTTCCACAATAAACAGTGAATTTTCCTGCAGTAATATTTGAAGTTTTTAGGAAGAAGATGGGGTCCCACAACAGCACTTCCAACTGGTTGGTATGACATCATGATGCTGATAGTGCTACTATAAGACTTGTTTGGGATACCAGTTGCTCAAGATGGTCCCAACTTGGTTAGCTGAAATGGTGCACCTCTTTACAACATTCTGGACAGAACTCCAAATAGGAACCTCAGAAAAACCCTACCAAATACTCAGAGACTATTTGCAATTGTACCAGATGGTAATCTTGGAACTTAACCATCATTTTACTTACACAGGATCTCATAGAAATAACATCACCCCCATGACAGCTGGAAGTAATTCTAGAAGACGATGTCCACTCTCCCCAAAAAAGTTTGTCCTCAGGGTTAGAGATATCAATTGGGGGTTGATTGTGATTGTTATAGGATTGGAGGTTGGGAGGAAAATTATTTAAGCTCAGGGATCTCTTTGGAAAAAAAGGAAGAAATTGTATATGGATGGAATAATAGATGAGTATGAGCTTACTTACAGTAATAATAATAATAGTGAGTAATGGAGTGAATACTTGTGAGCTATTATATACATGCAATTTCCATTGGTATAGATTCTTGTATACAAGAATCTTGTATACAATCTTTAAATATATTGGATATGTTCCTATTTTCTTCTACAATATTTGTATATTTGTACATCTAGGCAAAGTTATTTTGTCATATTGCATGCATGCATATTTCTACCTCTGCTTAAGACATTTTGTATATTGATACAATATTAGGATTTAGCATATTGCAATGTACATTTCTACCTCTGATCAAGATACTTATACATTGTTTACATTTTGAAATTATTGTCCTCTTTTGTTGCACAGTTGTTTAAAGATTCTTTAATATTCTAATAAGAAGTCTTAGTCTTTACGTTGTATTGATATTAAGATTCATAAATCAATAGTCATCCATACTTGTCATACTTATAGTTAGACTTATCAGGTTCTTTAGATACATAGAGATTGTATTCTACATAGATAGGTAGTCTTCAACTACTTCAAAGAGTTATAGAATATGGCTTTTAAGTAACTTAGGGTTCTGTTGACGTGAGACACGATTTCAACTGGCAGCACCAATCTATTTCCAAGAGAATGTTGAGCACCAAAGACACTCCACTTGGAGTTTGTTTTCTTCTTGACAAAACTGGCCTTTGGCCAAGGAACTGCCCATGCATCAACCACTTACAAAATGATTGATGTTTAGACAGGGCAAGCAGGATACAAGAAAAAAGACTGTCAAATCTTGCTAAGATAGGGTAAGATAGTTCTGAAAAATTTCCTGCCTCTGAAAATGGTCTGTCAATAACTTAGACAAAATTGGTTTCTCCAACATTGCAAATGAGACTTTGGGTGATTGCCCAGGTAGCCAGTTGTCTCTGTCATTTGTTGCACATTTTGGAATTTGCTTGATTGTATTTTCTGCTTTCTCAAGTAATATTATTTCCCTTATTGGGTCTTCATTGGGGTTGAAGACTAGATAGTTGTTAATTTCCTCTCATGACTTGGCTTAGTTACTTATTATGTAAGACTTAAACTCATTAGGATAGGATAATTATTAAAACATTTATTACATGTCTCTTGCTTGATATTGTTTATGTTGGTTGTAATTCTAATTTTTATATCTGATATTTGTTCTTATTTTATATAACTTTGTATTAGGCTTAGAATTTGCTTATTTAAACAAAAGGGGGAGGTGTGGTAGGAATTCTTACCGCCAGTAGCCTTTAAGTTACCCACCCACTTGGGTGTGGCCTCTTATACTATATATTCTGATGTAAAGCACACATCCAGCCTCTTTCTCAGCTGCTGGATTTGATTGCTGTCCCCTGTTTGAGCAGAGTATTGTGATCTGTGTGTCTACCCCTAAATAAATAACTTTTTATTATACTCAATTCTGAGCTAGTGTGGGATTTCGTTTTTAGTGTACTTCTCCATCTTCTAATAAGAGGTGTCTCTTGTTCAAATCAAATCTTTATCAATTTTGATGAAATTCATACCTTTTTTTCTCTCCTGTGAAAACAAAAACAAAACCCCTTTCCCCATGTAACAAATGTACTGGTTCCCATTCTGAGGTCAGTACATCTATAAAGTATAATGGCTGATTTAATTCTGTAGTTTTTTCCTACTATCTAATGATTCTCCACAGCTGTTGTTCTTTTTCTCATTAGCATTTTAAAAACATAGTTAATAAAGAAATATGCAATATATTTCTGGGGGTATTTATCATCCTTTTCTATTTATTCAACATATCTTTCAAAGTTCAATTTGATCTTCCTATATGTGATTGGACTATAGGATTATGTGTTTTATGTTATAATGATCAAAGAATTGCTTCATTTTCTTAAAGATATATGCTGGAATATTGTCTGTCTTTATTTGTACAGGTATACCCATGATGGGCCATAACTTTTAGTAAATGTGTGATTACTGAATTTGCCTTTTCTGAACTCAGAGCAGTTGTCCATTAAAAAACTTGAAAAAGTATCAATATTGTGGTGTGCATATTTTAGTTTTCCAAGTTCTACAAATGGGACCCATCAATCTGTCAGATTTTATTCCATTGATTACTCTTTGGGTTACTTCCTGCAGGTAGTGGTGTTTGTTTGTATAAATAAAAAGCAGGACATTTTCTTATAATTTTCTTGATTTGTTGTCACGTGATGAAAAAGCCTTTTTAAAAAATCTTTGTTACTGACATGATGCTTGTTATGAAATTCTGAGGTTTTCAGCACATTTCAAATCAATAGTTGATCAATTTCTGCATTACCTTGTGTTAGAGAACCTGGCAGTCCTGTATGGGAAGAGATTTGTGTTATGCATATGGGATGATTCCTATTCCTGATTGTATCTCATAACTGAATAAACAGTAAAGTTAATTCTGTATCATCTCGTATAAATTCAGCAGTATCAATATGTGAAACAACTCTTTCTGCATATTGCAAATTGGTAACTATGTTGAGAGGTTCTTTAAAATCTAATAGTACTGTGAGAATAGCTTATAATTCTGACTTTGGGACAGAATCATAAGGGCTTTGATCCACTTTATTTAAATTTCCTGATTTGTAACCTGTCTTTCCTGATTTAGTTGCAACAGTATAAAAATGTACTGGCTCCAGATATTGTTTTGGTCCATACAATGAGAGGAAGGATCCAATTATTTCTCCGTATAAGTTGAATTTTCTTGGTTTTGGGATAATTATTGCTAATAGCTCCCACTACTACATGTTCTTTTCCAGGCTTCACTTTCTTCCCATAATTTGTCAATTTCATCACTATTAAAAGGTGCTATAATTTCTGCTGGGTCTATGCTAATTGACAAAGTCTAATTTTTCCTTTTAGAATGAACTCAGAGACCTTTACTGTATAGGTTTTTAATTTTTTTACTTGATTTATGTGATGAAAAGATATATTCTAAGGTAATATCTTCCCTCTGCATTAAAATTTCTGTAGAGAAATGTTTGGAGGGTAATATGAATAGAATGCAGCTAAGATTCAGATACACATGATCCACATATGTCTTCTGTAATTGCTCTTCAATCAAAGCCAATTCTCTCTTAGCTTCAACTAATAATTCTCTGGGACTATTTAAGTCCTTCTCACCACCTAAGGTTTTGTTTAAATTAATCCAGTCATCAGGACCTATCTCAATCATGTACTATAGATGGGAACTGTCTCCTAGTAATTTTGGAAGTCATTAAGAGTTTGTAAACGAGCTGGGCAGTGGTAGTGCTCACCTTTAATCCCAGTATGTAAATATCACATACTCTAGAGCTTGAATGTTGGAGCAGTTTTCCTAAAGAAGTTAAAACCCATGTTCTCAGAAAAGCATGTACACGATCATTTATGTCAATTTTATGTCTAACAGCAGATATGAGAAACTACCTGCTATGTTTCCATGTCGTAGAAGTGAAGCAAACTGTGGGCATCACCATTGTGTCATTGGAAGAATCCTCTTGGCAGGGAAATGAGCAAACATCAATGTGAAGTCCCGAGGATTCCCTACAGAATTACAATCTGTAAAATTACAATCTGTAAAAATCCCAGGCCTCAAACTTTGATACTCCATCATTCTGTGTACATGGCTTTCTACTAATGAGAACGGTACAGAAAGGAAGAACTAGTGGAAGTTCAGGTTTGAGAATGTTGGAGTGGCTGTGAAGACTGCAAGAGGATCACAGGAGAATCCTTTCCATTGCAAGATTGCTTTGTGTCACGGCTGTACTTTCAATTCACTTGGTCAATTTTTAAAATTTTACTTCATAGGGAAAGGCTTGAAGGAGTTTGGAGAGATTCATGGCACTGGTACTAGGGTGGGGTAGGGTGGAAAACAAGAAAACAAGAGAGGAACGCCTCTGTGGACAAGCTCCTGGAGTCAGGACAATGGCAGACTCTGTAGTAGCAAGATGTTTGCTGATGTCAGAAAATACTTGAAAAAACAAAGGATTTATTGTGGGTTCTGCTCTCAGAGGTTTAAGTCTAGTTTGACTGGTTCTGTTGCTTCTGTGCCAGCTGTGAGGCAGGAACTCCTGATGTAGGGGTAGGAAGGAGGAGCTTCTCCCACAGTAGCTAGGCAGTAGGGGTAGGGGGTTAGAGGAAGGGAGGGAGAGGGAGGAGAGGAGGGAAAGAGAGAGACACACACACTCAACACTCAACGAAGGAGACAGAGAGACTTAGAATCAGAGAGAGACAGAGACAGAGAGACACATACACACTGAGAGAGAGAGAGACAGAGAGAGTAGATTGAGTGCTACTTCACTTTCCAAAACAGCACTATTAGTTGAGGGGGGTGGGTGGGGATTTGGGCTTCAACACAGAAGGATATTGTGTACTCAAACCATAGCATGTAGAAGTAGTTGAGGTGTTAACCACAGAGCCTCCCCAAATGTTAAATTACCTGCTGGAGCACTGTAGTGGTGGGGTACTTTGCCTAACACTAGTCTGAATCACATCTTTCTTGGCTTTAAGGGTCAGTTATGTATCAGTCTGTACCCCTAAGTATTCTGACTTCTCTCAACTAAGGATTTCTGACTGTATTTTCCAACCGCAACGTCAAAGTACTCGCTCCACAAATTCCACTATGTGCTTACCTGTTTTATGACTTCTAGGACTGCTTATAGCTTTAGTGGGGTAAAAAGTAAGGCAGCCTTAGTAGCAGTTTCATTCATTTATTATAAACATGTGGCATAAAGTCACTTCCAGACAATATAGACAAGGCGTATATAAGAAACACACGTCCATTACTTCATTTGGGTCCAAGTTCAAGATGAATGTATCATTCCTGCAAAGATTCCAAAACTTCAAACAATTCACTTTGATTACTTTTATAGTCATACAATTTACGGATACCAAAAGGACTGAAAAAGTCCTCCTTGTATTTATGAAATCACTGTGTAACGGCGCATATAGCTTACCTATCTCGCTCTATCATGAGACCGTATCAGCAGGCAGACTGGTTCTAAGGCAATGAGGTTTTGCTGAAGGACCTTCTTGGTTCTGTAGCCTTACCTAGACTTTTCCTGGACCTTGCTTCACTTTTCTGCATCCAGGGCATTCATCTGACCATCACCCTGAGTACAAGGACTCCCCCCAGACTTGCTTCACCCAGTTTTACAAATGTCAGGCTTTGAATTGACTGCTATACCCCCACCTCACACTTCCCACAAGCTGAAATGCTTTGAGTACTAGAAAAGAAGCAACACAATGATTAACCTCATTCAAGGAAAGAAGGGACGGGTATTTCCATTTTTGCATCCGAATTTGAAATGTTGTGAAATTCTAGGTTTGGGGGAGAATTTTGCTTCCAGAGAAGGAGTAGGATGAATTGGCGTGTTGGCAAGATCTTTTCCCTGGCGTGAGGAACTTTACACAAGTCTTGCTACATTCTTAAATAATGTGTGTAAGGTTAATTTTTCTCAGTATTTTGATTTGGTGTAGTAACAGCTTCAGGCTTTTTACTTGTTTCTAAACTGGAGGGCTTCTTCCCTTCTCCTTTCTTCAATGCGATGATCTAACGGGAACCTCAGATACACCAAGTAAACACTCTGTGACCTGGCACCTCAGCCCATTTTTTTAACTCGTTCCTTTGGTGCCAAAAGGAACCGGTGAGTTGCTAAAAAGCAGAACCAGAGAACTAGAGATGTGGATAGCCCTTCAAAACGCCATTACGGATCTGTAGCTCTTTGAATGAGAATGACTCCCACAGACCTCTGTATTTGGCTGGTTCCTGGTTCCTGGTGCTGTTTGGGGAGGGTTAGGCAGTGTGTAGTCTTGCTGGAGGCAGTGTGTTTGTCACTGGAGGAGTATATTTTCAGAGCTAAGATGCTCCCTCACTTCCAGGTTGCTGTCTCTGCTCTGTGGCTGGAGTTCTGCATGTGAACACTGAGCTTCTTGTCCTAAGCTACATCTTTCCTGGCAGCAGTCTTCCCCATCATGGTGGATTCATCTTTCTGGAACCTGAAGCCCAACTAACCTCTGTCTCCCATAACCTGCCTTCATCATGGGTTTTATAACAGACTGTAAGAGCAACTAATGCAGGATCCTTTTCCCTAATAATGGACACCATGCATGCTACCAATAGAGACTTTGGAAAATACAGACAGGCAAAAGTAAAATATAGGTTAACCTTTTAAACAACACCAGCCACTTTTGTACTTTAACATCTTTCCTTCTAGTCTCCCTTACTCCTAATATGCTGATTCCTAAAATAATTTCCCCCTTTAGTGGATATATGCAAGGTTAAGTTGTTTATTGATATATAAAAATCTATGTACTTAGTTTTAAAAATACAGAAAAGAATCATAGCAATACAAACTTACTGAGTATAATTAGAAAACAGCAAAAAAGAAAGAGTAAACTTTTCAAAGGTCACTGAGAATTCAAGCGTTAGGTGGCAAACACTGATCTTATAATTCTGATACATAGTGAGAAAACCTTATTCTGTTCCAATGGTGCTGCCTAAAACCAACAGAAACAGTCAGACTTCTTTTATTATTTCCCTTTAATTTGCTTCCTGTGGCTCATCTTTCTGAGAAATCTTTACTTTTCAAATGATTCAATAATCTATTCAAAGTGATTCCTAGACCTCACTTCCCCCCAAAACCTCTCTGAATCTATATAGGGGAAAACATTTCAAGATATAGTCATAGGCAATAATTTCTTTTAAAAGGAATCTCCAATAACTCAGGAGATTTCAAAAGTTGACAAAAAGAATTCTATGAAATTATGTTCTGTTGTTTTACACAGCACAGAGTAAAGACCAGAGAAAGGCAGAAAATCTTCTTTAGCTATATATCTGACAGAGAATGGACATCTATAGGATACAAAGAACTCAAGAAATTAAACACTAAAATGATTCAATCAGTAAAAGTGTAAAGGAAACCACAAGGCAGTTTATCAAAGAGAAAGTAAAATTTGCAACAAAACAAATGAAAACAAACAGACAAACAAATAAAACTGGCCACATCTTTAGCTAGCAAGAAAATACAAATCAAAATGACACTGAGATCATCACACCTCTGTCACAATGGCTACTGTTAAAATAGAAAAGAAAACAGGCAAGCAAAAACAAATGCTACCGACTGCTCTACCTCCCTAGGTGGGTATCACTATGCTGAACAAATATGCAATGAGAGGTGGGAAAGATAGAGAGAAGAAGTGATGTGTGTGTGGGGAAAGGCAGGGCAGGAGACTAGCAGTCAGTGACAGGTGTAAGAGAGGGCTGAAGTCGAGCATGCAGGGTTAGTGAACCAGTTGTGTGCAGCAGCTTGACGCTTAGGCAGATTGAACATGCTGCCAGCAGGACTGTCCTGGCTCTGGACAACAGTGGAGACCTGAGATGTGGAACGGTCCACTTTCCGGATCAGACCTCCTAGAAGGACCACCATGGTCAGTGATGCCACGGGAGGCCACGTTGGTGTCTGTGGCCTATGCTACTACCCCAGGCTGTGAAGAAAATCAACATCCAAGTGGATATTCACAGTCTGTGCCACAGACTGAAGCCATGCTAATGTCATGGGCCTTGCTGCCACTGAGGGCCATGTCTGGGTTCAAGGTCCTATTCCAGTCAGGGTCTGTGTTGATGTCCACGGTCCAGGCTGCCTTCAATGACCTTGTCTAGGTCTGTGGCCCCATTGCAGCTGAGGGCCGTGTTCATGGGCTGTGCTCTTGCCAGAAATCATGAGGAAGTCCACCATCTGTGCTCCTGGTAACTGTAAAGGGCAAAGAAGATATATTTGTTATGATATCGATGACTGCAGTCACACAGTTGAGAAAGAGGAACATGGCAGGCTTCTGTGACAACCTGTACCCAGCTCCCCACTCCACCCACAAGTAACGGCCTACACAGGATGCCACAGAAGAGAACTCTATAACAGTGTGACAAGGATGCTGAGGTGTGACTCTCCACAAGTGAGGTTGGGAGTTCTTGCTGCTTTTCTGGAAGGCCAGAGTTTGATTCCTAACACCCACATTTCGTATATGCACACACATAGCTTTCACTCATACACTCACAATTAGCATCTTGCACACACACATTCACACACACACACACACACACACACACATGAAAATGGGTAGAGGAAGGAAACTTGGAGAAGTGTAGAAAGAACAAAAGAAGACCATGAGGAGAAAATATGATCGAAGTATACAATAAACCTTAAAAATGCCATTATAAAATGCCTATCTTTGTATAATGAATGTATACTTGAAAGCACTTTTAAGTGGGAAAATTGTACTGTAGACATTGACATCTATTAATAACTTTTAATTTTCAAAGGTTGTTTAGATTTGATCTGGTATACTGCATGCAAACCTGGAAATACTACAGTAAGCCTGGTTAACATGTGCAATTAGGACTTGTTAGTAAATATTTTTAAGTTAAAAAAATTTCCATAAGTCCTTTAGGATACCATCATGCTTAATTTAATGATAGAGACACATTCTGAGAAAGGCAGGCTTAGGTGATTAAATCACACCATGTATCTCACAGACTGGGTAGGCTATGCCAACTCATGGCATGGCCTCATGATACCACCCAGTGGCTCGACAAGTGCTCAGGTTGTAAGAATCTTCCCCTGCATAGGATGGGGAGCATAAACAGTATTTACTCCTGCCTCATAATATTTCAACAATAAATCAAAATATGATTCTGTCCTGGAGAACAAAATGACTTTATTGGGCTTACACAGCATGGTGGCCCCAAAGAAGTCACATTAAATAGTGTTTACATAGCATTGATGATGACTTTCCCATAGCAGTCTAGACAAAGCCTTTCTTCAGTAAACTTCCCCCAGCCCTTATACTCTAGCAATTTCTAGGAGATGCCAAGGACATATGTAATTCGGACAGAATTTCATACAAATTAGGACTGGCAGGAATCTCAGGTGAAGATCCAATGACCTCTCCCACTCCCTCCTTTTATGAGGGAATGTCAACAGTCCACAGGCTTCATCTTGAGGAACTCCTGCAAGCAAGCACAGATGCCCTGATAAAGGTTTTGGGCTGTTATGTTGGGAGGATCACATTCAACCCTGTGGAGGACCGCAACCACATACTCCATTACAAGATGGCGCTGGCATCTGGTTTCACCACCAGGTGAACAAGATAACGCACATGTGCTTGGTAACTTCCCACTGCTGTCCCTGCCTACTCCCGAGGCATCATCTGGGATAATGGGCAGCGGACCAATCCAAGAGTGACACGTCCGAAGCGAGGACTGTTTCCTATATAAGGGATGGGTTCCCTCATTCTGGGTCTCCGCTTTGGAAGCTTATGCTCTCTCTTTCAAGACGCATTAAAGCTTTTCTGCAGAAGGATCCTAAGTGTCCCGCGTCGTTCTTGCGGGCGAGACGGTAGCGTGGGACACAACCCCACTCTGTACTCCCCTCCAACTCCTGTGTTCTTTCTGCCTACCTCAACTACAATGCTCTCTAAGTCTTGGAGGGCATGGTGTAAATGTCTATTTTCCTCCAGCTCCAGGAGGGTACAGGGAACCCTAATGTCTTCTTGTTGATCTATCTGTAGAGGATGGCTGGTGATGAATCTCATTGGTATTCCTTCTTCCGCAGAACTCAAGTGAGAAAAAGGAAGGTAAGTAGAGATGCTAAACAGGAAACTACCTGAATGGACCCCGACAACTGTAATAATCCACAGAAGTGAACACAAATGCTCAGAAAACACATTAGCTGCATATCACATCCATTTAGCAAAATAATCACAGTGCCCTGTGAGTTTCCCAACCACAGCTTTGTGTGTGAGCTCACAGCTCCAGATGCCAGGTATCATTTTCTCCCTGCAGAAAGGGCCCAATGTTCAATCAGAAAATTGGTTGTATCCATAATCGTTTACATCACTGCTGCACTAGTGGGCACATCTTGCCCATCACTTCTACAGTTTAGCATGCAGGGTCCATAGATACTTAGAACTCTTGGCATAATTCTCAGCAGCCTTCCCAGCATCTCTTGTCACTAATGTAGTGACCAGGGAGGGGACACGTTCATCTCAGTCCCAGCTCAAATTCTCCAAGTCCTGCAACAACACAGTGTCTTCAGCAATAGAGCCTTATCACCTAGTTCTTACATGTAGCCAACAGTGGCAATGCCCTTTGTTATTTTAGGGGCCTCTAGGACACTAGAGACTAACAACTGGTAGGGAAACAACAGGCTCCCAACACTAGGATTTGCAATCAATAAACTAACCCTTGAACAGCTTGTTAGGCAATTGCCTGTCACAGTTCCCATTGATTGACAAGTATTCCTTTCCCCACAGAGGCTGACCCAGTGAGACTCACTGTTATATTTCCAGAGGTCTGTCTCTGCCTCTCCACTACTAGGATTACAAGTGCTCACAATCATGACCAACATTTCAAAAAAAATGGATGTGATCAGGTCCTTGTGCTGGTTCACTGAACTATTCACAGACCTAGCTTATTTGTTCAGCTGTTGAACAAATAATAATAAGGCTGGTTCCATACCTCACTGTTATGAATAGTACAATAATAGACATGATATATAGGTATGCCTGTGGTATATTCCTTCAAGTCTTTTGAGTCCAATATTCAGGGCTATACAGTTGTTCAGCTTTCTGGTTTGTTGAAGAGCTCCAATACTGACTTACATAATGGCTGTTATGATGGCATCAGTCCCCAAGGTTCTTTTTCTCCAGAATCTGGCCAGGATTTGTGGTTTTTTTGTTTCCTTGACAACAGTCATTCTTACTGGAATGGTGGGGCATGAGGCCCATATGCTCACAGATAACACTAGAGAGTGTTTAGCTGGACTTGTTAAACCCATGGGCTTTGTTCTTCAACAGAAGAAACTGTCAGGCTGGAGTAGATGTTGTTTAATAACCTAGTGATCTTTTGGTATTCTGTGGAGCCAGCCTCACCTAAATTCCTCATATTCTGAGCATTGTTTCTCAGTCTATATATACAGCTCATCCTTATGTTAGAGGTTTCAAGTACTCTGCACAAGAGTTTGCTATTATGCTTATTACAAACCCTTTCTCCCTAGACTCTTATCCTGAACACCATATTGCAGACAATTGAACCCATCCTTATACTTACTACAAACCCTCTCTCCCTAAGCCCTTGTCCTGAGCATTGCTCCTCAGTCACCAGAACTCATTCTTGTGGAAGAGGCCACAAGATGTCCTTAGCAAAGGACACATGGAGTTTCCATGTAGTCTTTCCCCCAAAGTTTTACTCTATTTAAAAGTGTAAAAACTAAACTGCTCAGCATCACACTCCAGAAGTCTGAAAAGGCCCAGCTAAGTCACACTGATCCAGGTTTCCTTCTTATCCCAGTGCAGAACTACCCCCCCCCCCCCCATGTCCATGAGGCTTGCTGGGACACCCACAGGGTAAGATGAAATCTCGATGTGGCTTTGAGTTTCTTTGTCGGTTAAAGATGTTGATGAGGTTTTTATATATTATTGACCATTTGTCTTTGTTCTTTTGAAAATTGTCAATAAAATTCACTTGAGCACTTATGGATTAAATTTTTTCTTATGTTTAGTTTTTGAGTTCTTTACAGATTCTAGATGTCCCTTGCCAGTGTATAGTGTGAGTAGTATGTGTAGATGAAGTTTTTTCCCCATTTCTCAAGCTGTTTCTTTAATCTGCATATTATTTGCTTTTACATACTGACAATAACAGTGAATTTTACAAAAATAAAGGGGAATAGTGAAACATCCTGTGAGAATGGGTTTTTTTGTTGTTGTTGTTACTGATGGTGCTTTGTTTTGTTTCTTTTACACCTACCATTAACAAGAAATTTTGAGCAAAATCCAGACACCTAAGGAATTTCCCTGGCATCTTTCAATTTTTAAACTTCTTTTTGTTTACTACTCTAGTGGTAGTCGGACCTGGGAGAATGGAGCCAGAAAATGAGGTAAACTAATGTCTTATGCAATAGCTGATTTTATTCTGAGCTCCGAGATTAAGAAGACTCACCTGAGTAAAGTGCCCATTCACAAGGACAAGTCGCATGGGCAAAAACATGTTTCTCCGTAGAGACAGAGAAACAAATAACCACAACCACTTATAATGAACAATCTGAAGTAAACCCACTCCTATCTGCTCATGGAAGAACATAAAAGCATACTCTAAGAACAATTTCCTGTTCTGAAGAAACTGGGGTCACAAGACTCATTTCTTCCTTTTTTTTTTTTTTTTTTTTTGGAGTTTTCTTACAAGCACTCAGAAATCTGCTCACACAACTCTGCTCTTGGAACGTTTTCCCACACTTTCTTTAGTGCCAAGCAGAATCTGGGTTGTGTTCTTTTAAGCCAGAGTAACTTTCAAGCGTCCTCTGGTCACTGACACTGTAATGAAGTTCTGCTGTAATATGACACTTCTCAAATTTCTCTTCAACCACTGAGAGGCAGGACATTTCAATGTGTGTCCCTCCCTAGACTTACATAAGGATTTAACTGCCAACGTAGCAGAGCTAAAAGATGAAACATTCAAGAGGAAGTTTCATCATGAGGGCTCTGCTCTCAGGTGCCAGCTAGTGCCCTTTAAAGGGGGCTTTCATCTTTAGTCATGTGAGATGCCGTTCCCTCCACTGTGAAGAACACAGCATTCAGGGTTTCATCTAGAGCCTATAACTGGCCTCTCCTGAGATACTATGGCTTCTGCTAACTCGCTTTGGAGTTTCTCAAGCTCCAAAATTGCAGAAGATACTCTTTTATTTAAAGTAAGTGATCTTTGTTACTCTATTATAGCCACACAGAAGGACAAGATAGGGGAAGAGGTTGTCTTGTCAAGGAAATATTCACAGTGTTCTGCCAGTTCTGGCATGCAGAGAACTTAGAGTAAATAAAGAAGCTTCAGACCTCAGTAGCATGTGAGACATTACATGCTAAAATGTTAGGTATGTTATACCGCAGCCCATTAAAACAGAATGGTGGGTTTTCCATCATATTTTGAATGGTTCTATAATGGTCTAAAAAACAAAAGTGAAAATTCTGACCCAAGGGTCCTCTCAAAAGTGGAGCCTAGACCAGAGTGGAGACAGGTACGCTCTGACAGAACACCTCATGACTAGGGCTGACAGCGAGGGCCAGTCATGTTCTGGAGCTGCTGGAAGGAAGTGTGGCCAGCTATTCATGTGACCTCAGAGCCGGACAAACTGGTATAGCAGGTAAAGTGTCAACCTGAGGCAACCTTGACTATTGATCAGAATGTGTATCGAGTACACCATGTATCATAAATTGCCAAGGACAGAGAAAGGAAAACAGGGTTTCAAAAGAGGGCTTTGAACTATGGGATGTGACACCAGTTCAGTGTCTGATAAGCACGGAGAGTACGGAATGAGTACACAGCTCCCAATGAAAGTTTATTTCTGCATTTCCAGAATGACTGAAAGGGTTGCTGAGAGGAATCCTTGCTCCACCCCACCAAAGTCCACAGATAAAACCTGAAAACTAAATTTTTTTTTTTAAAAAAAAGATTTCAAAATGTAAAACACCACCCACAGGGCACAGTCAAAGAAAGCCAGGGTTTATATGGTGGATCCCAGTCATTTCCCTAGACCACTCTTCCTCTTTTTTTCCTTTGTTTCTTTTTTCATTCAAAAATTTATACTTCCTCCCTTCCTCTCATTCCCTTCCTGCTCCCCCACTCCCCCCTGTCCCCCCTCCCTCCTTAAGAGAGAGCAGGGAACTCTGCCCTGTGGGAAGTCCAAGCCCCTCCCCCCATCCAAACCTGGAAAGCTTTGCATCCAAATAGACTAGGGTCCCAAAAAGCCAGTAGTGCAGTAGAAACAAGTCCCAGTGCCTTTATCAATGACTTCTCAGTCAGCCCCCATTGTCAGCCACATTCAGAGAGACCAGTTTGATCGCATGCTCCTTCAGTCCAGGTCCAGCTGGATTTGGTGAGCTCCCATCAAAACAGGCACTCTGCCTCAGTTGGTGGACCAACCCCTCGTGGTCCTGACTTCCTTGCTCGTCTCCTCCCTCCTTCTGCTCTTCAACTGGACTTTGGGAGCTCAGTCCATTGCTCTGATGAGAGTCTCTGTCTCTATCTCAATCCGTCGCCGAACAAAGATTCATATTCATCTTTTTGGGTCTGGGTTATCTCATTCAGAATAGTGTTTTCTATTTCCATCCTTTTGCATGCAAAATTCAAGATGTCATTGTTTTTTGTTTTTTGTTTTTTTTCTGCTGAGTAGTACTCTAATGTGTATATTTTCCACACTTTCTTTATCCACTCTTCCATTGAAGGGAACCGGCAGGCGGCCATAATCACAGAGTTCTCATAGCTCTTTGTACCTTGGAATGAAATGAGGTTTTTTTTCAGATTTAACAAATAAAAATCATCGATTCTCCATTTGAAATGTGAATTGTGACTAGACAACAAATAATACTGAAATCATTATTTGGTATCTATTTTGTTCCTTGATGTGTTAAGTTGTACTCTTTTGATTCTGGCATAGTATCCACCTATTATAGAAAGAGAAACAGGCACAGAAACATCAGTTGTAATGGAAAATTAATTTGATGGGATGAAAGTGGCAACAGTGTACTGGAAGTATGATTAACAACAAAAGTAGACTTTTGAATAATTTTATGAGGAGAGAGCGATTTAAGCGAGGCAAACACCTGAAATTCCAGCACTCAGAAAGCAGAGACAGGAGTATCACTACAAATTTGGGCCTAGCCTGCTCTACATATGGAGTTCCAAACAAACTTGTGTTGCATGATAAGACATAGTTTCAAAAAATGAAATAGAAACAAACAATCAAACAAGACCAACAAACCCTTAAACGGTGAAATTGGAGCTGGACTTTGATTGGGGAGGTAATGTGAACATTTAGAGGAGATAGCACATTTTGTTTTAAGGTAGAAGGAAATCTTAATCATAGGAGTGTGTGGGTGGGATAGAGAGGACAAAATGGACCAGGAATGAATTTCATGAGAACTGTCATAGCAAAGTAAATTGTGTCAAGGAGACAAATTGTGGAGGACTTCTGATGAACTAGCCTGCCTCCATCTTATGCCTGAAAACTATCTTGTAGTAAAGACAAACTCAGTTCATTCTTGTTTATGATTTAATCTCTGTTTCTCAAGGATTGAGTTATGCCCCACCTGTAACCTTAACTACAAATGGTTCTCTGTACTGCCTGTTGCAGGAAACAGCAACCATGCCTTTGTTTCAAAAGGTTATATGACCACCTGTTCTCATGACCACCCATTGTTATGACTACCTTATGAGTACCTTGCAAACATGTCTTTGTTCCAAAAAGTGGTAATGACTATTTTGAAACCCTAGTATTGTTTCAAAAGGTTATGACTATCTTGTTCTAACTGTATTATTATGGCTACCTTGCTATATTCTGCTTCTATAACTCTATTTTGCCCACCAACCTCCCCCTTTGGAAACCCCACTACCCTGAGCTATAAAAATCTTTTCTTTCTTATGTCCAATGATGACCTCTCAAACCCACCATAGGGAGAGGCAGCTTCTGTACATGAATAAAAAACTTGATTTAACTAATTTTGTTGGGGTTGGTGATCTTTCTCCTCAAATCTTTGGGATTAGTACATTTCATTGCACATGGAGTATCTATCACTTTCTTTCAGAGTTTGGGACAGGGTAAAAGTGGGTCTTTGCAAAATGGTGAGAGGGATGGAAATCAATTTTGAAGTTGTTAATAGCACTTTACATTGGCATAAATAGTATGGAGGCCACGTCCCAGTGGGTGGGTAGCTTAATGGCTACTGGCGGTAGGAATTCCTACAGAAGCTCCCCCCTTTGTTTAAATAAGAGCACTCTAAGCCTAATACAAAATTATAAGCAGTAAGAACAAATATAACAAGCAAGAAACATGTGATAAACGTTTCAATAATTATCCTATTCTAATGAGTTTAAGTCTTGTATAATAAATAACTTGTCCAAGTCACGAGAGGAAAGTAACTACAACTATCAAGTCTTCAACCCCATCAAAGGTCCGAGAAGACAGATAATATTCCTTGAGTAAGCAGGAACTGCAACCAAACAACTTCCAAAAATGTACAACAAATGACAGAGATAACAGGTTACCTTGGCAATCACCCAAAGTCTCATTTGCAACGTTGAAGCAAACAACTTTGGCTGAGGCCTAGAATAACTGACAGACCATTTTTAGAGGCAGGAAATTTTTCAGAACCGTCTTACCCTGTCTTGGCAAGATTTGACAGTCTTTTTCCTGGTGTCCTGCTTATCCATTTCCAGATACCATGTACCTTATCGGTGGTTGAAGAATGGGCAGTTCCTTGCCCAAAGGCCAATCGTGCCAAGAAGAAAACAAGCTCTGAGTGGAGTGTCTTCAGTGCTCAGCATTCTCTCTGGAATAGATCAGTGTTGCCGGGAGCAATCGTGTCTCACTTTAACAGAAGTTATTTAAATGCCATATTGTATGGCTCTTTGAAGTGGTTAAAGATTATCTATGCAGAATACAATCTCTATGTATCTAAAAAGCCTGATTAGTCTGACTATAAGTATGACAAACATAGAAGACTACTGATCCATAATTCTTAATACCTATATAACCTAAAGACTAAGACTTCATATTAGAATATTGTACAATAAACAACTGTGTAACAAAGGAGGACAATAACCTCAAAATGTAAGCAATGTATAAGTATCTTGATCAGAGGTAGAAATGTACATTGCAATATGATAAATACATCCTAAGATTGTATCAATAAACAAAAATGTTTTAAGCAGAGGTAGAAGCATGCATGCATTCAATCTGACAAAACATCAGGTCTCTTTCTCAGCCAATCTTTATGTATTGAGGTAGGGTTTGACAACCACAAGCCAGTAAATACTAAACCGTCATCTCCCCTATGCCCCCCATGAGAACACACTTTCCAAGTGCCTTCTTTCTCTGCCTTGTGCTGCACGCCTCCGCTTGGGGGCTTGATGCCATTGCTTACTTTTACCTGTGTCTCTTGCTGAGGGTGCACCTCAGCAATCCTTCTAGAAGATGGCCTGGTCTCCTTATCCCAGTATATGGTGTGAGCCTTTGCATATATTATGCCCTCCACCTCAGTCTAAGCACGATAGGATGTTGGCGATGAAGGAGGTGGGTGAAGGAGATTGGAAGCACATCTTGCTGTGTGTGCTGGCAGCTTAGGAAGACCCAAGCCACAGGGTCAAATCCCAAAGTTGGTGAGTGGGGAGAGGCGTCAGGCAGGGTCTCTCCTGTAGGCTCACTGCTGACTCAGAAACAAAACCCCCCTCCTCCAGGACTTCGTGGCTCCATCTGGGGAAATCCTAATCCTTTCCCTCTTCCTTGGCAGGGTTCCTGTCGCTGGAGTGGGAGGCGGTGAGAGGCGGTGCGCTTGGGTCAGGGGGAGGCGGGGGGAGGGGACTCCACTAACTTTGTAGTTCAGTTTCAGGGACCGCGGTGACATTCTGTTCGGCGCCGCCGGCAGGCCAGAGCCTCGGGTGAGCAAGAGAGGGCACCGTGCAGAAGCCATCGCCCCCTGCAGAGTCGCCAGCGCGTTTGGATGGAAGGAGCCGCGACCTCAGACGCAGGCTCGATGGAGCCATTCGCCCTCCCGGGCCTCCTCTTCACCATCACCCTGCTGCTCCTGGCCCTGCGCCTCCTCACCCAACGCACCAGGTAAACTCCAATGCTGTCACGGCCACGCATGCGCGGGATCGCGACCGCACAACCTCGTGGGCACCCGAGTCCCTTCGGGTTGGCGGGTACAGGCCGATCTTGCTCCGGGAGCTTCTGGGTGTCCTAACAAAGGCTCTGCATGCAACTCTCCACGCATTCACGCCCAGAGTACAGCTGTTCTGTCCAACCTTACTTGCTGCGCGGCACAGTCTCGGGCTTCCCAGGTTTGGTGAAGCATCCTGCCATGGCCTTTGCCTGGGCCCATGCATGTTTTTTGACCCAGAATTCTCCGCATTTCAAGGAGAGATACTTCTTGAATTTTATCTAGTTCAGAGAGAAATGTTTTAAGAAAATGCTGATGCGCAGTGTGGGTGCTGCTCAGTGCCTCAGTTTATCCAATTGTACCTCACCTGGAAAATTAGAAACAACAGAACCTACCAATAATGATCATGGGACTTTTGTGAGAAGCAAAGGTGTTAATAGTATTTATGCCTTCGTTCTATTTATTTTTCTGAGGACAACAAATAGTAGCGACAGGGAAACTCATAAGTGCGTAACTATCTGGCTGGAAACGTGGAAGCAGAGAAATGAGAACACAATTATTCACTTCCCATTTATTTTGTTTTTCCATTAGTGCCTTATCTTTTTCATGCACAGTTTTCATGGCTTTTGAAAACGAAACAGGTTAATTTGGGGAGAAGAGTATTACTAATTAAGTATCTATCAATGTTTTTGGGACATTGACACAGTTGTACCTCATACAAATAAATATCCGTGGGAGTTTCTGAAGTACCACTTGAAAAATATTTAAAGTAATAGTATTTAGATTTTCTCGTATGTGAGTTTTCAGAGAACTTTCTGGAACTTTGCCCTTCCTCTTATGTAGTCTTCTACACTCCTACAGCTGCAGAGCTCAGGGTATTAGGTTTTTAACTTCAGACTCATGTGACTCTACACCGTGTCAGTTAGGTCGCACTTCTAGGAATATAGCTGCCAAGGCTGTTTGTTCTAATCTCCATTTTCATGCAGGGCAGGAATAGTCAAAGCAAACCAGTTCATTCTAGACCATTGAGAGTAACTGGGTGAGAATGTGGAACTCAGGAGGTCCACGGAAAGGTAAAAAAAGCAAGGCAAGTTTTCCTCAGGACATTCGGAGAATAGGCCAGTTTCTCCCTGTTCACTAAGTATTATTTGCTATCTTGTGCATTCCATCAATTGCCAGTTCCTTCACACCAGGAAGACTAGTGCAGATATGTAAGGCACTGCGTTCTAGATCAGTTCATAGGTTGTAGTTCAGTATGGAAAGATATGAGTATATATCGGAAAGACCCACGTATCTGATGGCTTCTCTTTTCTGTGTCTGGACAATTTATTCTATTACCATAGGAAAGTCCTGTCTGGTGTCACCTGTCAAAGAGAAACCATGGCTATAACAAGACATTCTCAATGTTTTGTGTATAATCATATGCTTGAACACCTATTAGTGAAAATGTACAAGTAGAAGTAAAGCAGTCTATTACAACTTGCCTTTCCCACTGTGTGGTATTCTTAGGGGCCGTTGATAACGAACAGAGAGAGTAACTCTCTCTCTCTCTCTCTTTCTCTCTCACACACATGTGCGCACGCACACACGCGCAGACACACATACACATATACATACACACACCTTTGGGATGTTGTAGATAAAGGAGTTGTAATAGTTATGCAACTTTGCTCAGTTACAATTTATGCCACTACTAATGATCTTTTAAGTCCCTGTCACATCACAATTCATTTTGCTTGTGCTAGTCTGATAAAGAAAAGTAAAGCTTTGCCTCTCTCTCTCTCTTCCTCCCCCCCCTCTCGTGTATGTGTGTGCATATGTGTGTGTGCAGACATACACATAAGAGCCACTGAAGGTCAAATCCAGGGTCTTGGACATGCCAGGCAAGTACTCTACCACTGAACTACTCCTTTAAAAAGTAAAAAGAAAAATCCCAATTTCTGTTTACTTTCGATGGAGTTATCTCTGAAAGTTTCTTTAGTAACTTATTTCCTTTTTAGTTATTTTTTTTTCAGAGTCAAAACTGACCCAGGGCCTTGTATGTGCTAGGTAAACACTCACCTCTAAATCGCACCCTCAGCCCTTTCTTATAACGCTCACAGAACTTCGCACCCTTCTGTCTCTACTGCATCTATTTCATTTTACTGCATTTTACTTCATAGAGTTTCTGCATATGCACCCTATTTAGAAAACATTTGAAAGTCCTGACATGCTACAAATCCCCACCAGTGTTGTCCCTCATCACCAGCTAATGTCTACGGAGATGGTATACACGCAGTGGCTAGATTCAGTTCTTACCCTGTGAGCAATTTTGTCTGGAATGCTTGTAATACAGTGTTTTACAGGAACTCTGCTGTTCCTACAAAATGGCTAAGACTAGGGGAGAATAGGACAAGCCAGAGGTTGGTTATTGCTCTTGCCTGTTTTTCAGATGTCTTCCATTCTTTCCCTCATCCCTTGCCCCATGTCCACACCTTTCCATTTCTGTTTCTTTTTGAGACTGGATCTCAGGTTAGTCTGAACTGCTGGGACCAAGTGATCCTTCCACTTTAGTAGCGGAGACTAGAGGGCATGTCACTGCTTTCAGGCCACCTGGATTTCTGGATGGGGGTGGTGTAGGATTCCTTTTCCTTTCCAGGAAGATGATGACTACTGAGATTGTCAAACACAGATACCATCATAGTGCTGTAACGGGGAGAGGGGAAGAGGGGTAGCAGTGGCGTAACTTAGAGCTATCACTCCAGGAAGCACGGAAAATGCTTAGAATCACCATATATTTTGGATAGTAGAATTAACAGGATCTCCCAGTGGCAGGTGAGAAGAGAGTCACGAGTGAAGTTTACATTTTCTCAGGTCCTTTGCTCTCTAGTTCTCAGGGTGGAAATGGAGTTGGAAAACTGTTACTTGTCCACAGCAATCGCATCATTTTTAACCCTTCCAGCAGTAATAAATTATATTCAACTCAATCAATAGCATCACCAAAATATGAGACTTTCTCTGTAAGCCATAGCAAGAAAACAGCTGTCTATTGACCAGAAAGCAGACCTTCACGAGATACTGAGTCTGTCAGTCCCCTGATCCTGAGCTTCCCAACCTCCAGAACAGTGAGAAATAAATTTCTCTTTCTTATAAGCCACTGGCCTTGTGGTATGATGTTACAGCAACTGCTATGCTTTAAAGACGATAAGATTCCACTCTAAATGTCCTCTTCATGGGGGCAGTAGCTGAACTCTGGGCAGAATACAGCTCCAGAAGCTCGTTTCTCAGTGTTTAGATTTCTTTCCTTGACTTTTGGTTACTCCAGTCACAAGCTGGCACCTCACGTGATAATGTAACTTTTCTGGGGGTAGGGGGGGCAGGTAGTACTCCATCTTTGGTCTCCTTTCTCCTGGATTTCTTTAAAGTTCTTAGTATCTCCATCACCTGTTTTGGGGTCCTATTCTTTAGTAAATATATAATTTTTATAGTCATCTGTGGTGGTACCAATTTCCAGGCAACTTCACATGTCTAGAACCCAAATTCTATGTCAAATTATCAGATATTCAGTGATAGTTCTAACCAGATAATGTGGAATGTGCACGCCTGTGCATGTGCATGTTTTGTTCTCTGTATTTCCAAGATTTATTTTACTTTATGGGTATGAGTATATTGCTGACATATATTTCTTCAGGTTTCAAATTTTTAATTAAGATCTTTGATCCACTTGGAATTGATTCTTGAGCAGGTAGAGAGCAAGGGAGGGATTTAGATTTACTTTTATACACATGGATAGATAGTTTAAAAGTCAGTTTTTAAGTACATGGTTACTGGTTAAATTTTAACTCCCTAACCTTTTGGAATCATTGACCTTTTCCTTGTCTTCTTAGCTTTGCTTTTCCCAGCATGATCATGTATGTAGCAAAGAATATAAATTCAAGGTCCTATGTGATTACTCTTCCTTCTCACTCATTAATATTCCCATAGATGAATGTGTACAGCAGGTTCTTCTACCTACTGAAGAATGTCTTAGTGGTTTCTAATTTTGGACATTTGTGAAGAAGGTTGCTAAAAATATTCATGTGAAGAATTTTATGTAGACTTAGGTTTTCAACTTTTTGGTAAACACCAAATGCATAATGGTTTTGAATTTTAAAGTATACTTAATTTCTTCATGAAAATGCCAAAGTGGCTATGGCATTCTGCTTCTCTACCTGTTGTGAATGAATGTTCTCGTTGATTCACACACTTGTCATCCCTGGGTGCTTTCAGTGTTTACTTCTTAACCTTCTAATAGGTGATTTGGTGCTTTTTCATTATTTTGATTTGTAATTCCATGATGACTTTTCATACGCTTGTTTGCTGTTCACATGTTTCCCTTGGCCAGTTGTCTGCCCGGGTGTTTTGCCCAGTTTTAATGATTGTTTTGTCTTGTTATTGCTGATGCTCAAGTGTTCTTCATACACTTTCGTCATCAACCTTTATTAGTCTGTGATTTGAAAGTGTTTTCTTTTAGTCTATGGATTGCTTTTCCATTCTAAACAACATCTTTTGCAGCACAAGAGTTTTATACTTTAATGCAATTTAGCTTATTTCTTTCTTCCCTGTTGGTCATGCTTTTGGTATTATATTTAAGAAGTCGCTACAATATCTTTCACATCTTTCTTTTTGTTAATGTTTTTCTGCTTCCTGCCAATGTTCACATTAACAACTGAAGTTTTAGCCTACTCAAAGTAAGTGTGGTTATTTTTGAGTGACATTTGTAGATTTTCTGAGAAAAGGCAGTTTCATATAATTGCGTGCACCTAACATTGCTGAGTTAAATCTAAGTTTTCTCTGCTATCCATCTTGACATTCTCAAGGAATATAGTATATCTCTTTGAACCATAATATATTAAATACTTGTCAATATAGCACATGTGTGCTGAGCACTTGACTCACTGGAAACCTGAGATATCCAGAAATCTATGATAAATTATCATCCACTAAGTCAGAGACTTTATTCAGCAGTTTAATCTAGATACCTAATGGCAAGAAAGTAAACTTAAAGTATGTTTTCCCTGTATTTTTATTTTGTGTGTGCTTTTTACCTCCATGTAGGTCTATGCAACATATGCATGTAAAGTCCACAGAAACAAGAAGAGGGCAGTAGATTCCCCTAGAAGTGGAGTTATAGTGGGTTGCGAGTTTCCATGTTGGTGCTGGGATTCTAATCGGGGTCCTCTGGAAGAACAGTGAGTGCTCTTAATCACTGATCCATCTCTCCAACCCCTTGAAAATATTTTCTGTCAGTGACCAGCTACTGGAAGTGTGGTTGTTCTGGAGTACAGTAGCCAATTGTATTTTCAAAGAACTGGTTAATCATTTGTGCCTCTTCAATTTCTGAGTCTACTTGTTTTCTCCCGAGTCCTGCTGTGCCTATCTGCCTACATCTTAGCTATTTAGTTGCCAATAACTTAAGTAATCTAGAGCAGTGGTAGCTCATTTCTACCAGCCAGTGCCTTTGAGGTGTTCTACTTGTGTCGGATTTTTTATTGCACTGCTTCTCAGCCAGTTTTAATGAAGAAATATATTTTTTCTTTATATTTGCATCTGTTAAAACATGTTATTTGGAAAATTAATAAAATTTTTCATAGACTAAAATTTAAAAATCACTTAAACCAAGTTAATGTTTCTTTAATATTTGATTCAACACAAATGGCATTTTTTCTGTCAAATGGGTTTAAACATTACGGAATCTTGACATTCAGATTTTGTGTTAGTTCTTTGCAGATGAGAGCTAAGAGCACAATTTGTGGTTTGTACTAATTTGGACTGCAATTTTAATAAAACCCATCTTTATATTTTCTTTTTGAGATTATAATTTAATTGCATTCCTCACTTCCTTTTCTCCATCCCCAAACTCTCTTATATACCTTTCCCCACCCTTCTTCATGACCTTTTTCACTAATTTTTATTGCTATTGCATGCATATATGTATATATTAGATATAATTCCCAAGTATGAATTGTTCAGTCTGTATAATATTACTTGCATGTATGTTTTCAGGACTGACTGTTTAGTACCGGACAACCAATTGGTGTGCTCTTATGTGGGAGAACTACTTCTCCGTCTCCTAGCTTTCCTAAATATCTTCTGATATTACTAGAAACATTTTTACAACAAACTCCCTGGTCCTCTGGTTCTTACAATCTTTCTTCCCTTTCTTTCACAGTGTTCTTCCAGCCTTAGGTGTGGGAGTACTTTGTAAATATATCCATTGGGACTGGGCCTCATGCTCTGCATTTTGACCGGTTGTGGTTTTCTATAGTGGTCTCTGTTTCAAAGAGAAAGCTTCATAAGGGCTAAAGACTATACTTCTCTGTGGATATAGGAATGAATATTTACAGATTGTTGTTGGGGGTTATGCTGGTTTAATGAGTTAGCTGTTGTAGATTTTCCTCCAATAACTATGACCTCTCTAGCACTGAGTAGTTAGCTAAGTTTCCAGTACCAAGCATAGTTTCCCTCCTATTGAATGGGTCCTAAGTCCAATTACAGAACTGTTAGTTACCTCCCAGGTTTGATCGACACTAATGCACACTTGGATTACCATACCATGCTGGTCATTAAAGTGCTTCAAAGGCTTCATAACCTCCCTCTGTTAGAAGCTTTCATGGTACCTTCTGGTACCATGGTCCTTGGGGAGAAACATTCAGGTTAGTTCTAGCTCAGGGATCTGTGGGACCGTTTCTGAAGTACACAGTGTCTTCAGCAATAGGGACCATCTTTGGAATACACATCATAGTATCAACTCTTGAAAGTTGTCATCTGATCCACACACACACACACACACACACACACACACACACACACACACAGAGAGAGAGAGAGAGAGAGAGAGAGAGAGAGAGAGAGAGAGAGAGAGAGAGTCACGCACAGTAAATTAATAAAATGTAATTTTAAAATCTTTTAAAAATGTTTGGCTGACATTACTGTTTCATACAAGGAAATTATTTCTCATTTTAATGACAGTTATTCTTTGGTTATCTTAAGGGCATGTATTACAGAGGGGTTCCTTTTAATATCAAAAGCTGCTAAGTACTTCTACAAAAAATGCAAAATTTAGTTGTCTCAAGTTTTCTTTAATACCTAATGCTACCTAAGTATCTAATAAGAGAAAAAGTCCTTTCAGTACAGTGGCTGTTTCTTCCAGGATATTCTCAACCTGCAACTGATTGAATATACAGTTAAAAAAAATCAGGAAATAAGGAACATTAGCTATGTTTAATCACTCCTAAATAAAATTTATAAAGCTCTCGATTCACTCAATGCTACTACTACTCAGTGAAGAAGAACTGTCGCCATCAACGGGGGTTGTTCTTCTTTTGTCTCTCTTGTTTCTCATAAAAATAGGAAACGGGTGTGGGTCACTCTGAGAAAAGTTTTGTGGCACTGCACGAAGGTTCTCAGGGGGAGTTTTATGTTTTCACAATATACGAGAGATGTTAGGGAGCTCTCCATCCATGTCAGTGGCTCTTGGCAGAAGAGCTGACCAGTGACCATGCCATGCTATAGTTCCTCCTCTGAAGCCCCAACTTTGAACTGGTCTCACCACGGTCCAAAACAAATCACTGGGGTTTGGAAGATGCCTAGTGGTAAGGTGCTCTTAGTACAAGCTTGAAGGCTGAATTTCAGATCCCCAATACCCGTGTAAAAGCCAGGCAAGCTTGATGGTCTTCCTTGGAAGGAAGAGATGGGAAATCCATGGAGCTAGCTGGTTAGCTAGACCAAGAGCCACGGATTCAGTGAGAGATCCTGTCTCAATATATAAGATGGATACTATGGTGGTTTGAATGAGAATGGCCCCCCACAGGTTAGTATGTTTGAATTATTGATCCCCATTTAGTGGAACTGTTTAGGAAGGATTAGGGAGTGTGACCTTGTTAAAGTAACATGGCATTGAGAAGAGATGTTACTAGGGATGGACTTTCAGGTTTCAATAGGTCACACCCAGGCCAGTGTCTCTTGCTCTGCCTGCTTATTGTGGATCAGATGTGGCTCTCAGCTATTGCTTTGGTACCATGTCTATCTTTCTGCCTGCCTCCCTGCCAACATGCTAATGATGGACTAACTTGTAAGCAAGACCCCAAATAAATGATTTTCTCTTTATGTTGCCTCAGTCACAGTGTTTTCTTAAGGTTAAAAACTAGTGATTAAGACAGAAAGTGAGGGAGAAAAGCACTCAATATCTATCTCTGGCCTTTGTGCTCTCTCTCTCACACACACACACACATTTATCCATACCATACACATGTATGTATACAAATACTGGGGAAGGAAGGCAGAAATGAAAGAGTAATGGTTAGGATGCAAGAAGTAAGACAGACTTCACTGTTGCTGACTTGTTTTTGTTTTTGAAAACTTAGTTAGGCTTGGAGTTTGGACCCAGGAATTTGCTTTTGACTTTACAGATGGGTCAAGTATGAAGGAATCTATGGCCAAAGACTGCAGACAGCCTCTACCAGTTGGGACAGGCAAGGAAACATTTCTTCTTAGAGGCTCCTAGAGACGACCTAGACTCTCCTGCCCTCTCAACACCATGATAACTCACTGAGAATCATGTTGGTCTTCTGGGCTCACAATCTGTCAGATAATAAATTTGCAGTTATTTGCTCTGGTGTTCATTGGGAAACAACCTATTTCCTATGCTTCCTTCATTGAGCTATAATGCCTCTTCAAAGAAGGCTCGCAAAGGGAAACAGGATTGGCTTGTGTCTAACTATACTGGCTTCCCCTGAGGAGCAGCGTTAGATACCCATAAATTCTATTCATTTTCTACCATGGTCGTTTGAAAACTCTTCATCTTAGGCTACCCAGGTGGCGATGAATTTTCCATCATAATCTTCTTCCCTATCTAATAATTCACAGTATTGAGTGTTTGTTAAGTATCTAGCACCTCAATGCATCTTCCAAATGTTTGAAAATGGGACCCAGGCTATAGGCATTGGGCCTTCAATGTCATTCAACCTGGAAGCTTCTAGAAGCCATGAAGCATATCTATGATGACTGCTGAGAGAGAGAGAGAGAGAGAGAGAGAGAGAGAGAGAGAGAGAGAGAGAGAGAGAGAGAAGCGCTGGGATGACTGAATATTTAAGGGGCCCAAGGGACTACATTGTACTGTCTTTCCAAATGTAAGAGTGGAGCAGGCTTCATGCTGTGGAGAAAGGATTGACAGCTTCTTGCAGGAGAGTGGCTCTCTGCTTCATCCAACGTAAAATCCCATTGAAACTGCTCCAGGTTACTGTTCTGTGGGAGGTAAAGGACAAAATTTTGGAGCTACCTTACTGAATAACAGAAAGGGACATCAATTACATGCTGTGTTTTATAGCTGGAGTGCTCACTTTATGGTGTGGCTTTTTTTTAAAGCACAGAAGTATGTGGAGTGGATATTTTTGTCTATAGAAAAGTAAAAAGGATTAATTAATTCTGTAATTGCTGAATGTAAAAATTAATAGAATTTCTAACAAAAGCATAGCTATAATATGATTTAAATTCATTGTCATTTCTTCCTGCAACTTCATCATAAATAGTTAATGAATAAAAATTTACAAGTTATACTGGATTAAGCACCTAGTGGAATGTGGGGCACTGAGTACCAAGTATGCTGTCAGTTATTGTTCTTCCAGTATGAATATTTTGGAGTATCACAACATCACAATATACAAATCATACAAAGTGATGTTCAAAGCCATGCAGATTGTTTCTTCTTATTTAAAATGTGAAGGTGCATTAAGCAAGTTCTTATCAACCAAGAATGTTTATAAAGGAAACTATATTGGTGCGGTGATTATTCTTCAGCATAGACCTATTTAAAAACACAGTAACTGAATGCAGCCAACACCTAAAATTCCTGATCTTGCAAATTTATAATTTTAAAAACTGTCTAGTTAATTTTCAGTTTTAGGTACGAGATTTTTATGCCATATTCCCCCTCCCTCATATAGATGGATAGATGGTTTATTTAACAAAATAGAATTTCTCTGTAACAAGGTTTTGCCACTAAGTACATTTAAGAACATGACCGTATAAATGGTCATAGAATGCTAAAGAGACCAGATTTTATCTTTGAAAACGAAAGTTGTCTTGGCAAAAGCAACGCTTTGTAGTGACTGTAACTTAGGACTCAAACCATTTTACCTTGAGAAAACAAGTGGCTTATTGCTTGATCACATTCATCAAGGGCCAAGTGTTGTTGAACCATATTTTGGTAATGCTGGTCTTTGGGGACAGGATTGAAGTAATAAACTGCTCTGGATGCTAGACATCACTTTTAGAGTTGGTATTTGTATAACTGTTTCTAAAATTGAATAATGACAGGAAAACATTTTGCCTAATAAGCTTAATGCAAATTCTTTGTTTTCTTTATTATATTGCATTTTACTAAATCCTCTCTTTTAAGAACATTCTTCATCTTATGCAGGCATAAAATAAGTCTCATTTAAATAATGCTTCCAATGTATAGCTTCATCTGTTCATAGCTATGATGTTAACATGGAAGGTTCTAAGTCTCAGTGTTGGAGTAGCTGGGGAGACATCTCAGGTGGTAAATAAAGTACCTGATGTGCTGAGTTCAAAGCCCCAGCCCTATACAAGTCAGGCAGAGCAGCATGAGTCTAGAACCCCAGCACTGTTGGAATGGGAGAAGTGGGTGGAGACAAGAAGACCCATGAGGCTCCTTGACCAGCCACGCTAGCCAAATCTATGGATTTGAGGTTCAGTGACAGACTTGTCTCAAAAATAAAGCAACGATTCTGATGAGCTTTGGACTCCACACATGTATAAGTGCACACACCCACACTAACAAGTATACACCACGTACATGACACATAATAGTGCACACACACATGTACACACACACTCACACAAATTATTAATAAACTAAAATAGAAAAGATGCAGTGTTTGCGTTAAGCCCATCCCTTTAGGCCAGTGTCTCCTCCTTTACTGCTACTGTGTGACATAGGCACATTCCCTTTATGAAAAATGAACAAATTAAGACCTGATACAACTTGACAGCTTTCTAATAGAAACCTGGCTAACATATGCATATATGGGTTAAAAATTTTCAAACCAACAGCATATTGTTAAAGAAAGCAAGCACAAGCAGTCCGCCATTTCCCGTTCACACTAGACTGTGTGGCTGAGATGTGTAGGGTAAGATGGGATGAGTGGGTCTCTCTCTTTTCTTGTCACATCCCCTTTCTAGTTCTCCATGTGTTCAGGCTGTTCCATAGTCACATGAATCAGAGAACAGAACCCACAATTTTATAATATATAACGTGGGGGAATGTCCAAGCTGAGAATCACAGTTTTACCTTTAGAAAACTTGTGGAAATTTGCTTTCCAACCCATTGGTTTCCGATATTGCCTCTTGAAGGAACTAGAGCCAGAGGAGGATGTTTTCATCCTCTGACAATTCGTTAAAGATAGTTTTAGTCTCTCCTCTCCTAACCGTCCTCCCTAAGTGGTCTGTGCGAGCGGCTGCATGTGACACAGCTCTAGTTACTATTGCCCTTGAAAAGTGGCATTAAACACTGAGTGAGAAAGCGATAGACAGTTGATATCTTTTTTGATGGGGCACAGTATAATAGTCGATGCGCTATCTATGGAATATCCTGAGGTGAATGACAGACTTTTCATGTTGTTTCATGTTGTTTTTAATGACATTTTGTACCTGAGCACAGATTCACAGAACCATATTGTATAGAAATTTCAAAGCTTTATCTAAGTATCTTTGTACTCACGCATGCTACAGCTTTCACCATATATGCAGTATACATCCATGTGTTTGCATGTGTGCATGCACACACACACATACATATGCATGTATGTATGTATCTCAGACTACTTATACCCTTTTTGCTTGTCAGTGTGTTGTCCCATGTGGTGTAGGGCATTGTGTCAAACAGACAGCAATATTCCCAAAACATATGAAACCATCAGTCAGCTGAAGAAAGGTAATGACTTTTGTCCAAGTCATTTGTAATTCTGATATCCACAAAGGCAATAATGCTTGCCTCTGATACCCGCAATCCTAAGCAGAACAGATATTTAAAACTTAAAATGGCATCAAAAAAAGATATTTGCCATGCAGTGGTGGCACACGCCTTTAATCCCAGCACTCGGGAGGCAGAGGCAAAGGGATCTCCGTGAGTTCGAGGCCAGCCTGGTCTACAAGAGCTAGTTTCAGGACAGGCTCCAAAAACTCCAGAGAAACCTTGTCTTGAAAATCAAACAAACCAACAAACAAAAACTTAAAATGGTTATTGCTTTCTAAGAGAGGATCCAAATGTGACATCCTTGTCCTTTTCTGCAGAAATGGACTAAATAAACATCTTCTATAGACACGTGTGGAACTTGTCTCTTTTCTTTGACCTCAGGAGTAGCACACTCTTCTTCTGGCTACAGAAGCAGAGGTTTTCCAGTTGAAACCCACCGCAGGTGGATGGACTCCAAGGTCAGTGACACGAACACTGCAGCCTTCCCAACCTCTTCTGGGGCGAGATGTTTCCGCCAATAAAAAGAGTCCAGAAGCTCAGCGTACAGTCGCAATGTGCACGAACATGTCTCCTCCCATGGACAAAGAGTATCCATGATGACGTTTCAGTTCAAAAGAAAGAAAGGTTCAGAACATTTGGTTTCACAGCATTCCTTGGGTCTGTCTTTTCCCTTCTGTAAGGAACGAAAGGTCAGAGGTCACCTGTGCTTTGTCTTTCATTGCTTCCCAGAATTTCCTCATTTGAAATCTCAGATAGATACATCTGTGTCTAATTGTGCTATGCTGAATGTTCTGTTCAACTACTTGATTAAACAAGAAACTTAAGTAGTTATTTCCTAGCGAAACATTGAAGATTTGCGATGGCGTCCCCTGAGCTTTCTTACCCTCTAGGGTATATCGTCCTAGTGCTGTTCTCATCACATGGTTGAATTATGGTGCATTCAAGTTCTGCTGTTATACTTCATATTTACACAGTGGCTGCTTCATCTTGAGAGTCATGAAGGTCTAAAGGCTGTCCAAGCAACAGTGTAACTCCAGAAATAACTTTCTTTTGATTAACAGAGATGTAGCACATAGCAGATTCTTTGTCCCCAAATGTAATAAATAAAATTAAATTGATACGTAAAGATCGCTTTAATTATTTTTTATTAAAAAAAGACATGTATAAACTGTTCCATCTTGTATGTGGTGCATATAAATGGACTATATATATATATATATAGAGAGAGAGAGAGAGAGAGTGTGTACATACATATATATCTGTATATAGAAAGAGAGAGAGAGAGTATACAAATGTGCTCTCTATATTATATATGTGTAGTATGTCCACATGGTTAGTTCATCTCTTTTAGACGCTGCAGTGATCAGTTCTGTCACTGCCATCCGTCTGTCTCAGTGGGAGTAATCAAGTCATTTTTTTGAAACTTTCTACTTGCTCTCTAGTCTTTCTTAAAGAGAAAAGCTCAAGGCACATGCAAAGTCAAATGGAACCCAAAGCCAGTGCCTGCTTGGAGGTCATCAAAAACTATTATTTTATTGTTAAAAGCATGGGGTGAAATAGCTTATAGAATCATGTTCAAATCTATAGAGTGTTTTGAGTCATGTGATAAATTTATAGTGTTGCTTATGTTGTCTGATCCTGAAAAATTGTTTATTCTTTATTTGTCAAATGAATCAACGTTTTCTTCCTTTTAAACTTTATTTAAGATATGCATGCATTTATTTGCAAATTTATCTCTTGCCTCAGGACAGGTCATTATCCCTTAATGAAAAGGCAAGGAAATGTGCAAGCTCATTGTTTTGTTACAGGGTCACTCTTAAAAGGAAGGAATTTTGGCTACGGTCAGAGCATACTCATTTCAGACTCTCTGGCACTTTTGTAAGATTAGGTGAAGCAGGACCTATGACAGGAAGTGCTTTTGTTCTCCTGTGTCTGTTGTTTGCTAACCTTCACAGAGATGCTATCAGAATAGCCAGGTCAGAAATACTTATCCCTACTTAGAAGGAAAAATGAGAGTAATGCTATTCCCGAAATAGCGGTAGTGAAACTTTCACGGGAGAGGAAAAGGCATGATGGCCCTTGTCACTTGCTATGACCTTTAATTTTCTCCTCTAAAAATTAGGGAGTTGGGCTGATGAGCCACTTTTGAAGACAAGGTCATTGCTATTTTTAAGCTGACCCGCAACACATGTATTTTAGCAATGTGAATTTTACCAGACAGAAAATTGCACATGCCTCTTTATGCCTCTTACAGTCTGTACTTCTTGAGTCATAGCAATGGTCTACGTCTGTGGGATTTTCCTAGCTCTCTTAGGAAATTTGACTGTCCTCTTCCCAGAACCTCAAAATTCACATCACAGAAATGAATATTTAATGCCTGTCTCCACCCAGCTACTGTGTCTGAAATTTGATGTGAATCAAAATTTGTTTTTTTATTCCTTGCTATGGCTGCAGGATTTAGAGAAATGCCTGGCACTTTGTAACTCATTAGCAAGCAATACAATCATAGAAAAGCCTAGTTCTCAAATATAATCTGGTATCCAAACCTTTGGACAATTTATACAGTCACTGTTACTTTAAAAAATGTTGATAAAGCTGGCAAATATAGTTTACTACCAGGAATATGACTCATGACTCCACGTGTTAGTGAGAAGTCAGTTGTTGGAGATTTCTTTAGACTGCTTTTAACAACAGTTTCAGGATTCTGTGTGTCAAAAAACCACGGCTCCAGATCCTGTAGTAAATGGAGGAGCAGGAGAAATGCCTAGTTCCTGAAGATGAGAGCAGAACTGTTTCGGAGAAACAGAGTGAGTATTTTATTGCTGCTCCTTGATGGAATTGACTAAGAATATTTGAAAGTCAAAACGAGGAACAAGAACTCAGATATGATTGAATTCACTTTGGAATCAAGACAGCCCAGAATTCAGATTAGTGATGAGAAGACCATTTACAAAATGAAGCTGACAGGTGTCACCCACATCTGTAATTTCAGCCCTTAGGAAGCTGAGGCAGGAAGATCTGAAGTTTAGGTCAGTCTTGTCTATATTGATAGGGGAGTTCAGCCAATCATATTCTGTTTTCGGGGCGTGCCGCCCTCAGGCAAAAGCCTGCCTATAAACCTTGCAAACGCGCTCTGCTAGCTCTCTTTTCGCCTGGCTCCTGTGTCCGGACGGATCGGTTGGATTCCGGTGTAAGCTGTTGTAAGTCTTACTTCTGTTTATTAAAGCTATATATTTTGTATCAAGATAGTCTGGGGACTTTTCTTTACCAATCGCCCTGCAGCTTCACTATATCACAATATCCTGTCTGGGAAATGACAATAACAAGAAGAACAAAACTAGCAGCTCATTTTAATACATAACATATAAGGTGGATGAACCTTGTGCTACTAAAAGGAAGTAGAGGGTGAGGTATTTGAACTTCCCCACTTTTACTTGTACAGAATAAGCCAGAGAGCCGTTGTCAGAGTGGATGAGAGCAGAGAGCTCACAGCACAGATAATGGGGGTTTGAATACTGCCCCTCTACTAACTGGAAGTAAGGCTTTCGACAAGATATTTTACTCTGAGGACAGTTGTGGAGAGTCACGGATGAGTTTAAAAATATCCCATGGCTTCGCCTACATGGAAAGCAGGCAAACTTAACTTACTGTCTCCAACAATGTAGGACATACTGAGCGGAATGCAAGGCAAATGCACTCTAGAGCCTGTCTCGCAGAACTTTGCAGCTGAGTTAGGAACACAGGCAGCACATTGAGTCTTCCAACTTCACACTTCCCTGAACTATGAATTTAAGTTTGCTTATGGCCTGTATTTCTCAGCTTTACCCACTCGTCCCATTCACACAATCTCCTAAGGTTAGGCTTTGTATCGAAAGGAGAACCGAGACTACTGGGGCCGATTAGCATAGGCACTCCCATACCATTCCTTATCTCTCCCAATCTTCAGTCTTCTCATTCTGAGCAACAAATACTAATTGCCTGACTAATGTATGAGTGTATTGTGAGCCACTGACTATGCATCAAGAAAAGTCATAAAGAACCCAAATCTACAGGGACATAAACAGCCCAGCCGTTCCACACCACAAAAGGGTATGTTATCAGGGTGGAGCTATTAGGATAGATGTTACAGAAAATGAAGTATTGATGGTGGGACTAGATTGGAAAATCCTTAGAGTTGTAACTGTTGACTGTAGTTGATGGAGGAGGAAGGAAGTAAAGAGAAGAGAGACTTAAATTTCTGTTTTAAATGGAAGGTTTTATTTCTGTTCAAGGATGAGCCTACTTTATTGGACATCTTACATGGTCAGTGTTTATGAGATACATGTCTTTGTATTCTCTCTGGAAGTGCAATGTATGGACATTAACTTTTATATTCAGTTCTGTCTTAGTGATTTTGAAGTAAGGAAGTAGAAATGAGTTGGGGCAGTCGCCAGCTCAGGACAGGTCTCTCAGGTCCCGCACCTTCCCTGCACCACATGAAATGTCATCCACTATCTATTCTCAAGATTATATCATCAGGCTCAAAGTAATTGGCTAATAGATGAATAGATGATAGTTAGATAGATAGATAGATAGATAGATAGATAGATAGATAGATAGATAGATAGACAGAGAGATAGACAGATAGATAGATAGACAGACAGACAGACAGACAGACAGACAGATAGAAAGATATATAGCACATGACCTTTGACTATTTACTTTGGAGGCATCACAAAATGCTGTTGCTAGAAAAGTTCCTTTTCCTCCAAGTGCCAGTGTTATAAAGATGTAGGCCTTTTAACATCTAGTAGCCATTAACTCGGCCTTGAGGGAAAAGAGAAAGTACGCAAGTGGAGAATTTTAGGTGAAGTTTATCTGATTCTGGGCTGACTTCAGTATTGTCCCAGGTTTGTGGCCTTTTCATTAAAGTAAGACCTCCCATCGGGCTTGTACGTTTCCCTCCATCC
Source organism: Myodes glareolus (assembly GCF_982192425.1). NCBI lineage: Eukaryota > Metazoa > Chordata > Mammalia > Rodentia > Cricetidae > Myodes > Myodes glareolus. The sequence goes on along the minus strand of NC_142041.1, from coordinate 54,486,852 downwards.
ATCATCAACTGGCTGGCTTTGTGTGAGCTTCAGTCATAGCATGATGCTGGTGAGTGTAGTGAGAGGAACAAGATGGTTGAGGGGACCATGGAGGAGGAGGAGAATTGATCATGAAGGTAAAGCTGAGAAATGAACAGCGGAGGGCAAATGGGAGAGAGAGGCAGAAAAGACCAGAAAATCTAAGTTCCTGGGGTTATCCACTGGAGTTCTGTTCACACCCGGGGTTGGTTTGCTCCTGAGCTGATGTGCCAAGCACATTCCTTTCATGACTATGCTATTTTCAGTGGAATTTTTTATCGTATAGAACTGAAGAATTATGCTGAGCCGGGTAGATGATAAAAAGAAAACCATCAGGTGCTGAGCTAATGGCAAACATTCCAGTCTCTAAACAAGAGACCCTCAGGCCTCACGGTGTGTCATGGTTATTACTGAAGTACGTCTGATTTTCTAAATACTCCTGTCTATGTCCCAGTCCTGAGACTGTGATTCGGTTTGTAAAGAACATGGTTTTATTTTCAAAACTTCAGCTGAGTTGAGAAGAGCAGAGCAAAACCCTTAACTAAAATTGTTAACCCCTCTGAAATTATTTAGAAGCTCTGAACTAGATGACTAATAAATGTTTAGATTATCCCTGAATGCTACTGGTGGGAGGGGGAGTGTGGGGAGGGAAGGAGAAGATGTTCACCTTTTCCCAGGGCATCTTTCCTAGCCCCGGTGCCCATGCTTCTGCAGAGTGTAAGGAGGTAGACATTCAGGTTGTGGGTTCATCCACCCTGGCATGTTTTGATGCTGGTATACAAGTCACCGTGAACACACAAGGCATGGCTGCCACCTTGGAGAGACATGGGACTTGCATTTGTGTTATTGTTTGTTTAATGTTTATAATGGTTGGTATATTGTTTTTCAGTTTATGGTTCAATAGTTTTATTCTATATAGTACATGAACATTTTATTGCAAATTAAGGCACCTAAAATAATAAGTGTATAAAGTATGACACTCTTAATAGGCATTTAAAGTGTAGCTGCGGACTCTAATGGATAGAACTTTGTTCCATGTGTCAAAGTCACTATGTCCTTTTTTTCCCCACTTCCTAGCTCTAGTATTCAAAGTCAGTTCCTCACCCTCTTTATGCACTGAATCTCAAGTGGAAGGATTGGGGGGCCTTGTACTGAAATTCTGAGATTAACCACAATTCCCAATCTCTGTAACTTCAATACCAGTTTTCTCCCCTATATTATTTTTCAGACAGGTGAGGTTTTTAAAAATTCTATTAAGAACTTTTATTAATTGTATTATGAACATTTCTATTAAGTATCAATTAATTGAGAGTTCTGAGCAGAACAAGAGGAAACGAAAATAAATGGTAAGAACTCTGACTTGTCAGCTGCATTGCTGGCTGAATTTGCTAGGAAATCTCAAGGGATGCCGTGATGCCTGACCCAGGGATTTCAGGGTGAGCCTTCTCGGAACAAAGGATGTTCTGGTAGGGCATGGTTGACTGGAGGTGAGGAATGGAAGTGGAAGCGGTCAGAGGTGTAGAAATAGGAAATCGAAGAAAATGTGAAAAAATTTTAAGTTTAATATTAGAAATACATCAGAAAAGCAAATTGCAAAGGATTTGCTCTTTTAAAACAAATGATTCCTTATTATATGACCTCTTTTGTTTAGCTATTGTGGCCTGTCTGTCTACCACTAGAGAAATGTGTAAAGAAGAAATACTCTGCATCAATGATTATAGCAAACAATGATGAAACAGAAAAATACTATGTTTGGGGAGCAGAAATACTACAGGATCTTTGGACTAATTTTATTCATAAGATTGATACGTAGAACACTTATTTAAAAGGTGACTGAATGAAGATGAATATTCATATATGGTACCATGAGAAGTGGTTTCTTCTTAACAAAATGAACTATTCTGATGTCTGCTTCTAATTTGCAGCACAGGGTCACTGCATGAGTAAACTAATCAAGTACACGAAAACTTGTTGAAGTAGCTTTCTTTCTTACTCATATATACTTTATTGTTCTAAACTAATTTGACATAAGTAGCGATGACTTACTCCTTTAATTCCCTTGCAAGTAAATTACTATTGGTGTTATAGAAGGTCTAGAATTTGGGGAAGGGATGGCAATTGTTTGGTCAGCATAATTAAAATTGGTCACTAAAACCATAACTGTAGAGTAGTCAAGTCAGAAAAGTGCAGTATGGGCTCTCTTTATCAGGTAAGTTTGTTTTTATGTCACATAAACGTAATTTGCATGTTGCCCAACTCCGATTTAGACTTAGGAGCTTAGTAAGTGATTATCTTAAATAAGATAAAATTGCAATTATGATATTGCTAGTGTACGAAAACAGCAGCAACAGCAACAACAACAAAACAAAGCACAATGGTAGGCTGCAGAGTCCCAATTAGGGTAACTGCCATCCTAGATAGCATTGCATAAGCTGAGTGTGTGTGCTCTGTGTTATCATTTATAACAGTTTTATCAAGCTAAAGACGTTTCTCACATTTGAGAATTTGGGAAGCAGCTCAGAATCTCAACTTTGGAACGGACCTGCCTCTCTTACTTCCTGCTTCCTCATATGGCCTGCATCCCCCAGCACCGTGGGTTATCACCACGAGTAGTCTGAAGACTGCACTGGATACAGTTCACACAAGGTCTTGGTAGGAAGATGAGACTCACATCTTCAACCATATGGAGTGCTGAAATTTGGGGGAACAAACCAAAATGTTAATCTGAAAGCTTATTTAGGAAACAAAACTTACGTGACTAGAAATAGACCGCATCCTAAATATACTCTGGTATGTGTGCATTCTGGTGCCTAACAAATGTCACTGAGTAAGGCTTTAGGGTCAGCAGAGGGAGCATGGCGTGGTTCTCCAGAGAATGTGTCCACCATTCCGGGAAACCATTAGACTTTTCATAGTTTGAGAATTTCAAATCTTTTCTACCTGAGTCACAAAATATATATTTTCAATTCTTTGAGGAAATGGGTATTCATTTTAAGATAACCCTCCATATTTATTTGTGATTGATGAATAAAAAAACATGTATGTGGGAGCTGGAGAGATGGCTTGGCAGTTTGGATTGCTGACTGCTCTGACAGATGACCCAGGTTTGGCTCTAAACATCCACAAAGGCAGTTCTTCTTATCAAGTATTCCTACTTATGGTTGCCTTTATATTTTCAAATCTTTTCTTAAAGTATAATTAGTTTCCGAGCTGGAAAGGTAGATCAGTGGTTACAGCACTCCCTGTTCTCGCAGAGGACCTGGGTTCTGTTCCTTGGACCCTTATAACAACTCATAACCATCTGTAACTCCAGTTCTCACTTTTAGTTCAATATCCTCTGGGAAGCTGGTTTCATTCTCTTGCCCTCACAGAGGGAACTTATATAGGCAGCCAGTCTTTGGTGCTTAAGGCCACTCCCACAGAGCAGCTGAGCTGGGATTTAAAGTCTCCAGCATATTCGTCAACCCATATTCTTTTCACTTCTCAGGCTGTTTGACTGGTAAAGACAGAATGGCTTGGCTCTTTTGGGCCAATGCTTCAAGCTCCGCCTGGAACTATAAAATGTGCTCACTTCTGGGACTCAGGCTTGTCAACATCCTGCAAGTGAGTGAACTGGAGGCCTGGCCGGTCTCCCACAGAAAGTGCTGGAAATCCCCATGGCACTTCTGACTCAGGACTGCAGTTCTGAACCCATGAATTTTTAAACACAACGTCAGCAAAACTGACTCTGAAAGTTCCTCGAAACTACGCTGTCCTCCATCTGAGCAAGTGCTGGGAAACCAGGTTTTCTCTAGTGTCCAGAAGCACGAAGAGAAACACCATCCCCAAATGAACAGCGAAAAGAAGCTTCGAGGTCTCTGTATCGTAGTGTTTTCATTTTTGAAATAAGGATGTGAATTTGCAGTCTTGGAGGTCCCTTCCCAGCTGTATTTTATTAAGCAGAGCCCACAACAAAGCAGACCGTGAAATGCCTGTGGTAGGGCGTGCTTTCCACGTTTCTGCTTCTTTAGCACCCGGACGGCTCTGTGTTCACCACGTGATGGTGGGAGTCAGGAACCAAGGCATCCATCCTGCATTGTTTCCCCCTCTCCTTCAGAAATTTCCAACCAACCCTAGCACCTAGACATTCTGCTTCCAAAACAAATCCCGATCTTAAACAATGGTTGAGTGTTTATCCTAAGTCTTGAATGAAGGTCCTTTAGTCGGCATTTTTTTTTTTTTTTGGTTAGCTATCTTTCTATGTTGAAGTTTCTTCCTAATTGCAAAATTTAAAGGTGTGCCCTACTAATGACAATTTAACAAGTATTTTTCTTACGGTGCTTCACTCTCTTTGGACACTGTGTTTATTGTCCTGAGATTATAATAGTCTACAGATGATCAGAAGAAAGTACTCAAAAGAGGTTAGATACAGAGTTTGGGGGAAAGACCTTCAGAAGTCTGTTATATAATGCTGAGTTTATAACATACACAGATTTGACTATGCTTCATGCATAAATTCTACGCTAAATATTGTGCATCTATTCTACAATGACCTCTCTACGAAAACAAAGGCTGTTTCCTGCTTTATTTTATTTTATTGAACTAGTGTTTGACAATTGAATCTGGTTACTCTCTGTCATCCCCCCACCACTCCTTTAGCTCTCTCCCACCTCTTTCAACGTTCCCATCCGTATTTGTCCCTTTTCAAAGTTCCTAACTTTTGGGTTTGTTTTACCACCCATTTAGTTTAACCAGGGCCAGCTATATGATCATTGGTTTGGGATTATCAGTTAGAACCTGGTAAAGTTACTAATGCTAACACAATCAGAAATGACCACACTCTTGAGGGATCCCTGGGCCAGTTCTCCATCCATATCTGGCAGCGGAGGGTCCTATTCTTGTGCAGACCCAGCACAATTACATTGCTGAGAATTCTGCCTTATTTTTAAAGATCAGAGCATGTCTCACGCTCTAAATTCGTCATCTTGAAAAGAAAACTGAAATTACCTACACTTAACTAAGAAAGAGGGCTTTTTCCGATTTAGGTTAAAAAAAAAATGAAACTTGCAAATCTGGACGTTCATGGAAATACAATTCCCTGTGCGATACCATGAAAGCCAGGCGGTTTCCTAGTTACCTGCTTTGAGGTCACCAGATATCAAATACATAGAGTGGCCAAATTGTGTAGCTGGGTAGAGCCAGAGTCAGTGTAAGGAGCAGAGGACCAGAGGTTCAAGGCTTTGTTTAGACAAAATTACACTGAAATGGATAGCCAAGAAGAGTCAGCTAAAACATGGCTGACACCAAACATCCAGGATACCATGAGTCAACTAGTGACGGGGTGACACCAGATGAATGGGAAAACCTAGACAGTCACATTGTCCATTATATAACTACTTCTGACCACTGTGTGTGTGTTTGTAAGGCCATAAGTCACAAACCTTTTCCTTTGTCTTTGCCTCTAGGTCTGCCTGTAGGCGGGAATCACATATTCTTCAACCTCACAGCTTCCCCTGACCCTCTTCCTTCAATGGCTTCAGGGTTTGGACCGCACAACTAGCAAATTATAACCATGAGTCTGGGGAAGCTCAGTCCATCTTCTGTGCCTCATTTTGCTCAGTGTGCAGTCTAGGAATAGTGTTTTGTTGCACGTAAATATTTGCAGCTGGTTTGATGACCGAGGGCAGTGTACTCAAAGTTAAGTAATCCACTAAAAGATTTTATTCTCTGAATCTCATTGATTTCAGGTGTATTAATTAAGCCTGAAGCATAAAATAAAAATTGTACTCAATTAGTATGCTGCAAATGTCATCAATGATAGATATATAAATGTCATCAATGGTAGATATATGACTTGTATATATGATATATATACAAGCATCAACATACTGTGATCACTTTCGTTTCTTGGTTTGCAAACCCAGAAATATACAATGTCCAAATGTTTGCCAGTTCCTGTCTAAAAGGAAAAGCTACCAGGCAATGGGAGGGCTTATAGGAAACTAGGAGAGGGTAAAGGGAGTCAAGGAAAAATGATGTGCTCTTGCTAGTGAGTGGGAAGAAACGGGTTGTTCTTTCACTAGCTATGCGAATGGAATCCTTCAGAATTGGACAATTTTCCTATACTCCAGCAAAACGTCATTTCGATTCAAATGAAGCAAGAAATTATCACATGCATTAAGGCATGTTAAGTATGTCCATGCAGACAGACATACACACAACACAAGCATACACCCGGCAGCTGGCCTTTTCTGAGGGAAACGTCTGAGCCCAAATCCGAGGTAGGCTGTAGACTGATTCCTGCAGGTCTTCCCTGAAGTGCTGATGGCTTCCTGAAGAGCTGGTGAAAGGCTTCGTAAAGAAAACCAACAAGTTTCATTCCTCATTCTTCTAGAAACTGCACTGTTCTCTGTGTGCTTCTTGTGGTCTGTCCTAACTCCTCCATTGTTCTAGAATCCTCTACAGAAAAGCAAGCTTTGCCGAGGTTCATGTGTTGGCTCTTTACCCTTTTCTTAACTACTTCTAGAAATTTGACTTCTGGAATCTGATCACACCCCTTGGCTCTTCCACTTAAAACACTGCAGTATGTCAGGATGTCATATTACTGTGGCAAAGGTTAGATAACTGTAGCTATACTGGCCCTGAGCTCCTGCATCTCTGTCTCCAGCGACCCTCGGCAGCTTCTCGGCTTACCACTTTCTGTCTGTAGTGTAGCTGGACTCACATCCTCCATTTCTCCAGGATTGATTCAATTCCTACCTTTTAGCCAGTTTATCTTAAGCATTTAAATATGTTTATAAATTTAATGACTTCTTATTTTCAAGAGCTTGCATTGCTGTTAGGCTAGAAATTCCAGTATTAAAACATTTCCATACTCTGAGGACATGTAAGGTTTTTTTGGGGAGGTTGGGTAAGATCTTAAAATCCCAGTTTATGGGTGTAGCTCATCAAGTTAGCACAGCTATTACAATGCTAAAGACATGTTTATTATACCCACACTTTAGATAAGCTATTTGTAGCTTATTCAATATTGCACTCCAATTGCAGACACTCATGGATGGCTTCCTGTTGCTCTTAGAAGAAAGTGCTCACCCTAGACTGGGATACAGGCGCTTTCAGAAGTCTCAATTCTTTTTTGCCCTCTCTTTTCACAGGGCTCTGGCTGTAATGACCGCTTTGTTTCTTGCATGCACTCAGCTGACCTCTCCCTCCACTTGTGAATGGCATTCGGTTGCCACTTTTTCAGGACTAGTTCACACTTGGAATCCAGAGAGACATTTAAATGTCACCACAATTATTCATTATTCATCATCCTTTCTCAAATTCTCTCCTCTGTCTGTAATATGAACCCACCTCGTTTTTCTTTAGGATTTAGCTTTCTGGAGTTTGTGTTTTTGTACTAGATCTTGTCTGTTTATGCTGACTATAAAACAGCGTTAAGAAGGCAAGAGTCTTAAGTCTAATGCTACCATCTCTATGATGTCCAGACACTGTTCATTTATTTTGAATAAATGATCAAATGTAACCATGCAGAGTCTGGTTCATTTTAGGCGGGGGAAGTTTACTTTCCCTCTAAGTGAGCATCTTACGTGTACTTGGGTTCAGAGAACTCTGGTTAATATGTAGAGGAAGCCATTTTTGTATGTGAAACAACAGGACCTTATGTGATACTCAATACTGCTAGATAACTGTTTCAGACTGAAGCAGAGCAAGCAGATAATCTGTGTGTCATAAATAAATTAGAAATTTAACAAATCCCTTCACAGTGATGATTGAGACATTATTCTTTAAAAAAACATCATTATTAGTTTTAGGAGAAGTTCTTATCAGTTTTTGAAATTACAACTATTGTCTTGATTTTTAAAAGGATGTTAAACATTTATAACTACTGAACTCTGCCATATTTTCAATGAAATTCATCTATCCAAAATTTGAATAAAATTTAGCATTTCTAATGCTTAAAGACCTCAATAATCTCTGGATGTCATTTTCCTTAAATTTCCGACTATTCATTGCACATGTACTTTCTCTCTCATTTACTTAATCGTTCATATTTACTTAAAAATTATATTTCTAAAAAAAATTAAAAAGGGAAGAAACAAAACAAAAAAATTATATTTCTAGATAGGTTCTTGAGCCTAGGCTAACCACAGGCTCCCTGTGTAGTCAGGGATGATCTTCCTGTCTTCAGTCCTTGACTGATTTCAGGTATGTGTTACCCTGCCAAGTTTATAAAATGTTAGGAGTTGAACTCGGGCTTTCCTCATACTAGCTAAGTGCTTTACCAGCTGAGCTATATCACTAGCCATTCTTCTCACCCATTCCTTTGTTTTTGTGTTTTTATCTATGTGTATGAAGACCAGAAATTGATGTCGTGTGTGCTCCTCATTTTTTCCTCCACATTTTTTTTTTGAGACAACATCTTCTCTTATTCTACCAACATCTAAAAGATCTGGCTGGCCAACAAAGCACAAGGATTATCATGCTTCTGTTTTCCCAATGCTGGGATTGCAGGCACATGCCACTACACCATATATATATGGTGATATATATATATATATATATATATATATATATATATATATATATATATATCTTCTTATGGGGTCAGTGTTTTGGACATATGCATATATTTATGTATATAGAGAAAAGGACATAATGTTTAATAACTATAAATACACACAGAGAACACTAGAAAACTATCCATTCCTTGAATCTCATTCTATATGTATTACCTACACCATATCCCATATGTCTTCCCTCATTACAAGCATATCTTAAAGTCATCAGAACTCAGTGGGTGGCAGAGATACATTGGGAAGCAGCTCATGATTAATATAAGCCTCTTGGGAAAACTTTAGGATTTAACTTGACACACACACGCACGCACGCACACACACACCCTTTAACGGAAATTGGACAAGGTATTTAATGATGGAAACTCATTCCAAAGTTTGGAAGAACTTCCTCTCTGTAATTTTTACATACTTCAGGTGTCTTCTGCTAATGACCCAACTTGAACACTGATTCCTCTCAGAGTATCCGGAACTTTACATTTAAGCTCCCTTTTCTCCTGTGGAGTATACATCACGGATCAGGTAGTGGCATCTGCTGGCAATGAATGATATTGCCTTCTAATTCTATAGGTGGCCTGACTGTTCATCATAATTCATCCTGGGTGACAGACTATTTCCTGCCAAACAAATGTATACATAAAACAATAAATATCAATATGGGGTGGCAGTGATGTTTTATGGTATGTCACACGAGGAAAGGGGAGAATGAGCTTGAAATGATTGTGAATCTCCATGTTACTGTGTTCTTTCACACACTGTCAGTAGAGAAAATATCAGGGAGGTTTACACACTTGGCAAGGTCCCCAAACTGGTGTAGGTGAGGCTCAAAGTAAACCCCAGTCCTAGAAACTAGTTAGGATGACTTCACGCTTGATACAGATAATCTATTTAGAATGGAATTTAAATAGCAATGAACACTTTTATGCAATGCCATTTGTATATAGCTTCAGTTCTTCTGAAGAACAATTTTTCTGTAAGCATCAAAAGATTGAGTGTGAGTTACGAAGACCAATAATCCTAGAATCACAAGATGAAGCTGGAGGATTATGAGTTCAAGGCTGTCTGGGCTACATGAGGCTGTTTCAAAACATCAGGATCAGAGAAAAACCAAATGAAGAAAAAAGTCTTAAAAGCATGCATGCTTTCTGACTAAGCAATGCCAATGCTGGTAACTTATCCTTGGAAAATAATCATAGATGTTCATAAAATTTATTAACATATAGTTATTTCATCTCTCTGTAGGCAAATGATGTCTATTATAGTATTTATTGCATAATTAAAAATAAGTTATCTAAAATAATAACTAGTAGCAAGTGGTTTTCAAATTATGACTTGTCCCTAAAATGAAATTATATTCGTCCACTAAAAGTACAACAATATATGGTGGAATGGATAAATGTTTCTGTCACGTTATTAAGGAAAAAGATGAATTAACAATACCATATGTCATTGTGGGGGTAACACTCTTTACATAATATGTGATTGTCTGTCTACAGAAGATGTACCCAAATGATTATCTCCCATTGATTTTTTTCACATCTCTATTTTTATGTATTTTCTACAATAAAAATGCACTACTATTCAATTTTAAACTGATTTGTATATTTTAAAGATTTCTTTTTGCTTTATATATATATGCATGTTTTGCCTAAATCTGTGCAGGAGGTACATGCTTGTGCCCATGGAGGTCAGAAGTCAACATTGGGACCACTGGAACCGGAATTGCAGATGGCTGTGATGACGTGTGGGTACCGGAAAACTGAGCGCAGCACAATACTCTCTTAACCCCTGAGCCATCTTCATAGCCCCCAACTAAGTTATCTTTTAAGGAAAAAATGTATATAGTAAGGCAATCACCATCAGAAATTCTGAATAAAAAGGGACCTTGTGGGAGCAAAACTGGTTGGAACATGTCTCTGCAGTGCGTAATCCGCAGGGAGCTACCATAAGGTGATGAGAAGATGAAGCCTTTGGCCAAGGGGAGCCATGTGACATGCTGCATAGGGACAGTCTGGGAGCATGTGAGCCAACTGGTGTCAGACTTGTCTGAATGAAGGACTCCGACATGCTATCTTGAGAGTAGCAGCAGGATTTAAAGCACCTTTGTACTCAAGGTCCAGAAGAGAACATAAAACAGAAATAAGGTTTCGTTCTAAAACGCATATAAACCCTGGAAAGAGAGACGGTCAGGTTCATTTAGGAGTAAGTCATTGAGCCTTCTGGATTTTTCCTTTTCCATTGATGACATTCCAGTCTTCACCCCCTCACCTGAAAAGTTAGAGAATCATTTGTCTAATAGCTGAAGTTCCTAGTATATTAAGCATTGCTTAAGGGTACTCATGTACTTGGAACAAGATGGAAAACAAACAAAACTAAACCAACAGATGGAACCAAGATCTTATTTACCAAATTTTCCTTTGGGAAGCAAAGGACTATTGAAGGGAACAGGAGGCCAGATGGGGCCAGGTTTTGTCAGTGCGGCACTGATAAGGATCTCTGGTACGAATCAACTAAAACATGACAGACACTGGACATCTGGGGAACCTGGAGCAAGGGGTGATGTAATCTGATATCAGACTATTTTTGACTCAATGACACTTTTTGAGTTTTTTTTTTTTATCAATACGGCCGTTGCCTTGTTCAGTCTTCCTGTGTGTGTCTGCTTGTTGCCCTGTGTGCACACCTCTGTGTGACCTCTATGTGGGTCTGCATCTGCCCCTATGCCCGTCTATGTGTACTGTGTGTGCCAGTGTGTGCTTGGGTGTCTGGAGAAATACATCAGTAGCATATATTTATTACGTGCCCACAGATTCTCTTCAACTCTTGATTGAGCCTCTTCCTTTCCTAGCTTCAGAACTTGGACCTCACTACTGTGACTATGATGACTTCAAGTATCCCTTGAAATAGAGACTATTTGCAACATGCAAGTGTTTTCAGCCTTGCAAAAGAGTTGAGGTTGTAAAGCTTGGAAAGAAAAAAACCAGTGGACTAGAGTCAGTTATGATGTATTGTACTGGTACTCCTGGATCTTGGTGTCACTAAAAAGTGAGACAAAGATAGTATGTCCATCCCAACATCCTCTCCAGACTGAAGTTTGCTCTTAGTTTAAAGGTTATGTCTGCCTTCTTACCTGCACACCCACCCATCCATCCCTAATAAGGAGCTATGGAGAGGAACAGAAAACACAGTAGACCTGACTGAGGGTGATCTGGCTCTTTTCTTTTCCCACAGAGCATCTCTCTGCACATAGAGTATGCTTAAAAGTCTAGGGAGAATTCAAGAACTGTTAAGTGAGTGGTTTTATAACTGACACTTTACAAAGACTCAGGTAAATAAAATTTAAAATTCCCTTCTGTCACAAAATGTTACAGTGTCCATTATTTTAAATTCCTATATATTGCATTTTTTAATTTTTCATTCATTTTGCAATTTGTTTTTATGAAAAAATACCTTGATGAAAAAAAATATATACATATATGTAATATAATGATATATATGGCATAAATATGTATTCATATATACACATACACATGTAATATACATGTGTGTACACACACATATATATGTGTGATACAATGATGAATATATGGCATAAAATGCTAGAAACCACTGGACTGGTGTAGGAGACAGAATTTTTTCTGCATGGCAGTTACAAACTGTCAACTTTTTTCTATTTCCATCACCTCCACTTTAATCCAGTTTGCCAGCATTGTTTACTTGGTTTATTATAACCCACTTTTTCTTATTTTCTCCTTGTGTGTTCTAGCAACTGATCTATTTAAAGCCCAAATTAGAGAATGTTTTTTCTTCTGAATTTATATATCAAAAGTCTAACTAAATTGAGTTAGATCTGTCTTCTCCATGTCTCCAAGTCCATGTGACTCAGTATTGTGATTGTCTGTGTAGTTATTCTTCTCCCTGACTTTACTGGAGCCTGCAGCGTATTCACTAATGATCAAGTAAGATTAGCACTAAGGCTGCAGAGATTAGGTCTTCTATAGCATTTGTTGGAAAAACAAATATTGTCATTTTGGAGCTCTCATTTAATTGGAGTGACAAGCAGAGATAACATTTTGATATGGTAGGTGCTCAGTGAGTGATTTATTGAGGGAGTGGAATAAAACCACATGTAAGGAGGACAGGTGCAGCAACACCATGCTGGTGAGAACCGGCAGGGAAGCTAGGGGAGACTGTGGCCAGGAAGGATTCTTGAGAAGGGTACTTCAATGACTGCTTCCTTGGAGCCCCAGAACCTGGTAGGTAAGAATGGAGGCATGGCTGGCAACCAACAGATTCATATTCTTTAGGAAAGTCAAATATCCAAGCTATTTATAAGTGTTCACTGGGGTCAACAGGTGGGATATCCTGGGTAATCAACTTAGTGTCAGTTTCAGTGAGACGTTTTGTACAAAGGAACTAAGGAAAGAGATGGGGAGCACAGACCACTCTCAAAAGGAAAAAGCAGGAGACGGATAGATGAGATGTAAATCTAGAGGAAGGTGTGATTGACCGTATCTGAAGCAAGAGTGGCGTTAAGATCCAGTCACTTCTTGAGGAAGATTCCACCTCTTGCTTTGCTGCCTATCTGCACTGAAGCAGACTCTTTGGTCCTGGTGAGTTGAATGAGGTGGGTAAATTCCAAATCAAGAAGGTTGTTGTAGAGTATTTATTTACACTGTGTGAAGGTGAGTCACGGTGATTTATTTACTAAAGAGCGCAATGACCAATAGCTAGACTGGAGAGAAATGGTGAGACTTCCAGATAGAGAAAGGAAGTGAGAAGGGGTTATCTAGTTGAGTGGATTTTGCCAGCAGCCTGAGAGCAAGTTAGACATGCCATACCAAGGAGAGGTAACTGAGCTATGTGGCAAAACATAGACTTAAAAATTATGAATTAATTAAGTTATATGAACTAGTAGAAAACAAGCTTAAACTAAAAGGCCAAGCTTTCATAATTAATAAGTCTGTGTCATTATTTTGGGGGCTGGTGATCCAAAGATAGTCTGGCAGGAAAGCTTGCTACAGGGAGTCCAGGTCTTTCATAGGACAAGGACTTGATGCAGATAAAAAGTGCATCAACACTGGGCCTCATTAGTATAGCAGTCATCTCTGGGTCCCCAGGAGAAGAGTGTGGGTAAGACTATCAGACATGGATTTTAATTGCAAAGTGCTATCTACGCCCAAGGACTGCTTGCAAGGCTAGACCATGGCCTCCATTCATCCTTTGGCAGGTTTTCAGCTTGACCCTTTGGGTGGCTTTACATGCCTTCCTGTCCTGTATTTTCTTTATATTTCTCTAGTACATGACGATACATATTTAACTCCTTAAATACCTTTTTAAGCAATATCCAGTTTATTTCTATGACAATTTAATAAACAGATAAAATTTATATTCATATTTTATAGGCCAAATATGTTAGTACAATGCTATGTATACTATAAACATCGCCTACTGCAAATATATAATATAACACATAATTTGATATGTAAGCCTCTATATTACCTAATTGTAATATGACTCTATTTATAGTAAATCATGTACTGTTGTATTGCTTTAACCCAGCATACTTTACATTGATTTAATAGAGTAAGCTATGAGAAAACTATAGCAATAGACATTTCATAAACTTATTGCACAATCAGATTTTAATGTAGATTTACAATTGGAGATTGGGTTGAAGACACGAAAAAGGACATTTTTTTACATATAATTATACGCATGCCCATTTTTTTCTTGTATGTGTTTCTAGAGAGTTGTGGTAAACATAACTTACAGAAATATATGACATTGGTTCTTTTAGGGTCCTTTTCTAAATTCTTACACTCTAAATAGTATTAATGCAATAAATAATCATAACTTCTTTACTGCCCCATTTCTAAGAATTTGTTTTTGAAATACAACCATTTCTCCTGACTCATAGAAATTTTTGCTCTTAAGACTGACTACAAAAATGCAGTTTAATTGGAATGATAGCCCAAATTTTTGGCTACTATTTGTTTTAAATTACCAAATACAAATACACTTGAGCCTTCACAGCCATTAGAAGCAAGTGATTATAAAATATATTTAACAAGTTTTCTAAAGGGGTGAGTGTATAGTGTAAGGAATTGACAGTCTCTCTTGCCTTATTCCCAACGCAGTCCTCTTGACTGATTTTTCTCGAGACTAAAGAAACTAGGAGAAAAATGCTCTTATCTCGGGAGACAAGCACTCTGCAATCTCAACTACATTATCATTGCTGGGATTGTATTTCAGGAATGCTACACATATACAAGAGGATCTACACTGGGGATTTAACAAAAAACCTAGCTATACACATTAATTAAAGAAATTTTATTCTCACCTCCAAAACACTTCCTTTCTTTTTATTCTAGCATAGATTGAACAAGAGAATTTAAATACATTTGGATTTTTTAGTTGAGAGAAGTACCCCTTAATATCAAATAGATTAAAAAACACACATTGAATAGTTGACTCAAGGGCTTTCACCAAACTGGCCATGAATGCTGAAACCATCTGTTTTTCTGGACGTTGTCAGGGTGAGTGTGGCAGAGGCAGCTGTTTGCAAAGGGACGCTTTGGATGATGAAGCAGCCCATTGTTTCTAAGCAATTCACTTGCATTCAGAGGCTCTACCCAAGCGTACTATAGAGCAATCAAAATCAAACTATTGTTTGTACCAATCATATTGACCTGAAAAGAACGTGGTGGGATGACCCCATTGTAGATGCAAGTAGTTGTTCGAGCAGCTGCATGCTGGCCAATATGTACCTCAGTAGGAAACAGGCTTGGAAGCTAGAGGACTATCCACACCCTACTGGGGGGAGGAAAAAAGATTATACCAGATTGAACTGCAGTTTAAGGAGACTGGAGAAAAGGAAGGCACAGGTCTGTTGGTATTAGTGCTAATTTTCTTTCACACACACACAAAAAAGTCAATATTTACTCCATGATGCAAAGCTATTTTTATATAAAAGGTTTCTGCAAACTATCATTGCAGACTTCCTATAAAATTAATGGCTCAAAACTATCACAAAGTAGTAATTTGCTTTGGTTTCAAATATCAAGTCCTGACTAGATTTATAAATTAAAAAAGTCACAATCTTAGCTTATCTGAAAATTTTCATGCACTACTTAAAGTTTTATAATTATATACAATTCTGAAAATGTAGAAAGCAATCTTGATATTGCAATATTTGCATGAATATTAAAAAGGACACTTTTGCCTATGCAGAGAGCAAATGGAAGCAGACAAATGAATATTATACAGTTTAGTTTTTTAAGTAATCAGAACGCAGTGTTCTCTCCATTAACATTTCAGACTTTGGGTTGTCCTTGTCACTTCATTGCGTGCATGCTAATATCTCCTCATATAAAATTTAATCTGTTGAACTAAATGAAGGGATTAGTATTTGAAAGACATCTTTCATTAAGCAATTAACGAATCTCTCCAACAAATCTACAAAAGCATATGTGTTTGTATTTAACAATTACTTGTATGGCCAACCTGTTATTACATGCATACATTTTGTGTTTCTTGGGTTATTACTATATCTCAACTTATTGCTTGCATTATAGAGTGCTAAGGAGAATGCATTTAAGGCTGTTTCTTTGCTAAAATTGCAACCAATTGTGGACTTTCCAACTCCTCTATGGTTCAGTTTTGAAAATGAAAAACCCTCAAGTAGAGGTATGTGGCTGTGAATGGAATTTTGTTTTATATTGCAGTGAGATACAGACATCTGAGTGGAGGTGAGACAATTCATAGACTTCATTGTATGCATAGAAATAGGTTGACAGCAAACAGAAAGAGGCCTACTGCCTTTGTCAAGTATTTAGGGGCCATGATAAGATTTTAGCTTGTGTGGTTTTGAAGAAGATATCTAGTTTAGCTTATTTCTGTGGTTTTGGTAATTATTTCTGAGGCACAATTTAATTAGCTGCCTGCATCGCTTTGTTTGAATCCAGTTACCTCAGTCAGGGCCACTGTGATCCCAGTGTGGGGTAGAGCCAGAAATAGAGAGCATTAGACTTTGGGCTGGATTATAAGACCCTGTCTTTAAAAACAAAAGAAAGTAAGGAGAAAAAAAGCAGTTAACAGAAAAGGCAACAAAATAACTTTGTTAATTGGAGCTAACATTACATATTAATGGTTTCCTTTCGGTAACTCTTTTCTGAGTTAATTTATTCCAAAAAACCACTTGTATTGATCTTTTAACATAGTTGTTCATATTTCTCTAACTGTTAATAGTAAGAATTTAAGATTCTAAAGAAAATATGTTAGACTATTAAAATAATTTAGGAAATTAATCATCTCATCTAAATGTACTAAATAGGGAAGCTTAACCTATTTGTACGGAATAGATGACTGACTACTTTAAGTAATGATCTATGTATATGTATTCCAAGACTATGTTGTTTACTCATATACACATACATGCATATTATGCTCAACTATATGATTCAGAGAGTGATTAGAACTCAAGAAAGGAAACAGTAACTGTACATTGCTGATGTAGAACATAGGGCAAGGATCTCATAGAGGAGCAAACTGCACACATCAAGGCAGTTCAGTGCAGAGAACGTAAGAAAGGTCTCAGATCTCAATATATACCCTTTGCCTCCAATGACCCAAGTTCCTCCACTAGGCCCATAGCTTGAAGTTTCTATTCTCTCCCCAAAGCATCATAATCTGTGAGTTGTACGCAAAGAAATATAGGTAACCTAGGGCATTTGGGACGTGGAGAGGTGGTCTTCCCCAGAGAAGAGCACTCCAATTTGTTGCCCAGTGCCAAATGATCAGCTCTGAAAACATACATACAAATAACATTACACAGACTGAGCAGGCTATATTTAGAAATATATATGTATATAAGTATACATATATGCATACAATAACATTTAATGAGAAAAGAGGCCATGGATTTGAGGGAGAGCAAGGAAGGGCGTATGGGAGGACTTGGAGGGAAGAAAGGAAAGGGAGAAAAATGCAATTATAATCTTAGAAATAAAAAAAGGAAAAAGCTTAATTCCAGAATATATTGTATGAAATTCACTTTAAATAAAAAAATTAAGAAGTTTTCTGTGGGCATGGAACTATTTTAAAAGATTGGTAAAGTTTATAAATGTGTACAATATGCTTTTTTGCAAAAGCAAATATTTAGTACCACAAAATAACAGTGCACAAATATTTGGAATTGTAACATTCGATAGGTGGATTGTTTTCTTTAATGAGTATGTAGTGTTCTTCCCCAACTCTGCTCATGAATTTTGGCTTGAACTTTATTTGATCAGATATTAAACTATCTACATCTGTTTTCTTCTTGATTCCATTTGCTTGGAACACCTTTTGCCACATCTTTATGCTAAAGTTGTATCTGTCCTTAACGTTGATGTATGTTTTTTAGAGGCAGCAGAAATGTGGATCCTGTTTTCCCTTTCTTTCTTTCTTTCTTTCTTTCTTTCTTTCTTTCTTTCTTTCTTTCTTCCTTCCTTCCTTCCTTCCTTCCTTCCTTCCTTCCTTCCTTCCTTCCTTCCTTCCTTCCTTTCTTCCTTCCTTCTGTCCTTTCTATATTTCTGAGACAGAGTTTCTCTATTATGCGGCACTGGCTGTCCCAGAGTTCACTGTGTACCTCAGACAGGCCTTGAATTCCCAAAGATACACCTGACTCTGTCTGCAGAGTGCTGGAATTGAAGGTATGGCCCACCATGCCTGGCTGGATTTTGTTTTCTAATACAGTCTGTTAACCTGCATCTGTTTGTTGGGGAACATATTCACTGTACAGACCCAAAAGTAGAACTACTGTAAGGTGTAAAATATAGGAAGTAAATATGAAACATGAAAAACATGGTTGAGAGAAATGCATTAATATATAATAATTTAAAATGCCTAAATAGGCGCTGGAGAGATGGCTCAGTGGTTAAGAGCATTGCTTGCTCTTCCAAAGGTCCTGAGTTCAATTCCCAGCAACCATATGGTGGCTCACAACCATCTGCAATGAGGTCTGTTGTCCTCTTTCTGGCCTCCAGGCATAAACGCAGACAAAATATTGTAAACATAATAAATAAATAAAATAAAATAAAATGCCTAAAAATTCAAATATCATTAGTCAATTTAAGTTAATTATTTGAAGATTTGAAGGTTACTAATGTTCTTAGAAATTTATTTTAAGTAACATAGTACATGTCAATCATAATTTCTATAATAAAAATTAGTATAGTTATAATTCAGTTTAGTTGAGCACATAATATGCTATTTTTCACAATAAGATCTTTGCTTTTAAATAACAAAACAAAATTTTAATTAACAAATACACCAACAAAGTGATCAGATACTTCTCATTAAAAAAAACATAGTGACCAATAAACACACATGGGGAAAAATGGTCAACATTGCATTTAGCCTTCAGGGAAATACAAATTATAACTCTGCTGAGGTTCTATCTTGCACCAGAACGACTCTCAAAAAAAAAAAAATACAGCAGATGCTGACAAAGATGAGAGACCTACATGTATTTGTGGGAATGGAAATGAAACCAACCACCATGAGAATCAGCACAGAATTTGCTCAAAAATAAAAGCAGAGAATCTGGTTGGATCACGTGCTCGTTCAGTCCCAGTCCAACTGGCCTGAACGAGCACGTGATCCAACCAGATTCTCTGAATGTGGCTGGCCCGGAGTCTTTCTGAAAAGCCATTGACAATGACACTGGGACTTGTTTCCTCTGCATATACTGGATTTTTGGGATCCAGTCTGTTTGGATGCTCACCTTCCTGGACCTGGAGGGAGGGGGGAGGAACTTGAACTTCCCACAGGGCAGGAAGCCCTGACTGCTCTTAGGGATGGAGAGGGAGGAGATGGGGGAGTGGGGGGAGTGGGAGGGTGTTGGAAGGAGGGGCGGAAATGGAAACTTTTATAATTTAAAAAACTTTGAAAAAAAATAAAAGCAGAACTTATATGAGAGCAATGATAATCTATCTGATCAGGAAATCTGTGTAAGATTGGAACATTTCTACTAATTAGCTTCTTTATTAAATGTTTACTGGGCTTTAGTTACAAATTTTCTTGGGAGTGTAGACAACTGATCTCTTAATATTATTGGCTCTACCCCATGAAAGTGAAATACATTTCTTCATTTATTTAACTCTTTAATCTCTTCTATCAGAATCTTACAGATTTGCAAACATCTTCTAGAAATATTTTGTTAGGTTTAACAGGTGTTTCATTTGGGGTGCCAGTTTATTGTATTCTTCAATTAAAATTCCAATTTCATTTATTTGTTTAAAATTAATTGACTTTTACATATTAATGTATCATATAATCGATTACAAGCTTCAGGACTTTTTATTCATTTTTCATGGATTTCTTTATAGTCATGACTTCTTAATATTGACCTTCAGTCCTAATATCCTTAGATTTTATCATGATAGATATTGGGTTTTTGCAAGTGTTTTATTCCATCAACTGATGCTGTCATATGATTTGGAGGATGGATTATAGTTTTTACTAATAAAACTTATTCATTGACAATTTCATCCAGGTAATAAAGCATTCTATTACTCTCACTCGAACCTCTTTTATCTCCTCCCCATACTTTCAAGGATCTCTCCTCCTCATAAATCCTTTTCCCACATATGTTTTCATGACCTCTACCATGTTTTAATCAAGGCCATTTCTGTGACCATGGGTTTGGAAGTATCCATTAGAGTGTGCTAGGATCACTGATGAATTTGAAATTGAAGGTGGTGGTTCCTTCTCTCCCAGAATCTATCCCTAGCCAATAGTTCAGAAAGGGTATAGGGCCCCATGAACCCCTTCCTGGACATAATAATTTGTGTAGGTTCAGTACAGGCAACTATAGCCTCTAGGAGTTCATTATTGTAATACCTGTGTCATTCCCAGAAGATTCCTTCCAGTCGCTCAGCTCTTACTTACGTGCATATCATTCCGTACTCTTCTGTTCCAGGATATTCCCTGAGCCTTAGAGAAAGTGGTTTAAATCTCTTACTTAGGGATAAGTAGTTACTTCTCACTAATTCTCTGCTCCTGGATCAGCAATGAGTCTCTGAATTCACTGCTTTTCGTTACAGAGAAAGACTTTAGAAAAATAAAGTTGAGAATAGAATTTGTTTGTGGGTACAGTTATAGCTCTGTAGAAGGCAGTTTGATCTTATGTCAGTTTAGCTAAACAAGAGTAATACACTCCCCTATTCGGACCCATGACATCCCCAGCTATATGTTTTTGTCCAGGTTTATAGTACCAGGCACCTTGAATCCAAGCAGAAAGTGGTTGGTTTCACCCATAATCGTCAGGTCATTATTATACAACTAGGTACATAGTTCATAATCCTTACAGCTTGGCAAAATGGCTGATGTCTTTTCTTCCCTGACAGCCTTCTGAACACCTTCCATTACTATGTCAGTCAGCAGGGATGTGTGTAGTGTATATGTGTGTATGTATATGAGTGTGCACATTCATCGGAGGTCAGAGACCAGAGAAGGACACTGGTGGTCTTGCTTGCTCTAACACTTTTAGCCTTATTAGTTTGAGACAAGGTTACTCACTAAACTGGGAGCAAGGATGACAGCCAGGAAATACCAGTGAACCTCCTGTTTCTACCCACAGTAGCATTGGGCTTACTGGCATCTGTGTGGCCACACCCAGGTTTTTAGAAAGACACTGTGGATTTGAATTCAAGTTCTCATGCTTTCATAGCAAATGTTCTCATTTATTGAGACATTTCCCCATCACATTTCATGAGTTTGTGATTGGTCTATGTCATGTAAATTATCAGATTTCTGGGAATGTGGGTACCAGCAAAATGAGTGACATGAGTTCAATCCCAGGAACACATACAAATGTGGAAGAAGAGAACTGACCTCCAGATGTGTTCTATGGCATGTGCACCATCATACATGCACACATAATATATGTGA
This sequence comes from Myodes glareolus, assembly GCF_982192425.1. Lineage (NCBI taxonomy): Eukaryota > Metazoa > Chordata > Mammalia > Rodentia > Cricetidae > Myodes > Myodes glareolus. The sequence continues at coordinate 54,465,343 of NC_142041.1, read as the reverse complement.
ACAGTAATAATTGTCAGAACACAATCCAAGAATGGGGTTGTGCAAGAGGAATTCTGAGTGCTTCTCAGTAAACTTCAAGAAAACAGGACATTAGTCTTGTGGCCTCCGTTTCTTCAAAAACACAGAAGTATTCTTGAAATGTGTTTTCTGCTCTTCCCAGTTGTAGTGGATAGGAGTGAATTTTCTTCAGATTGCTCAACTGACTATTGCTATTTATTTGCCTCTATGGGAAAAACATGTTTTTGTGACGTGTGGCTTGTCTTTGTTATTATAGACTTTATTCATGTGGCACTTCGTAACCCTTATGTATAAATTATCTGATGCTCTGAATAAAGTCAGCTATTGCGTGAGACTTTAGTTTACCTTATTTTTAGACTCCATTCTCCCACATCCCACTGCCTTAGAGCAATAAACAGTAGTAATTATAGTTTAGACTATCATGTGAATTCATAATAGTTCTGTATCATTTTTTCATGAATCCATTGTTCATTCAGTTGTAGTGATGACTCCTTTTCACTTTTTAATGCAAATAAATCTTCTTTATTTTTTATTTTAAAACATTTTTTATTTTATATACCAACTTCAATTCCCCCACCCTCCTCACCCACTCCTCAGAGGGGGTAAATCTTCTAACCTAGGTAAATTTTAATTCTCTCTCATGTTTTTGGAAATATATAAAATTTATTTGTACTTCTAACCTGCCAGTTTTTTTATCTTATTAGTTGTTTTTTATTGTTACCCCATTTTAGATTTAATCCATTGTTGCTATAAATGATATTTTCTGTTTGTTTTGTATATAAATTCTGCAACTCCTCTTCTAGTTTCCTGGCAATTAATATTTTTGATAAAAAGTTTTCCTTTGGAATATATGCTTTTGTTTGGTTGGTTGGTTTTGTTTTTGGAGACCAGAGTGTTTCTATATAGCCCTGTCTGTCTTGATACTCACTATGCAGGTTAGGCAAGCTTCAAACTTATGGACTTCAACCTGCCTCTGCCTCCCAAGTGCTAGGATTTAAGGCATGCACCATAACAAATGGCTTGGGATATATGTTTTACTGCTATATTTATCTACAAAGTAATGTATTTCCAAAAATTTTGATGAATTGTATTTTTCTTTTCTTTTAGTTCAGTAGTGTAGTTGGGCCTTAACATCTTCCTCAGAAGAGGAAGTGAGAAGTTATGTTATCACTGACATAGATGCTGGGAGTCTGCTGAAAGTGATACAGCAGACTCATTGACTTAACAATGGGAAAAATTATATACCCTCTGAGTATCCAGGATTCCATCTCCTGGTCGCCCCTCATTTGCCAGGCATGATCAGGACCTGACAGCGCCAGGCAGACTCCAGGTTGACTCCTCTTAGCCTGGTAGGCCTTCCTTAATTTTCTACACTGTATGCTTATGATTTTATTTTGTTCATCTGTTTGTTTTTTGTTGTTTTTGAGACAGGGTTTTTCTATGTAACAGCTTTGTTTGTCCTGAAACTCACTTTGTAGACCAGGCTGGCCTTGAACTCACAAAGAGCCGCCTGTCTCTGTCTCCTGAGTACTGGGATTGAAGTAAGCCACCATATTTATCATGTTTAAGGACTTCCTCCTAAAGTACTTCCTCCTGTTCCACTGCACTATTTAATTCTGTTTACTTCTCAAACAAGCAGGGCATCTTCTGACTTCCTTTCTGATATTCATTTTTGTTAACTGAATGGTAGGTTGGTAACATATGAGGTTTTAAAAATTTGTTGAGGCATATTTTATGGCTCATTGTGGGATCCATCTTGGTTTGTTTACCTTGTGACCTTGAGAGGAGTATTTTACTGTTTCTTTTTATCACTTTTCTTTTTTATGGAGTTCTTTGGGGTTCATCTTTTCATTTATTCCCTTATGTTATTCATATAAAATAATGAGAAAAGCACAGTACTAGTGTTTATTGTGTAGACTTAAGCCAATTTCTTCCTTTTCTTTTTTCGTGATTTTTAAGACGGTTTTCTCAGCTGGCTTTGAACTCACTTTGTAGGCCAGCCTGGGATTTCAGGCATTCACCGTGCACTTAGTTAGGTTTCTGTTGCTGTGCTAAAATACCATAAACAAAGAATCTTGCTCTGCTAGAAGCTGGCTCCCATGAAGAAGACAGTCTACACACATTATCACACAATTGCCTGTCAGGAACATTTCAGACGCTGCCAAGTACGGTGTGCTCTGAGGCATGCAACTGGGGGTATGTGGCATTGGCGGTGTGTGTGTGTGGGGGGGAGGTAGGTATGCATGTATATGGTGTGCATGTGGTACACAAAATTATGAGAATAGTCATGTGCATGTTTGGAATGGAGAATTTCTTTGTAGTTCATAGAAGTAATTTCTAGTATATTTTCTGAGCTTCCCTTGGACTTGCAAAGTAATCAGTTTAAAATAAAACTTTGCCAGATATAGGTATTTGCGGATAGAATATTCTGATGCCCTACAGTACTGTTTATTACTTTAAAAATAAATATGCAAATGGAGATAGTGTCACAGACTTACCCAGGCACTCAGGAGGCAGAAGCAAGCAGTTCTTTGTGAGTTCCTAGTCGGCCTGGTTTACATAAAGAACACCAGACCAGCCAAGGGATACATAAACCCTGCCTCAAAAATAAATAAATACGTGGATATTGGGGAAAAATGTAAGTTTTATAAGTTAGCGGTTTGCTGATAGATTTAGAGAGACTGTTTAGATAATCTATTGCCCTAAAGTAGTTCTAGCTCTTGTCTTGGTAGAAAACAGATTAATTCAAGTTAATGACCAGACGACCTATGGCTATATAAGAAAAAACTTGCTGAAAAAAAAAGAACAAAAAAAAAAAAACAAAAAAAAAAACTTGTTGTGATAACAGTTCATGCTTTTCTGTAGTGAAGAGGGGATGGAGAGATAGTGAGAACCAGAGGAGCAGGATGTTTTCTGTGAGAATATGTCCTCCACAAGTGTAAGGGAAACTGATGTTTCCCCACCACGGTTGCCTAAACATGAGCTGAACCAGGATGATGTCAGTAGACATGCTACTGTGGGTGGCAGGAAGCTCAAAAGATCTCAAGCATAGACAACAACTACAGGCAACTAAGAGATGCTGAGAGTGGGCGAAATAGTCTTCCCCAGGGAAGAGCAACTGATTTGGCCATTCAGTACTAATGGCCATTCTTGAAAACATATATATACAAGCAATATTATACAGACTTAGCAGGTTATTTTTATATATTTAGAAATATACACACATGTAACCGCAATTAAAGAGAAAGATGTGGTTTATTTGAAAGAGACCAAGGTGAGGGTGTACGTGGGAGAGTTTGGAGGGAGGAAAGGGAAGAGGGGAAATAGTGCAATTAAGTTCTCAAGAAAATAAGAATTATTTAAAAATAAAATAAAAGTATATATTTATCCAATAATTCAATTCTATGTTGTCGGAATGCTCTAAAAAGTCCTGTCATGATATAAAATTATATGTAATATATATATTTTTAATTGAGTTGAATTTCTATTTAATATTGAGTATTAGTAGGCACTAGGGCTCTGCAAAGATGTAAATGCTTGTGTGTCTTCCAGAATTTATGTTGTAACTTAATCCTTGTTACATTGTTAAGTGTCTATTGAGGGGGTGATAATCCCAAGAGCTCTCTTTGTCTCTAAGAATGGGTTAATGACTCATTGAAAAGCCAGGGGGACCTCACAAGACCTTCCTTGCCCTTTTTACTTACCTGTCCCTTTCAACCATGAGCATGCAACTTTCAAAGCACTAGCTAGAAAGCAGAGCCTCAGCCTTCCTTAGATACCAAGCTTTCTGATGCCCTGATTTCCAATCTCCCACTCTCAGTCAGCCCCCATTGCCAGCCACATTCAGAAAGTTCAGTTTGATCACGTGCTCATTTAGACCCAGTCCAGCTGGATTTGGTGAGTTCCCATTAGATCAGGCACACTGTCTCAGTGGGTGGACCAACCCCTCACGTTCCTGACTTCCTTGCTCATCTTCTCCCTCCTTCTTCTCTTCAACTGAACCTTGGGAGCTCAGTCCAGTGCTCTGATGTGGGTCTCTGTCTCTATCTCCGTTCATCGCTGGAAGAAGGTTCTATGGTGATATTGGAGATAATCATCAGTGTGACTATGGGACAAAGCCAGTTCAGGCATCCTCTCCTCTACTGCCCAAGGACCTAACTGGGGACATCCCCGTGGACACCTGGGATCCCCTCTAGAGTAAAGTCTCTGGGTAACCTTAAACTAGTAAAACTTTTAAAAATGTACTGTGGTCTAAGTAAATATTAGCTTTAATTCACTTTTAATTTCCTTTACATTGATAAAAATAAAGGAGTTTCAATATCATTTTGTGATATTTTATTGAAAAAAAAAGTCTTCATACAATGTATTCTGATCTCAGTTTTTGCTCCTCAAAAGTCTCCCAGAGGCTTTCCGCCTCCTCACCCACCCAACTCTATGTTTCCTCTTTCTGTCTCTAGAAAGCAAACAGGCAACGAAAAACCCAAACAAACCGGAATTTAAAAAGAAATAAAAACACAAGAAGCATAATAGTTTATAAATCCATCATAATAGTTCCCATCATTTACACACTTTCAGCTTAAGTAATTTCGTTGGGTCTGCAATGTCTGTTTGTAAGACTGTGTTTATGTGAATACGTCAGCATGTAGTGTGTGTGTGTGTGTGTGTGTGTGTGTGTGTGTGTGTATGTGTGTGTGTGTGTGTCCGTGTGTGTCTCTGTGTGTGTCTATGCCTGTGGTACATGCACATTTCTGTGCATATGCATATGATGTGTGTGTGTCCATGTGAGTGTTCCTATGCATCCTCAAGTCAAATAATGGTGAGAGTGCATCCCGGATTAGCATGTTGCTGGACGGGATGACAAGACCAGCTGCACATACCTCTTCACAGCCGCAGTTAGTTTTCAGCTTTTCGTTATCTTGTGACAAACTTTTGTTTCCTCGGCCTCTGACGGTTATGATGCAGCATTTTCTTTCCTGAAAAGTCCTTGATGACATCAATACATCGCAAGAATTATAGGGAGCAGGGAATGCCATAAAAATTTTCAAAATTCAGATTCAGTTATCTTGCTGAGAGGTTCAAAGAAAGGGGTGACGATTCTTTGGAGCTTTTCAGCCAAGAGGATGGTAATTACAGTGCTCACAGCAGCTAACATTTCTTACACATTCAGTCCGTGTGATTCCTTCATGGGATGTTCCATTTATACTTCTCCTCTACTTAACAAGTATAACAACTTAACTTTGAAGTATATCTAGAAAAAAATTTATATTAATGAGTGTGAATATAATTTATACCTTAGAAATTCTCCAAGTTGAGACAAAGCTTGGAAGGAGCACAGGAAATGATCCGGGAGTAATTGTTCGCAGCCTGCAATCAAGTGGCTCAGGTATCCTAAGACGTTCTCCTGAGAAGATCTGCAGGCTGAGCCCTGATGTCACCAAGGGGAACAGACTGGTGCAATCACATTATATTTACTAGCAATATACCTGGCCATTCGGTTGTGGGATATAAAAAAACGTAAGCATGAAAATAAACCAACCTAGTGCCCGGAGATACAGACGGTGGCCGATAATTAAACTTTCCTAATATTCCCATAGAAAACTCAATGGACTGTATTTACTTCTCATGACATTATAAAAATTATATATCCTTTTATATGCAGAGAGAGTTTTGTGTGGGATGAAGACTTATGCACGCTCATTAGCAGAAGAGTAAGTACAGAGCAGGTGCTGCATGCTGAAACCAAGACTGGACACACCAGAGGAGTAGCAAGCACCACTCCTGTTTTGTGGTGAAGGAGAGCGTGAAGAGCTAAGGAGAAGGATGAAGTGGGTGGATTTAAATGGTCCTGATCCAGCATGTGGCTAAATATTTCAACTGTTTTCAAATTAGCCAAGCTTCTTCATTGATTGGAATCAGGGTGTGGCTGAGGCGTCATCTTCTTTGCTCCGTTCTCTCCTTTGTAATCTGAGCTGTCTTTGGGAATCCATCAGAACTGGCAAAACACATTACCCTAATCCCAAATCTTTAGTACTGATTTTAAATCTTTGAATGTAATTGATTACTCTTATTGGTTTTTCTAGTTTGACTTCCCATATGAGCATAACCTTAACTTAAAGATATCCGTCTTGTCATCTGTAGTCCCTTTAGTTTAGAAGAATGGACTAGTGGGGCAGATGCAGCAATGTGGTACTGCAATCTTTGCAAAACTGTTCTTTACAGGAACTTACGTTCTCTGTTTTACTTACTATTTTGAATAATGTATATATTTTGTTGAATATCTAACTCCTAAGAATTATCAGGAAAATTTGTTCTTTGGCTGCATATATATTTAAAGAAACTTAAGTGAGTAAAATCTAATTACTTTCAAGGAAATATCACTGAAAGCAATAGATGCTCAGAATTATACCATTCAGAAACATAGCAAAAACAAACAGTAAATTATTGAACAATAAAAATAATGAAACAAGAATCATGTGATTCTGTTTATAAGCGATGGGTTCAATAAACCGAGTTATGTCCATATGACTCTAGAGCCCTGGGTGCTTTACTGATTTCTGTATAATGCCTTTCCAAAAGAAAACTGTTGCAATTGTTTGTCTCTGTGTCCCAAGTAGTAGTGACAACTTGCTGTTGGCACCCACAGTTTACACTGCATTCTCACATTCTTTCTCTCAATTAGTCTCTGTCATAATTTAATAATATGCAATAATCATCCATATAGATCAGGGAGCTAACGGTAAGAGTATGACTTGATCAAAGATGCAAAGCCCAAAATACAGAAGTCCTGGGTTTCTGAGTGTGGCTCAGTTGGAAGAGTTCTTGCACAGCATACACAAAGTCCCGGGACTGATATAATTTGGGGGTAATGTCACATGCCTGCATTCCTAGCACTTGTGAGGTGGAGGCAGGGGGATCAGAAGTTTAAAGTCATTCTAGAATATATATCAAATTCATTCTAGAAAATATATCAAATTTATTAGGGCAGATGAAACTTGGTCTTAAAAAATACTCACAGTATATTTTAGAGCTTGTATCTCACACAGTCCCAGTGCCTGTGATCAAGTCTGGTCTAAGAGAAGGAGGAGAGATTTTATGAGAAGGGTATAGATCATGGTGAGGAAACCCACAGAGACAGCTAACCTAAGTTAGTGGGAGCTCACGGACTCTGGACTGACCACTGGGGAGTCTGCATGGGACCAAACTAGGCTCTCTGAATGTGGGTGACAGTTGTGTGTTTTGGTCTGTTTATGGGACCCCTGGTAGTAGGACCAGGATTTATCCCTGGTACATGAACTGGCTTCTTAGAGCCCATGGCCTCTGGTGGGATACCTTGCTCAGTTTTGATGTAGTGTGGAGGGACTTGGCCCTGCTTCAACTCCCCATACCAGTCTTAGTTGACTCCCCATGGGAGGCCTTACCCTCTGTGAGGAGTGGGTAGGGGTGTGGGGGGCAGGACGAGGGGAAAGAGGAGGGACTGTGGTTGATATGTAAAATAAATAAAAATTTAAAATAAGACTACTTTTTTAAAAAGAACTTGCATCAGTACCAGCTGCTCACATAGTAGGTTTTGTTTTCTGCAGTTTTGGTTACCTGTGATTAAGTCTGATCTAAAAATATTAAATGGGAAATTCCAGAATCAATTTTAGAGGCTTAGATTACACTATTCTGGGTAGTCCTGTTCTGGACCCTCTATCATCACAGTGTAGTGTTAGAATTGTTCTACTTTATTATTAGCAACTGTTCATCTTTGGAATATATTCATGGGAAAAAGTATCATGTTTGACGTGTATGTGTGTTTGGTATTCTCTGACGACCTGGGTATCCACCGAGGCTTGTAGTTGCTGACTTCTGGCACACTGAACTGAAATGATGGGCTTCTGATTCTACCGAAAAGCTCATATCCCTCGAGTTTCTCAGACGTGGGACTCTATGGGGCTAGCCTGCTGGTCATTTGTAGTTACCCCCGAAGTGGCTTTCTGAGTATAACAATGAAAACTTTTGGAGAAAAAGATTCTCAAGTTCTAACAATCAGGGATTTGAAAGAAATGGACTCTTAGCCCAAGGATCTGGGCCCAGTTTCTGTTAGTTTCACCTCAAGAAAACTACACCTTAATTAAACTCCAGTGGGCCAGTTTAATTAAAATGTGTCACTCAGATTCTCACAGGGGGACCTGATTCCCATGAAGCTTGCCGTCTGCTTCTGGGATTGTTTATGTGTCTCAAACCTTGCTCATACTAGGGCCAGGTGTGGTAGCTACAGGCTGTGCACACGCGCAGTTCCTGCTGAAGGAAGCATAGGCTTTGCCTGGCCTAACAGTGGAGTCGGCCTATCAGACAGACCATTAGGACCCAGATTTTGAATCAGCACAAACTTTCTTCTCTAACACTACATTCACCAAGAGATCCCTGTCATTTCTGTTAGTCTCATAACCAAGAAGACATTGAAGAAGTGTTTCAAGTCTTCCCCTTTTCACCTGTTTTTCTTTCTTCATGTCATGCTTCTTTTGTCTTACCTGAATATTTATATGTATCTAAAAACTTTCTAAGAGCTGCTTCCCCAGAGGCTGCAAGGAAAGATGGGAGAGACTGGGGAGACAGGAATACTGATGTTCTGAGGGTTCATTACTTCTCTGTCCTCTAGTTCTCAAATACATTTTATTTTTTATTAGATTTTTTAAAAAAAAATGCCAATCCAAATTCTCACTCCCTCCCCTCCTCCCATTCCCTCCACACACGCTCCCACCCCACCCCCATCTAATCCTAAGAGAGGGAAAGGCACATTGCTCTGTGGAAGGTCCAAGGCCCTCCCTACTACATCTGGGCTGAGCAAGGTATACATACAAACCTGGTTCAAGAAAAATACATGTTATTTTATGCCCAGATGCTAAAAGAAATGCAGCTAGATCTTGCAGATTATAAAGGTCACAAAAAGAGAAGCTGAGAATTGACCTCTAAAACTTCTAAGCAGACTGACTTCTCAGCCAGAATGTCTTTTTTTATTTATGAAATTAGCTTTATGGTTTCAATCTCTATATTAATGTGAAATATTTGTTGAAAAATTCAGAGATGACACAATAATATGATGCTTTAATTAAAGGCCTTTGGGTGGGAAAATCCTTTTGTTTGCCAGCCCACGTTCCTCATCTAGCCCCTTCCTCCCTGCCATTTCCCTTCATGCTCAGTATTAACACCTTGTTTTGTGGTCTTAGGCCCCTTCTCCACGAGAACACAATGACAGTAAATCTGTCTGTATACATGAGTGCATAGGTGTTCTGTTATTTTTTAAATCTGTCTTCCCTAGCATCTTTCCATTAAAATCTTTTAGAGGAAAAATTTCCCAGCCAACTGGTAATATACAAAATTCCACACTTTCAACGATCCACATTTTTTTCCTAGTTTGTTTTCTGGATTTATTTCCATTGTTTTATTGTTCTTCCCCTTTCTTTCACAACTCCATGAAACAATTCTAATCTGATTGTCTTTACTTCCATACGGTTTCATATTGTTGTTTTCGTGTGTGTGTGATTTGTGAAGTTTGGGGGGTTGAAGAGTATGCATATTAAGGAATTTGTGTAATTGTGCTTTTATCAAAAGTTGCTCTTAGCCAATTTTTTCCCAGAATGCCTGGAACATATTCATTTTGGCTCATGGTTTCTGAGAGTTCACGAGCACTTGGCTAGAACGTGCAGAGAAGATAGGAACATAGAGTAGAGAAAAGCAGATTATGTTGTAGCAGCACAAAGGAGGAAAGGAGGGAGGGAGACCTAACCACATACACACACACAAGGTGTAGGGGGGATCCTAACATCCCTTTCCAGGCAAATCCTAGGTATCTAAAATCCATCCAGGAGGCCTCATCTCCAAAAGTTCTACCACCTTCCAATAGCCTCACAAGCTGGGGACCAAACCTTAGCAAGTACCCAGCATTTGGAGAATATTAAGGATCCAAATGAGCCAGGTTTAGGGGTACTCTTTTTCCTTGTTGTTGTTGTTGTTGTTGTATTTTGAGATAGGATTTCTCTGTGTATCTCTGGCTGTCCTGTAACTCACTCTGTAGACCAGGCTGGCTTCACACTCACAGAAATCCACCTGCCTCTGCCCCCCGAGTGATGGGATTAAAAGTGTGCTCCACCACTGCCCAGTTTGGTGCTGCTTTTAAAATCTCAGTATTCAGAAGACTGAGGCTCAATTGTCCTGACTTCAAGACCAGAAGGGATTGTGACGTGAAACATGAACATTGACAAACAAGTCTTAGCCAAAATCAATGTTTTACAAATGCTTAGTTTTGGTTCATTGTTTTTGTAGGTATTTTAAACCTGTATTGGGTACAAACTAGGTACAAATTAGGTATAAGAAGAGCCATGAATTGTCCAGAATCTATGTATCATTGTCTTGATGAACTGTGTTCATGGAGCATGCTGCAAAGGTGTTTCATGTGGTGCTATGATCAAACCTGTCTCCAAAAGGTTTTCAACACATTCATATTTTTAAAAAGAAGAGAATTATTTAAGTTTAAAGACACTGATTGAAGGCTAATGATTGTATAGTTTATTAATCAAATGTGTTTATCAGAGAAAAAACCAGCTACAATTCACTTACAATTGAGATTTTGCTCCATTTTAACGTTATTTTAATGAGCTACAGATTTGAATGTGGCTTTGTTCATCTGTTGCTTCCGCTCAATTGCAGTTTCGCCCCAAGAAGACACAGGACAGATTGATCAGGCTTCTAGTCATTGTGAGGCTTAAATGAAGTGAACAGGGCCGTATGTTTCTAAACCAAATGAGAGGATTAAGGCAAAAAGGGAAAAAAAAGGCCAACCCCCCCCCAAAGAAAACCAGCTATTCCACACTGCAAGCTATTTAAGTCTGACGCTAAATTCACTACTACAGAACCCCAGGTTTCCTGGGCAAGCAACAGAGGGAAAAGTCATGCAAGTGAAAATCACACATGTCCCCCACAACCCTGAGCATGTCATGGACAGAGAAAGGTTTTGGTTTTTCAAATTTGCTGCTCGAATAATTTCAGTGTCAAAGGGATAGTAGTATAATTATGTTGGGTATTTTTCTTAGAACATAATGCTTTATATCTGAATGTAGAAACGTACTTAGCAGCTGATGGTTTGTTAAAAATTATTCTACATGGACGTTACTTATGTTAAAGCTTGTTTGAATGGTTTCTGTGGTTGATGTTCATAACTACACTGGTGTCTAGGTAAAGTTCTTTAGTGGGAAACAGAGGCCAGACAGGTTTTGTCTGCTTTTGTTGCCATCTCGCATATGTGGCTTAGAAAGGCCCCGGCTTCTAGCATGCTGATAACCATGGAAGGGGCCTTTAGAAGCAGGAACAAAACTGACGCTGGTTATGTTAGAATGGATTCTGTAAAGCAGCTTTAGTCAACCTTATTAAGTGATAAATTCATTATTCTTTCTGAGTTTCCATGGCTTAAACTTCTGATAACAAGAAAATCACTTACACCACCATTATGTTGTCTTCTAAACTTATTAATGGTTTGCAATTAGTGTGAAGCTCCTAAGCTAACATTTTAAAAATATCCAGTCTTCTATGAGGAATGTTCATATTCTTATAAATCAATACCCTTGGAGGAATAGATGGTGTAATATGTCCTGTGAACTTGTTTGAATGATGCATCGATAAAAATATTTGTAATTGATAATGCTGTATATACATAAAACAATTACATATGTCATTTTGAATTATATAATTTATTTCATTATTTCAGTTACTTTAATATATTTTAAATCTACATTTGAAAGTGTTTTCATTTGCATGAAATTTTATTTTGTGTGTTTGATATTACCTGTCTCAGTTATAAATAGTAAACCTTTTAAAGACTGTGCATTTATTTCCATAGGAGAGCAACTCATTACTGCAGAAGTCTTTTGTTGCTATCATGGATTAGGATGGTTTGCTGGTGTGTATTTGTGTTTTTGTTTGTTTTTTTGTTTGAGACATGTGGACCTGGAATTACTATGTGGTTCAGGTTGGCCTCGAACTCAGGACAGACTTCTGGCTCTGCCTTTAGAGTGCTGGGTTCCCAATATGAGAGCAAGTTGGGCACTGTATTATATATTTTAATCTTTTCATTGTCTCCACCTACTTTGTATGTTGATTTTGCTTAAAATGTGATAGATTTATTTCAATTTTCTCTGATTCTTATTTTGTTCATCATATTAATATGGTTGGATATCCTAAGAAATATGTGTGCCAAGACCAAACCAATATCAAATAAGATTTAAAATTAAGGAGTTAGGAAAAAGAAATGCGCAAAACTCTATGTGAATGAAGTCAAGGAAACGCTTAGTACTTTCTGTCAGGAGAGCTGGCCCTGGCCTGCGCCTGAGCTGCTGGGTGACTTGATGACCGAAAGGATTGTCACTTCAAACCATAGTGGTTTTGATTATTCAGTTGCTTTTTGATTTAGATTAATGCCAACTTTCAAATGTATCTCACATTAAAAAATTTACAAAATCCCTCAAAGAATGAGACAAAAATAAGGAAGGAAGTTGAGTTTGATTTTATTGTTAGCAATTAGGTAAGGATCAAGAGTTCCTATTGCTTGTCATTTGTAATTATGTTTGATTTTGCAATAATTTTAGGTTTTGTCCTTCAGGTTTGTCTTTAAATGATAGATTTTGTTTACTGCAAGAATGTTGTATTTATGTATTCAGTTTTTGATAGACTTTTGCATAAAGGGAAATAACCCTTGGAAGCAATTTACAAATAGATTAAATTTGAAACATAATTGGGAAGCTTTCACTAAACTCTTCTGAAGATTTATGTCGTGTATTCCTTATACAGAGATCATTATGCTAGCTATTAATTATGATAAAACTTAAAACGAATCCACAATACTTTTATAATTACATATTTTAAAGAAAAGTCTTAACAGAAACTTTTTATGCTTGTTTAACTAACGTCTTTCAAAATCTGTACATGACAGACATGTGGGTCTCCCACAATGACATACATTAAAGCTATGCAGTGACATATCCCATCTTTAAGGGCTTACCTTCACTTTCATGACATGTGTACACGGCCATTACAGGAATATTTTTGTCTTGTTTTGAATATTAAAATTTTCTCTAAATATTCTATGGTCTAAATACCCATAATTGTGGTTCATTTCACTTAATGGTCATTCATATAAAATTAAAGTCTAAAATATTATTATTTGCTTCAGCTAATGCTATTTATATAACTTTTTATAGGCTGGCTGATGTTTACACAGAGCACAGATTTTTCCAAGTCTCCTGACTTTTTCATATTAATGAGTTTTTCTTTTTATTGATATTGTCCTCCAAATAAGTTCAAGGTGAAGGTTTGGGGCTCAAAGCTGCATGTCAATTATGAAATAAACAACCGGAAATAAGTATCTTTGACATTATTCTTTCCTTAGTCAGCCTTGTTTTCTCTGATGTAAACGACCATACCTGTGTGCTTTTAAAAATCACTATTTCCAATGGGCACGTTAAAATATCCTTAGCTATTCAGTGCCTTTCTACAAATGAATGTAAAGTGGGTGCATTGTGCCTTAGATTAAAGGCCAGTGAGGCAGACAAAAGGGACACCATTGCAAATTAAACCATAAAAGTCTGGAGTATTATTGAGAGGTTCACAGATACTATGTTCTAATCAGGTTCAATAAGGGCTGAATTCCTATTATGTTTCCAAAGCCTCCAAAAAGACATGGGAAGGCACCAGAGCTAAAGTCCTCAAAGCGAAAGCCGTGAGGCCAAGAACACATGAATGTATGGCTGGGTAATGGGCTTTTCATCTTTGAAATAAAAACAGTGTGGTTCAATTGGAACCGAAGTGTCCTCTTTGAGAAAGTTTATTTTAATGAGTTTCCATTTTATGCGTGGGTTGCTCTTTAATCGAGGCCGTTCCATTGAAGTCGCACCCGATGAAGACGCAAGACAGATTGTCCAAGCTTGCGGCTATTGTCAGGGGTTGATGAAGTGTGTGGGCCCTTATGGTTGATAACAGAAGTAGATGGTCAAAGCCAATAAATAAAACGTTAACTCTGATTGTGGGGTGCTTTCTGCAGAAAGGCTTCCATTAGCATGGACCTTTGGTTTTGAAGGACTTGTGAACCCAAAGGCAGCATGTAGCTCTGTCACATAAACTAAGTCCCTTGGACACGTAACAATATGTCTTGCTGGATAAACTCAGCGTAGTTTATGTAATTTCGAATGATTTGTTTTTAATTTGCAAACCAGCACTGTAAATATCTTGACAGGTAATTAATGCCATGTAAATCTGCAATATTCTTTACTGATTTACAAAAGATGGCTCCAGAGGGAAGTGGCTTGTGCTTTGCATTCTGGGGTTCTTAATGATACCCCTTTTAGAATTAACAATCTGATGCTCTGGCATAGTCAGGACTTGAGTGTGTGGAAAGGATGAGGAAATTCTATGAACAGTTTAGGCCACAGAATCACTTTGGGTTTTGTAAGTGAAGTTTCTTTACCCAAATGATGTTCACATCCTCTCGAATGGGTTTTTATTCTTTAACATTCCATCTAATTTAATTTGGGGGCAATGAATACTATGTTGCATATTGATAATTATCCTAAAATAATAAAATAAATAAGTTGGAACTTCTTGTCTGGAGCTGAGGTTTCTTAAAAATGGATTCTTGTGACCTCTTAGTTATACTGTAAGAATTTAGAAGCTGCTGTATACCATGTCTGTTTAAATCATGATTGTGACAGCAGACTGTGCCCGACTTTGATAGGTGGTCCTAAAGAGGCAACCTTACTCCATAATCACCTTAAACCTGAAACATTCCCTCTCCCTTATAGCCCCTTCTTCAGCTTCTTTGATCACTTTAGCCGTAGATACACGTGCATCCTTCAGCCAACAACCTTTCTACAAAACCATTTTTTCTTGCCTGCCTTCCTATCTCCAGGAAGTTTTATCAGATTTTCATCCCAATACTGACAATTGGGTAGACTCAAGTGTGCAGGGGATCATGACAGATTTCATGGCAGAACCTGAGATGATGGATATAGGAGACCCACATTTGTCCTGGAGGTGGGCTTTTTATTGTCAAGGCAGCCAGTTCTGATGTATGAGCACCTAAGCATTTGACCCTAAGGAGGACTCTTGAGGGAGCCTGACACATAATCATACCTCACACTCAGAACCATGATGAATAAACAGGCCGCTAATAACTTTCACTTTGAATTTGTAACAATGAAAAGAAATAAGCACTTCTCATGGTGCTCTGGTGTAAGAGGTCTGCTTTGCGTATATGAAGCCATGTACACTGACGGATATAGCACCATAAAAACTTCAGTCAGTGCCTTAAACTTTATCCAGGCCTTTGAAATTATTTATTTTAAAATGCTGATATTTTCATATATAAGTGGCCTGAGTTGTATCTCTAATGCTCTTACATGGCCATGCAGGAAGTATGTGAACATTTGTCTATATAGTAATTTACACTAATACCTGTTAAGGTTAGCTGTTTCCAAACTCTATGGTACTATTACAATGATTTAGTTGGTTTTATGCCATTATGTTACAATGTTACCGTGATTTGCTAGGACTTTCTAACTTCTTTATTCTGAAGAGTTAAGACTCTTCAAGACATGAGTCAAGACAGACATGATAGACCTGATAAGGTGTCAATGTGTTGTTTTGTACTTGCAGACTTCCTAAAGGTAAATATATATATATATATATATATATATATATATATATATATATATAACTTGAAGGTTGATTCGATTTTGCTCCATTGCTTAAGTACATCTTAGTGTTCCTCACAATCGCAGAGGTTGCAAGTTGAGCAGTTTGCACAGCATTCTAGAATATTCAGTTACTATGGTTGCAGAATTGTGTATACTGCTTAATAGTAACAACATGGCTCTCTTCAACCCCTTTTGAAAAGCATAGAGTAGTTTCAATTCCTGTTCCAAGTTAGTGATATATCACTTTTTCCTCCTAAAGATTGCTGCTATTTTTAGTTTCTAATGAATATGTCAGACAAATTTTTATAATTACCAAAAACTGAGGCTAGAGCAATGATTTCATGGTTGAGAGAGCTTGTACTGCTCTTGCAGAGGATCCACATTCTGTTCCCAAAACTCATGTCAAGTTGCTCACAATCACTTGTATCTCCAGGTCCAAGGTGATACAGTGCCTTAGGCATTCTAGGGCACCAGTATTCACATGCACATATCTCTAAACACATGGCACACACACGCACACACATACACACACACACACACACACACCACTTAACATTAATCTTAAAATCTAAATTTGAAAATAACTAAATGAATTGTGTGTGTCTGCCACATGTGTTCCATCAGAATCAGAATGAAGGCACAAATGATGTGCTATAAAGTTAGAGTTAAAGGTAGGAGTGAGTTACTGTCTATGGAGGCAGGGAACAAACTGGGATCCCCCAGAAAAGAGGAAAGCACACTTAAAAGCTAAGCTGGCTCTCTACCTCCTAGAATATTAATTGAAACACAGTACGTTCAAAAAGAAATGACCACTAATGCTGATAAAAATGTGAGACAGCCTACAGTCACTATTGGTAGGAATATCCATCAGTTGAGGCATTGAGTAAACAATGTGAAACTTCCCAAACAACTGAAAACAGAGCTACTAAACAGCCCAGTGGTACTACTCCTGGGCATATCCCCTAAGACTTCTGCCTCCTACCACACATTGCTTGTCCATGTTCATTGCTGTCCTATTCGCAAGGGCAAGGAAGTGTACATCAACAGATGACTGGGTCATGGGGGAGGGGTGCATATACACAATGGAGTTGTGTTTAGTTGTGAAGGAAAATGGAAAGATGGAATTTGCAAGAAAATAGATGGATCTGGAAACTGTTGTGGTAAGGGAGGTTTCCTAGGCTCAGAAAGACAAATCTGTCTGTTTTCTTGCCATATACAAATCTTTCTAAAAGTGTGGAAACAAGTGTCGGGTGGAGGTAGGGGCCCGTGAGATTGCAGAAAAGGGCTTTAAGGAAAGGGCTGCATAATAGGACGGCTGAGATAAGAAAGAGGAAGGGGGAAGTCACTGGGGAGGAAAGAATACAGTGGTTAAAGGGGAGGAGAGAGGGGTGAGTGGCACAGTAGTGGGTGTTGAGTGTGCATGTTTTACATCACAATTTCCTCAAGTTGGTGTTTATATAATATTTGTGTTGCACTAGATATTGCAAATTTTAAAGTTAAATTGAAAAAATCAAGAAGCTAGCAATATAGTTCAAGAACAGAATGTTTACCTGACATGTGCAAAGTCCTGGACTCAACCTCTAACACTGAAAAAAAACACAATCCATAAAAAATAAAATAAAAATTTAAATGATAATAAAGTAGTTTCTATTTATCTGTTAGAAAATACATACCAAGAGCCCCATGAAGCGTCTGAAACTCTGAATAGTACTGAACATTGCATATACTATGTTTTATCTTATATATACATATTTACAATGAAGTTTAATTCATGAAATTAGGCCCAGTGAAAAATTAAAAATAACAATAGCAAGATAGGATCACTGTAACAATATATTGTAATGAAAGCTATGTGAATATGGCCTGTTTTGTTCACAACATCTGATTGTAACTCCCTGCTGGAGATGATACAGTTCCTGACGTGATGAGTGAGCTGATTCCTGCAGCCACTGTGAAGTAAGTGTTACCCTATCAAAGAAGGATTCCCTGAACATAAGCATTATAATTCCTCAGTTTATCTAAGAACTGGGGTGGGTGGTTAATGGGCAGGTGTGTAGGCTACACCATGTGGATACACAGAACAAAGACGTGATTCCTCTGCCAGGTAGAACTGAGTGCAGAATGTCAGGGTATGAGATTTCATCAAGTTCCTTAGAACAGTATGTACTTGAAAATTCATAAATTATGCCTGTAATTTTCCTTTCCATATTTTCAGATCACAGTTAACCACTGGTGGTTGAGACTGCACATTGTAGAACTGGAGAGGAGGGGACAAATGTAGTAAGATTTCTGGTATGTTAAACAATAGAAGTTCTTGAAGTGTAACACAAATCCTAACTTCTCATACATTTCTCCAAAGGTGCTTCCAGATTCCCAGCCCTTAAGTCACTGGCTGGAAACCTTCAGCACATCAGCGCCTCAGCTCATTTACCAGAAATGCCCCCTTTCTCTAGTCCTTCTTTAGGAGTGTGGCAGTTTATTCATGACACGGTGAGAAGGGATTCTACATCATTTTTCAGTATTCATTCTCTCTCCAACGTTAGACTAACAATTGTTTAAAATTGTTAAGTGTTGAGTTTATCCTGATTTTTTTTTTACCATTCAAAAACTTACATCATCTTTGTGTGCAACCATCCATCCTGAGAGCAGGGTGATAGGGACATCAGTTTTCATACGGTATGTGACACAGAACCAGAAATGGGACACTGTTGTGTCCAGACCAGTCTGTCACTGAGAGATGACCTAAGACTTCCTGATCAGTTCTGACAAGTCACTGGCAGTTTTCAGGGGAAGCACATATGTGACAAAGGACAAGCAGGGTTTCATGTTGTCAGCAAGAACCCTCCAGTCCCAAATAGGAGTCAGACTGCTGACAGTTTGGGTTTGTGGGTACACTTGATTTTTATCTGAAGAAAAATCAGAATATCTCACATGCACATTCCTCCACAGTTGCAGTATATTCTTCAACTTCTTGCCAGTTGGCTTATGCATTTTCTCATATTTACTCACTAGTATGGGAAGTCCTTCTGTATATGTACTGCTTTTATTGGTTAATGAATAAAGCTGATTCAGCCAGTGGCTTAACAGAATAGAGCTAAGCAGGAAAACTAAACTGAATACTGGGAGAAAGAAGGCAGAGTCAGTGGGACACCATGTAATCACTGGAAGAGATAGATCCACTGGAACCTTACCACAGACTTGTGGTAAAATATAAAATAATGAAAAGGGTTAATTTAAGATATGAGTCAGAAATACGCTTAAGCTATTGGCCAAACAGTATTGCAATTAATATAGTTTTTATGTGGTTATTTCAAGTTTGAGTGACCGGGAACAAACAAGCAGCCTCTGCCAACAATTTACATCATCCTGGACCCTGAATGATGAGAAGTCAGTGATATTATTTGTTACATGAGTATGTTTATTTGTCTGTGCAGATATGTGTGTAGAGGCCAGAGGTCAACCTGGAGTGTCATTCTTCAGGAACTGTTCACTTTAGTTTTAGACACAGGGTCTCTCACTCTCACTGTGATCTGGGCATTGCTGATTAGGCCAGGCTGCCTGTTCAGTAAACTCCAGGGATCTTTGCCTTCTCCACTTACAGCTAACACAAGTGACTCCTTACATAGAGACTGTGAACTAAACTGATGTCCTTAGACTTGTGTGGCTAGCACTGTCCTGGCAGCTATCTCTATGACCTCGCAACTGGTATTCTTTACAATATCACACGAAATTTCTTTGTATTTAAAAACTATTGTTAGCATTAAAAGGGCCATTTCTGGCTCCTCTCTCAGTTTTGAGCATTAATACCTTGCGCATTGCATTTATTATAAAGAGATCATGTGATGTGATTGTTTGACTGCTGAAGCCAGACCACATGGATTTGCGTTTTGGTTCCTCAGAGGACTCTGGTGGAGTTGAGCACAGTACCACTAAATGTCTCTGGAAAGAAGTGGACTTACATGTAAAATATGGATAACAAAAGCTCCTGTCTCTTTATTTGCTATGTTTAATATTTAACCCATCTCCATTAATCTGTGCATAACCACTAGATGATAGCCTACCAGCAAAGTCTTAGCATGTCTGTCTCTGGAGGCAGCTCAGTAGCTTCTCATAACTCCGTCTTCTTTCTTTCAGCATTCAGTTTAGCTTTCCCCGCCTAGCTCTACTCTACCCTATCACAGGCCTAAGACAGTTTCTTTATTAACCAATGTTATTCACAGCATACAGAGGGGATTCCCATATCACCACTGGATAGTATCACTCTTATTCCAAGTTTTTTTAAACCATTTTCTTCACTTTTGGTAATTTCTATTACTATTTCATCAAGTCCATTCACTTTCTGCAGCATCTGGTCTCATCTGTTCTTAGTCCCGCCCACTCCCCTCTTCACGAAAGTTACTACACCTTCCATTTTTTAAAACTTTCCACTTCTTTGTGTCCACCGCTTTGGGGATAAATGGAAAGCATTTGAACAAATGCTGTATAAACCTCTTCGTCTACTCTCTCATTTGGGAGCATGTTTAATTGACTGCTTCCTTGAGTACCTGATAATATTTGATTGTAGACTGAATATAAAACATTTAATGTTAGGCCATGTTGCCCTTCATCATATTCCTTTTAACAGTGTGAGACTTTGTTCTATTTTTCAGCTAAAATATCTGGATATTAATGTGACTCATTTGAAATTTAGGTTTAAACTTTGGAAGGCTGTATCTGGCCATGGATCACAGGACAGGACTCACATAATACCCTGACAATTTTTTCAGTAGTACCAGTTATTAACTAACTTACTATCTATTCATTATTCAATGGATATTACATTCAATTTATTGGATATTATTAGTTAATGATGAATAAAAATCCTCTAGGCACTTACAGTTGAGAAAACCCAATCCAGACAAGCATAAACATTATCAGATAGTAATATGTATTAATAGTATAATATGAAAAGTGCCATGGATCTATCCACATATTATTTTTCCATGTGTATATGTCAAAATATGCTCATTAAATTTTACTTCCTGTTTAATATTCTTTTATAGTTAAAGTCTGGAAATTATTTATATAATTTTTGTATTTGTAGATACACACAGAGTGATGTGTAATGTAAATACATATGTATGTGTGTATATAAGTATATATATGGAGAAATGTATGTAGATATGTATACATAGTTGCATAATTGCATATTAACATGGGATAACAATATATTTACTTTTGGAAGCATTCAAAAACTTATGCAACTTACTCAACAAATATATGTAATAACCTTTTATTGGAATTCTGGAACTGGAGCCACAGTCATGAACAAAACCAAGGCCTTTCAAAACACAAATTCAAAAACGGAAAATGAAGTGGCAATAACACATGAAACATTATCAGAGAAGACAACGTTTATCTTCCAGCAAGGGATGTGGCGAGACTCGCATCCTATTAATGGCAGAAAACTTGCCCCAGGCAGGCCAGCCTGTTTGTGTTCTGAGATCCAGATTCCAAGTGCTAATATCGTGAGTCCCAGAGAAGTGTTTTCTTTTAAAGGACTACGGATATATCGATATTTTTATCCTTTTAGTGCTATTTCTGTAGGATAGTGAATTTCTACTTTTGGGGTCTTGGAGTTTGAATTTCAAGAAGATTCTACATTGCAGAAGAGGAGCCAGCCGGAGCGGCTACACATGCTGCTTCTGCTTTCCGATGCCTCTGGTTGCCGCTTCCGGCTATGATTCCTTAACTGTCGCCACGTGCCAGGGCTGCGCTGCAGGCTCTGCTTCGCTCCTTCTTTCCATCCCTGAAAGAGTAGTGATGTGAAGGACAGCAACAGCACAGGAGAGGAAATTAAGAACTGGCCCTGAAATCAGTTTTTAGGTATTTATGAAAATGAAACATAGCCACCAAGACAGAAATAATTCTTAATCTGTTGTATTGAAAGTGCTACAGTAAGACAATTAGTGCATGCTACATTGCGCATTGTAAACTGCAATCAACATTGCTGATTTGATGACTGAGTAGATGGCCTTCTGAGAAAGACATATTTGAAAAATTCAGATCAAATTCAACATTATTTTCTAAGCAAAAAGAATATCACAAGAATATTTAGAAATTAGAATGAGTGTCTCATTTCTGTCTTACTGAAAGGCAATGAAGCATTCAAGTTGAGTAAGGGACAAGATGGGCTGGGTGGGGCCAACAACTGCTGGGAAGAACCTCAGCTTCCACTGGGCTTTTTGAAGGCTGAGTTTCCATCAGAACTTCAGTGATGGGGAACTGCAATAATGAGGGCTGGAGTCCAGTTAGAACTTGTCCTGAACTGTCTTTAGCCCTCTTAATAGTCACTCTGTATGTGACCAACACCTTTCTGACTAATAAGTGAACTCTTTTGGAATTATTAATTTAATAGACCACTGATGTCCAGCAACAAAACCTAAGAATGTATTCAAGTAGCATCTAAAGGCCTTTTAAAAGAGATATACCCACTTAGTTGTAACCCATGTCCCTGATGCTTCCACCAGCATATTTGAAAACTGGCTTGATTTGTGACTGCCATTTCTCCGTCACCATGAAAGCTTCATCACACTGATGCCACACGGGACATGCAATTGGAAGTGATCTGATTCTGTGTGTTGGGGGGGGGGGGGAATGGCGTCTCCTATTTCTCTCCTGAGCAAACTGCTTCCTCTTCCCTTTGCCGTGAGAGTTGTGTGCCTTCCCCGACAGTGCTCAATGATGTCCCAATGCCTGGAAGAACCTTTTTCTGCAAGCTTTGACCACCTTCTCCAAGACAGGGTCTCATTTCGGGAAGGGATTGATGATAAAACCAACCTGGCCAGGTGGTCTTTCCTTGGCCCTTTATCTTCTATGTGAGTGCCCTGATGGGCCACTGTGGTGACTAATAATAGATATTGGGGCCACCAGCTAGGACCAGTGCCCAGAAGTTTATGCCGTAAGATCCTTTCTCAGCCCAGTAGGTTATGTAGAGTGAGAGATGCTTGGGTTTCAATGGTTGCTATCCCAGATGTTCTAAAAATGTTTGTGCTGAGCTGGGAGAAGCAACAATGGGTGGTAGCCTCTCCACAATTGTTCTGAATAGTAAACTGAATACTTTAAAACAGGACTTTGTCTCATTCCTTTGCTTCATTCAGTCACAAAGATACTTTAACCTCTTAAAAGAATGAAATAAAAGTGAGCTGTCTGTAATGTACTCGCTTCTCTATGTGCTGCTTGTTGTAATGGTGGAAAACAGGCTTGATGACGGCAGGAAAGTTTGTGCAGATTTGTGCTTTACGACCATCTAGTTTCTTGTCTTAAATTAGGAATTAGAAGCTTCTAGAATTTAGATACTTCTAAATTTTAGATACTTCCTTTTAGCTGGGCTCCTTTGGTGATTTAAATAATTTTAAACATGAAAGTAAGATTTTGTATTTTATGTGCCTTTTATGTATTTATTATATATTATGCATATAAATTTAGTATGGAATTACATGAATTAAAACATGCTTGCAAGCTTTAACTACATGTTAAAGCACTTGTCTTTCCATATTGTTTTTTATTATACAACTGTGTTACTGCTATGATCATTCACTATAGATCTACCGTAATATATCAGTAGGTTTTTGAAAATAATAATAGTAATGGTCCTAACAAGTATAAAGCACTATCAGGGTTGACAGAAAAGAAAGATGGTCTCTGAGGTGGGAGAAACTGAGACGTTGATGATAGACAAAGTCATGCCTACATGCTGCCCCAGCAGTATTTCCTCCATTAGTGTGAAATGGTGGGCGTTTGGCCCGGAGAGGTGAGCCTGTTGAAAATGACCCAAACCAAAGGCAACTAAGGGATCAAAGGACTAGGGAAGTTAAGAGTCAAAGCCAGTTTAGGAGATTAAGAATACTTTGTTGCTCCTGGACTTTGAGGATTGACAGTTTAAAGTTACAATTGATTCTCCATATCTGCAGTTTTGCACTCAAGAATACAAACTGAAAGTATTTTTTTTTAAAAAAAACTGTATGTATGAAAATGTTGTAATGAAATCTCCTCTTTTGTACAACTAACATATTACTTCTTATTTTTAAACTTCACTTTCACTAAGCATATACATTTTCCTTCTGAGCGTTCCCCAAACAAAATATGGCCTAACAACTTTTTGCATTGTATTAGGTATTATAATTGATTTGGGAGCTATTTAATTTCTGTAGCTAGATATGCTAGGTTATATAGAGATAGTACGCAATCACACTAGTGATTTGGATATCCACGAGTCTTGGTACTTGTATTGTGGTCTTTGGCAAAATGCCCCACTGACATTCAAACAGTAGAGGGCCTCCGACTCGGCTCCAGAGAATCTGAGTTTTGCAAGGTGATTAATTGCAGAGTTTCTGGCCTGGCTGAAGTTTCGCTGACACTGCCTTCACTGGGGACAGCTAGTAGAAGGAAATGGTGTGATCCCAGAGTCACAAGGGCTGATTCCCAGAGCAGAGATCCCGGGAGGTGAGATCTATATGAATGCCCCCGTTGAAATGTCACCCCCAGGAAAAGAAACTGCGACCGAACTTGATGCCTCCCACACAAAAATGTCCATGAGTGCTGTGGCATGACACAGCCAGTCATGAATGCAGACGTGTAACTATCTCAAATTGTGTACTATGAGATGAAGCTGTGTTTGAGAAATAAAAGTCAGCCCAGTGAAAAATAACTCAGGAGTGGATTTGAGGGTTACTACTGTTTTATTTTCGCCAATCTCAAAGGCTTCTGGGAGAGAACTAAGTTCATGTTTCCTTTTTTTTGTTTCGTCTTTGAAAGGCTACACATTATTCATAATCTTTATGTCTTTTCTTAAGCTTGTTACCTGAATTATAGTCACATCTAAATTAGCTCTGAGGAATCTCAGGTTTATTATGTTTGAGAGCGGTTTAAGTCTTTATAAGATATCAGGATAATAATTATAAGAAATATCCCATACTTTTACAAAAAATCCTAGTCATTCTAGATGTCTAGATGTCAATAATTTGTCATCATTCTACCTGTATATTTATATACATTTTGAATATAAATGTAGACATAATATAAGCAATTAGATGTAATATAAACAATATATTTGATTCTACATTTCTATACATATATCCATATGGTTATAAGATTTTTCAGTTTCTTATCTTCTCTTTCAAATCCATATAATTTAGAAATTCTAATAAATAAGACACAAGGTAAAAATATGGGGATCTTCCAAACAGACTGGATCCCAAAAATCCAGTATATGCAGAGGAAACAAGTCCCAGTGTCATTGTCAATGGCTTTTCAGAAAGACTCCGGGCCAGGAGGAGGGGCGGAAATGGAGACTTTTGTATTTTAATAAACTTTGAGAAAAAAAAATAAAGAAACCTTTAAAAACCAAAAAAAAATATGGGGATCTAAATATCAAATGTATTATTGTTCCAACTGATCAGAAAAATGGGTGTGGCATTTGAAAGGGCTTATGGGATATTCACTATGTTGGGCTCTTGCTCACCAAACAAGCAAGTGATGGTCCACCCAAGTCAATATCTTTGCTGTATACACAACTACCATACCTTTACTGATCTGTAATTGAGAGGGAATCTCCAGTGCTTTACTTTTTGGAGATCAGCTTTAGCTAGTGAAATGACATGAACCACACATGTTGGATCTCTCTGGTCCAGGATTAGAAGAGTTCACATCCTTCTGCAGACAGAGGCAAAGGAAGTGGTAAGGGATGGATAGAGGAGAAAACAACTAATTATGTGAGATAAATGTATGTCTAAGGCTTCATTGGAGGATAAAATATCTTTACTTTGATTTTAGTATGTATGATTGAGACTTTTAATAGTAATTTCAGTGTTTTAACATTGAATAGAATCTGAATGCATATAGTATGTGGTGGGTTGGATGAGAAATGTCTGTCATAGTCTTTTGTATTTGAACACATGGTCCTAGGTTAGTGATGCTCTTTAGGAGGTGAAATTTTGCTGGAGGAAGTAGATCACTGGGGTGGGCTTTGGGGATTTAAGGACCCCCCCCCTTCCTTCCAGTTCTCTCTTTCTACTTGTGGCTAAAAATGTGATCTTTCAGTCTCATGCCCACTCACCTGCCATCTTTTCCTCCGCTCTTATGTACTCTCTTCTGGAACTACAAGTCAAACTCTTCCATAAGTGGCTTTGATCTGAGTCATGATATTTTATTATAGCAAGAGAAAGCAAACTAGGAAATAGTATATGTACATGTACCTTCAATAATAGAGAATGCTTTAATTCTTATTTTAAAATATTATGAATTTCCACTAGAAAATTTATTCAGAAAAATAATGTTTAGTTTATGACAGCTACTAGAGCCATAGACAAGAAAGGAAAACTATCTTTATGACAACATGAAATGAGAACTTGCAGGACTCTCTCAGAAACTCTAACTAAGCTTATTATTGCCAGTTTAAAAGTATCATTTCACTGACTCACAATAACCACAAAATAATTTGGCTTCTTAGACTGTGTTTACATATATTTTGTTCATTTTTATCTTTCATGGAAGCTTTGCAAACGAACCAGCATTTTATTATATTGATAATCATGTTATTATATTTGAATTATAAATTATTACTGTTGTCATTAATAACAGTATGTTATATATTACTTTATTATGTTATCATTTATTATTATTTTATTGTATTATTATTGAAAATATTTTCACTTACTGTGAAGAACTCAATATACATCACTGGATGGCTAGCTGGGAGGACCCTATAGGGCATGAAGAGTGAACTCAAAGGACATGGAATTCTGATACCAACATTATATTTACTAAGTATTTTATTACTGTCTTGATGGATTCTCATGGGAGACTAATTTCCTTAAGAGTTTCGTGTACAAACAAAAGTGTGTTTGCTTTTGCAGACTACCAAAGGAAAGCAGTAAGGTATTGTCTGTATTTGAGAATGTAACAAGTGTAGACAAAGTAGAGAGATGAAAGTGCTATAGTTTTTTTTTTGAGTTTAGTTTTGAATTTGAAAATCTTTAGAAAAAAATCAAAACCTAGAACAATGTAAAACAAGTACATCAATAAAATATTAGTTAAGTGACTTCCCAGTATAACCTGCTATGCTAGCCATTTGGGAAACTTTATTTGAGATGATAGGTGAGTGTTATCCCCAGTGTGAGCTTCTGATTATAAGTTATATTTGCATCTGAATTTGTTACGTTTGAGAGAGGCAATAGTCAATAAAGTATATAAGGTCTTTGTTTACTCAAAAGAAAGGACCGTGGGCCAGCTTGTAGGATGACTTGATTTTGATACTCTGGACCCAAATAGTAGCCTCTGATCTTCATATGTGATTTAAAAATTCAGAAAGAAAACAAGAGGAAGTGAGGGAAAGAAGAGAGAGAAGAAATACCAGTCTAGTTTAATGTCTTCACTATGTAGTAAGTCCTCTAAGTGAGTTTGGCCTGCAATTTTAAATAAGAAGGAACCTAGACATGACCTGTACAAATCAGAGATCTGATTGACTTTTAGTTGTCACAGTCTGTGGCTATCAGTTAAGCAAGCATACTGGGACATATTAGACCCTAGAATTTGGAAAATACTATTAGCTCCCATATCCATCTTGCAGGTTCCCTAGCAACCGTCAGGACTGAAGGAAAATGAACTTCATCAAGAGTGGGAGTATCTTTGTGCCACTTCTAGACTCTTTTATCCCTGGAAGATTTGTTAGCTGTACAGATATGAGTGCAGTTGTACAGATATGAGTGCAGCTGTACAGATACGCAGTGCAGCTGTACAGATACGCAGTGCAGCTGTACAGATATGAGTGCAGCTGTACAGATACGCAGTGCAGCTGTACAGATATGCAGTGCAGCTGTAAAGATATGCAGTGCAGCTGTACAGATATGCAGTGCAGCTGTACAGATACACAGTGCAGCTGTACAGATATGCAGTGCAGCTGTACAGATACACAGTGCAGCTGTACAGATATGCAGTGCAGCTGTACAGATACTCAGTGCAGCTGTACAGATATGCAGTGCAGCTGTACAGATACTCACTGCAGCTGTACAGATACGCAGTGCAGCTGTACAGATACACAGTGCAGCTGTACAGATATGCAGTGCAGCTGTACAGATATGCAGTGCAGCTGTACAGATACTCAGTGCAGCTGTACAGATATGCAGTGCAGCTGTACAGATACTCAGTGCAGCTGTACAGATATGCAGTGCAGCTGTACAGATACTCACTGCAGCTGTACAGATACGCAGTGCAGCTGTACAGATACACAGTGCAGCTGTACAGATATGCAGTGCAGCTGTACAGATATGCAGTGCAGCTGTACAGATACGCAGTGCAGCTGTACAGATATGAGTGCAGCCATACAAATACACAGTACAGCTGTACAAATACGCAGTGCAGCTGTACAGATATGCAGTGCAGCTGTACAGATACGCAGTGCAGCTGTACAGATACGCAGTGCAGCTGTACAGATATGCAGCACAGTTATACAGATACACAGTACAGCTGTGCATATATGCAGTGCAGCTGCACAGATAGACAGCGCAGCTATACAGATAGATACACAGCGCAGCTGTACAGATATGCAGCACAGTTATACAGATACGCAGTGCAGCTCTACAGTTACACAGTGCAGCTGTGCAGATATGCAGACAGATGTACTCTAGATATGTTTTGATTTCTTTAGCTGCAGGTTTTTTTCTAGAAACAGGGTATCTCTGTGGCTTTGGAGCCTGTCCTGGAACTAGCTCTTGTGGACCAGGCTAGCCTCGAACTCACTGAGATCCACCATAGCTGAAGTCTTAAATGGATGCTAATATGGCCTTAGTTTCTTTTCTATGTCGTGATAAAATATCATGATCAGGGCAACTTATATAAGAAAACATTTACTTTAAGGCCCAAAGTTCCAGAGAATTATAGTCCATTACCATCATTGTGGGGAGCCTGGCAACAGGCATGGTGCTGGAGTGGTAACTGAGAGTTCACACTTTACCCACAAGCAGGTGGGAAAGACACTCTGGGAATGGCACTAGCCTCTTAGGACCTCAAAGCCCAGCCCCAGTCACACACCTCTGCTAAAAAGGCCACACCTCCCAATCCTTTTCAAATAGGTCCATCAAGTGGGGACCAAATATTTAAACATATGAGCATGTAGAAAAAGTTTCATTCAAATCACTACAAATGTGTTAATGTTTAAAGCTGAGCGATTGAGATTTTCTATTACCAATTCTGTAAGCTACAGGAGGACCTAGATGGACTGACTAACCACTCAATTGCAATGCTGACACGAAATTCTTGTTTTTGCTTTTAATAGCAATATAAATTTCCTCTGTAAGAAAATTTCCCCAGTAACAATGGTCTTGGCTCTTGTTTTCTGTGCACCAGGGAGAGCTGTTGCCATGTTACTTAAGGGATGGAATTCAGAGGAAAGCCTTGAACGAGCAGGGAAAGCTTAAGAAATGACGTTTTTTCCTAACCTTGCCAGTGATGCAGGATAGACTCTTTATGGTAAAGGCCACTCTGTTGTCATTGTTTTACTGTGCTGATGGGGATGTCATAGTCCTCAGTAATGGCAAGTGATAGCAGCAAGAGGGCCCTTGTTTGTCTCTGTGGTCTTGAAGCACCCACAGGTTTGTGCAAGAGTTTTCTTGTCAGTAAGCAGACAAGGGGGAACTGTACTTGTTAAATCTTTGACAATTAATTCTACCACATTACAATAAGGGACCTGATTTCCAAGGTCCTTAATATTAGGAGATACTTGCTTAAATTGTGAATAACTTCTCAAGAACACTGGGAAAAATGGTGTTTTGAGACTAGCTTCCTAGAGTGGATATGAGAAAAATGCCTAAAGTTCAAACTTTCCTTCACTCTGATTCACTTCAGCACGTTTCTCTCAGGGCTTTAAATTTATCTTTACCATGAACCCTAACTTCAATGTCAAACCTACACTCCCCAGTTTTCCTTAACTAAGGTGAATGTTACAGCTTAAGCTGATCTATTTGCTTTAAAGGCAATTTTTAAAGAATGTTAGTTCAGAAAGAAATCTGCCTCCTAAAAACATTCACAGAGGGGTCTCCAAAGAATATTTGGGAAGGGCTGAGCACTGTAAGCAT
The DNA here is from genome assembly GCF_982192425.1 of Myodes glareolus. Taxonomy (NCBI): domain Eukaryota; kingdom Metazoa; phylum Chordata; class Mammalia; order Rodentia; family Cricetidae; genus Myodes; species Myodes glareolus. Next base: position 54,435,492 of record NC_142041.1, on the reverse strand, counting down.
GTGCTGTGGACAATCACCTCAGACAGTCTGAAACAATCCACGGCTACAAAGATCAGTCACAAAGGCAGTCTCTGTTTGGGATTTGGCAAATGGGTGTGAGCAACTGTCTTTGCTGTAGCATTTAGAGTAAGGCTGGCGTAGCCTCTGTACAAAGTTGTGAATCTATCGGAGACCATTGTTAACTGTTCTTAACAAACACAGTCATTCACAAGTACCCTCTGGCATTGCATTTCAATTTGTTCTTTCTTTCTTTTTGTTAAGATTGTCAAAGACTCCATTTTAAACCTGCTACATTTTCTAAGTGTTATAGACTAGGATTTAATAACATTTAAGTAGAAGGGGGTCTTAATGCTGTTTTCATTTTTTTCAGCAATGCATCCTAGTAAGTGCCTAATAAAAATTATTCTTAGGTAAACAAAAGTATTAGGCTCAGTGTAGGCCTTCTAGGTTATAGTAAGATGTTGTTAAATACAGAGAATTTATTTATACATGTCAGAGTTAAGTTCTCAAAATATTAAAATACCATGTTCCTGATTTTGACTGTTCTGGCTGAATTGCTATATCATCTTGATACTTTCTAGCATTTTCTGAGCAATTATTGAAACAGTTATGATGGCTCTAAAAGGATGTAATTGGAAAAGAAAGATGACCTGCACTGGATGAAATTCTTAATTAATCTTTCACTGTTAAATTGTCCCAAATTAATCAAGTATATTGCCTACACCAAAGGCAGCTACACTTACATATCTCACTCTTATCTTTCACCAAGCCATATATTAAAAATTAATTTCTAATTTAAAAGTATATTTAACTGTAAAACCATCAATTCTAAATAACTTTATTAACTCTTTGCCAAAAATATCTTACAAGAGTTCATGTTAAAGGAAGGGCTTGTGCTTTGTATTTTGAGACTTTTTTTGGGGGGGGTAGGCATGGACCCTAAAACATCAAATTAGAATATATATTTTCTTCTTATGGATAATCTTCTTTGACAGATACTATTCATTTACTTACTGGTTGATTTCATTCATTTGTTCAATACATATTCATAAAAATGATATCTTAGGTGCCGAGAATGAATGTGAAAAAAAATCACAAATAGTAATGTTCTGGTATGTGAGTAAGCGGTTGGCAAAGTAGATTCTAATCATTTTGTACATAAATATTCTTAGAGCATTCAAGAAATTGTGGAAGGTGATTACCCCCTTCTCCAAACTGTTTTGAATAGTGCATTGCACTCTCCCCTGGTTCTTGCTCTATTATATATCACCATCACACACCAAAGCAGTGACATACAGTCTCCCAAATACGCTCGCTCATGCTGTGCTTCTCTCCTGGAAGGTTGCCGCTTTTACCTCTGCGGGAACTGGACATGAGTTAGGGTCCCTTAGCTTTCTGCCCAATTCCTAGGTTGTGAACCATCAACCTGTCTGTGATATTTAATTACTGATTAGGGCCTGGAGATAAATGCCATATTTAGTTCAATGCAAGGTGCTTAATGGACTCAATACAGTCAGTACACCTATGTAGTTGATTCCCCCATCCACACACACATAGTCAATAAACTATTGATTCAATCAGTTAAGTAGAGGTTGTATGACATACATAGCCTGTATGGTAACATAAAATGAGTTTATTATTTAGTCAAAAAGTTTGTTAAGGTGAGTTCACTGAGCTGTGGAACACTTGAACATGTAACAGATCTTCCTCACAGTTGCAGGACGGTGAAAAACGGTATTGCCTTGAGTGTAAGAGCTGAAGAAGATACTTTGGTAATACAATGCGGGGACCCTGTTTATCTTCCTACTTGGCATCCTGAGAATATACAAAGCTTTTCAATAACATTAGGATGCACCAATGACATATTCTTCTTAGAATCAATGGAATAAGGTTATATCACTTCCTGAAAGTTGTCTGTGTTCTCAGAAGTACTGTATTCTTAAACCCTCAGGAAAAATACATGGCATGTTACTCTTCAGGAAAGGCAAGTTGCTCAGACAAACCGTGTCATGTGGATCAAATGAAAGTCACTGGGATGAGTAAGATGGATCTCTGTCGTCTGTGGGTGTTATTGATATATCTGATATAATTAATAGGTTAAATTTCTGGCTTTGGTTGAATGAGTAAATTTGGCTAAAGTCTTTCCCAGAACAGACTGGCAATACAATCAAGGTGGCTGTGGCAGAGTCAGGAGATCTGTTTAATGTCTTGATATGACAAAGTTAAATAAGTTTCATTTCTTCATGTTAAAGATAACCTCTGGCTTTCTCCTTTTAAATAGAAGTGTATCTTTGAGATCTAACATATCATATTCCTAACCAACTTATTATGGGTTATTTCTTATTTTTTCTCCTGACCAGAAATATAGAAAGAGAAGCCCATAAAACATAAAGAAGAACACCACAAGACTTGAGTCCTCAGAAATTGATAAGGTCCTTCTATAATCAAAATCATTCACTTCTGTAATTTTTTGACAGAAAATGTTGCCCAATCAAAAAAAACTCCTTTTCCCCCTTAGGAAATAGACTTTGCAATAATTTTTCACGTTTACCTAAAGTTTCCAAAATATACTCTTTTGTTATAGAGAGCAGAACTAGACCAATTAAAATGACGACCCATGCTAATTAGATTTGTTTTCTGGGTGTTGGTCAATCTTCTTTCTCTGGATGTAGCTAGTAATCTAGCAGCTGCTTCTGCAGGTCGTTTGGGATGCTGTGTTTCCAGGTGTTTGGCTTCTACCTGGCAGGTTGTAACATTAATCGTGGAGAGAGCTGCCGGTCATGATGGCCTCTTGGCTACCTGCGTGTTGTTGATTCCTTTTACAGGGTCTTAAAAATAGTATTTCACAGTGCCATTAGAGGAAATTTACATTAAAGAAGAATAAAACAATCTGACGTGCGAGAGCTGGCCAACTGTATCAGAGCTGAGTGTGTGCCCGTCCAGAAGATGTCTGTGCTTTGGTTGCGTTGTTAAGGGATTCAAGTAAACGAAGATAATTTATCTTAGAAACTGGGTTGTTTGTCTCTTTTTCAATGGAAGCTGCTTTGTTCAGAACGTACTCTAACCTTCTGTTTCAGAACAGAATGGGAGTTTTAGGAGATGGATGTTGTTGTTGTTGATAAAAATAGGAGGTAAAGCTGCTGACCCTTCTCGAGGCCTCTTCCACCCGTCTCCAGACACAGTGACATTGGCACAGACAGGGGTTTTCATCCAGAAATTTATAGCTTATTCGCCTCTCTTCATAAATTGACTAAGATTTTTGAAAGAAAAAATATATAGGTGTATAAAATAGCCAGTTACAGGTCGTGTTCTATTTAGCCCTTGATTGAAATGTATTGCTCCTTAGTATCTTTTAGCAATGAAAATTATAATATGGAAGAGAGATTAGAATGAAATTATCATGGCTAGGAGGCATTTACTCAGTGGTGGCAGCCGCATAAACCTGGGTCGCGAGAATGATGATAATGCATTAGGTTCTGCATGCCCGATATTATTGCCACACATTATGTGTGTTTCATTTATACTATTTCGCACACACCAGCAACGCTGACAGATAGGTAATTACTCTCTGCGCCAATGAGCAGTTATCAGCACCACCGCTGTTTATTGCTGGAATGAAGTGCGCTTGTCAGTCAAGGTCACTTGTTTGTGTGTCCTCCTTAACAGTTCATTCGCAGTTGCTGAACTTTGCACACGGTTCTCCCTGCATGGCCCCTGGAGGTTACTTTACCGTATTTCTACTGTAAGCAGGCTCTGACTTGTGTTTATCGCCCTAATTGATAAACAAGTGACTCAAAGAAAGCATAGCCAAAGATGTGGAAAAAAAACGTATTTGTCTAGTCAGCTGGTCCCAGAAGTAATTTCATAATGAATGACCCAAAGGAGGTGCCTTCGGCACCAGCCCTGTTGGGCTGGCACCTGCCAACAGTCTAAGTAAAAATTCCTAATAAGATTCATTTTATAACGTTAGCCTTAATTTCAGCCACTGATGGATACAGACAGTGTCACAACGAGGGCCGATGGCGCATTTGCTCCCCTAGAGGTGCTGCCGTCTATACACTGTGCTGTACACAGGTTATTTTCCTTCTTTGTACGATGCAACAGACAAAATCCCTTTGACTTGACTTCCAGAGCGTCGCGTTTATTTTTTAGCTATGTGCCATCGACTCTTCCCTTAGTATAAAAATACTATTAGTCTAATGCGGGCCCTCCTCTTTTCGTGGAAACATTAGCCGTCTTCCAAAATGAACATTGTACAGTGCAGTCTTGAGACTTTAAATACATTAGATGTCATCTTGCTGATCCCATGCAGCCTGCAATTTCATCTGTTACAAAATAAAGAGAATGGCTGGTCTTTTCTATTTTTGTTTGTTAGCTACAGTGCTTTATTAGAAACTGGAATAACCTTTAGGGTATAATAATTTATCCAGTCAAGATAACTGGAGCTATTTCCTTAAGCCTGTGATCAGCTTGAGTTTGTGTGTTGAGAGATTTATATTGCCGTTGCTTATTACCAAAGAAACAGTTAAAAGGGATTTATGGCGGTGCACGTTATGTATGTGTCTGGAATTTTTGTGTGTTTAACTTCTCTCCTCGCCTATCTCTGTTTCTTTTTCCCCCCTCTCTTAACATTATTGTCAAACAGAGAGACTATCTATACCTACAATTAAATGCAAATTTATTCAGGCATTTAAGCAGAATCACATTCATTCATTAAACCAAATGATTCCTTTATTTGAAAAAATATATCAGCACATGGCAATATGACACCCCGCTTGCAAGAGACTCTAGTTCTCTGTCAGTGCAGGAGTTTACTGTTTTATTATTAAAAGATTAAACTATTGCTAAAGGTGCCTGGTGACTGTGAAGGCTTTAGTTAATTTGATTATGCTCATAAAAATGGAATTTAATTCTGTAGCAGCCACTGAATCCTATGCCTGGCAGAGTGGTTGCAATGTATGACTGGGCCTGATCTTGTCCTGGGAGAGACTGGATTTGGCTTTTGGGTCAGGCTAGGAAGGAAGAGATGAGCCATGCAGATCAGCGGTGAACTCAGGTTAACACCGTGCCACGACATTTTCAAAACGCGTCCCCTTCTTAGTTCTTAGTTACCAGAATGTTACAAAGAAAGGGTTTTGATCTCATGTAGATAGCATAGCATTAATTACCCTGACACTAATTAAACTGCATCAAACAAATACCACCGTGTTCCTCAGGGGGACAACAGAAGGCAGTTTAAAATAATTACTGGAGCTTCATGCATGTGTGAAGTTTTCATTACTCTTAGGACATAAGCAAAAGAGATTTGATATCATTAAAATAGCCACCCTTTAGTGATTGCAACACCACCACCAAAAACAGTGACTAAAATTTCCTTGGAGCATATTGATGTCTAAATAGGAGTGACTTCACTTCTTGTGAGTGGTAAGTTTTCCTTAAGAATTGGAAGTCTGTGAAGCAAGAACAGGTGTTGCAGTCACATTCTGGTATGATTATGTATTAGCTTATGTTTGTCAGACCGTTTCATTAACCACCCACTGCTATCACATATACATATACTTTGTTCTTTCTGAACCATGAAATGAAAAGCGTCCATCTTCCCCAATGCTGGCTATCAGTGTAAATGAGGAAAAAAGGCTTATTGCCAATCATGGCTGCCGTAAGGCCCACACCTCTGTGCCCTTACAGGTAATAAACATCTTTTCCTAAGTAGGAAAGAAAATGCATTGAGTTCTCCCTCCAGGAAGGCATGCTGTTCTCGCCCTGATTTCATAGTCCTAGATGGTCCTTGCTGCACACTGTCGATGCATTGCAGGGAACCATTGTCCCCTCTCTTGAAACCAGATGTGGTTGTTATCTTTTAAATATTTTGCCCTTGTTGAGGTAAGCAACCTGTTCTGGTCACAGAACGTTTTGAGCCGCCTGGTCTCTGGGAGATTGTGGTAGAAAGGGCTGATGTCAAGTTGTTCAACCTCAGGTAAAGGGAAGGCCAAAAAGATACTGCAAGGGACATTGTCACTGTATCAGGGACAGTTGTAATGACTGCAGAAACTGTCACTGTGTGTGTGTGCGTGTGTCCTTGTGTGTGTATGTTTGTGCATGTATGTGTATATGTGTTTGTGCATGTATATGTGTATGTGTTATATTCTCTGCTCACAAACCCAGCACAACCCCAGACTTGTTCTCACAAGGTCACATGTCAAGCAGCAGGACAGGCTACCTGGGTTCTAGCACCAGGTGCCAGCCAGGGACCGGCGATCACTTCCAGACTTCTGTAGTATATATTTTATCCAGTGAATCACTCTGAATGCAGCTGTGGAGACTGCTGAAAGTGCTGTGTGTTGTAAGCCATTTATTTATTTTTTTACTTCCTTCTGAAAGCAACAATTTAAGAAAATTATGCACCATAGGGGTTTTCCATTGATTTTTTAAAATTAAAATAATACCAAATATTTTAGGAAACTAATGCTGAATTGGTGTTTTATAATTATTACACTAAGCAAATGGGGAAAATCCAAAGCTGAGTATAACAGAATAAGAAGTAATGAATCCAGTTGTAGGATTTGATGTGTGTAAAAAAAAAAAAAATACTTTTGTTCTGTGATAGCCAGATGGTTTGTCCTATTTTGGGCAGATAGTATCTTCATAATTCTTTCTTGAATGTCAGTGGTTTTAACTGGCAGACAGTAATGACTATTAGAATTTTCCTTCTTTCTGGATGATCTAAAGTATATTTTTGAACATTTGGATGATCATACTGTACAACAAGAAGTTTTTTTCATTACGCTTAGCTCATACTCAAAAAAGTGTTTATATAATTTTTAACAAACCTCTAAAAATGAACAGTTCTTTTGACATGATGTTGACAGAAGTCACTTTGATCTAGTTTAGAGTCATGAATTTTCTGTCTGTTCCATTCTTCCTGGGGCTCCGTCAACTCAGACATCCTGGTCTGTCATTTTGAAACTCTCCGTGAAAGCCTTGACAGATAAAGGTTTTGACAGGCGCTGGACATTGGCAGCGATTCCAAATAAGCCGTGTACATTTCTCCAGGTGAAGTGACAAGACGTCTAAAAGCGTCAGAGGAGCCGAGCAGGCTTCGATCATTTCGAATATTCCAAAGCAAGTCTCTATTTATGTTCTGTAGTTCAGTATGATGGGGTGGCTAAGATGGAAAATCCTGTCAGAATCTGAGATGAGCGAGGGTTGGCTAATTTATGAGTGGCCATGATACTGAGAACACTGAAGCCGATGAAAATCCTGATATTTGTATCCAGTGAATAGTGGCAATGACCAGGTAACGCAGTGAGTCCCTAAAACTACAAAAATCATATCCCGCATTTACTGTTTGAGAAATTCTGCTTGTTGCAAAGCCGCTTTCCTTGCTACCTTTTGAATCCATGCTCAGAGTTCCAATGAAAGACACTTGTTTGGTTCTAATTTCACCTGCTGACAAGCCCTTCGTTTGTCAGACATGCCACTGCCTGTCCTCCTTTGTGTACCCTCTCAAGGGCCGCAGACCACATAAACAGTGTCTGCGTCTTGAGTTTGTTGTTCTTCTCATATAATTATTTGAGGTCTGCACTCACTCGAGAAACAGCTGGTGAAAGTTGAGTGGGAAAGAAATGGCACAGCCTGGAGACGTTCTTGCTCACTCCTTCAGCTCCCTGCTGACGTGATCCCAACTGGCAGGGTGGGGTGGTAAATTCAGCTTCTTTGACAGCTATCAGCACTACTGACCAGTGGTTTGGGTTTTTTTTATCGAGGGAAAGGAAGAATAGGAAAGAATTCCATTAGTTCAGGGTTTTTCCCCTGCTGCTGGAGCAAAGCTTCTGCCAACAGCCATCGAAATCAACACCGTGCCCCCGTGCTCTGCTGACCGAGGGCACACCAACATCTGGCCCCACTGTCTGCTACTTTCAGGCTCTTTGTTGGGAAGGATCTGCTGTGAATTCTTTTTCAACCTCTCTTTGATTTGTCTGAAAGTAAAAAGAAGCTCCTTTTACTCAGGGAATGTTGAGATTATTTTTAAAATATCATTTCAGAAGAGGACACTGGAACTGGTCAGATTTCTTTACTGTCTTCCTTTCTTGTTTTAATCCTTTAAGTGAAAAGTTGCATTATGTTTGGCATAAACACATGGGCTGAGGTGGAACCTCTCTAGACACACACACACACACACACACACACACACACACACACGCACATCCACACACATACACATGGAGTCCGTGACACATACACAAACACACACGGAGTCTACATATGTAGAAGCACCTAGCCAAGCAAGCCTGGACCTGCTTTTCTTGGCCAGGTATTAAAGGCTTAAGAATGAAATGCCAACTATTCTTAAGTTTCTACTTGCTTTGTGCTCACTTGAGAGTCCATGTTGTTTGTCTGTTGCCTTTTTTTCGGCATTCAAATCAATGGCAGGATATCAAGCATCTTCTTTCATCCAATTTGGAAACTACAAGGCAGTTTGGGAATGCTGAGTAACTTCAGGACATGTGTTGGAAAATACAATCAACCACCTTTACCCAGTTGGGACCCTGGAATGCAGTCAGGAGTTGAACAGCCTGTCTTCAAGAGGAGACAAGTATCCCTGGATACTGTTAACTCGGGTTCTCGTAAGTTCTCCTGCCCTTTACCCTTCAGAGCAGAGTTCAAATTGAACAAATATGAGTGCTTCTTCCATTCCTGGCTCCATCCTACAGAATGGGCAGGGAGAAATGGACAAGGGCTCATCTCAGTGCTCACCATCTGGGTTGATAACAAGGGATTAAATTTTTGATGTCATAAAAGCTCAATTTTCCAAGCATGCGTGACATTCTCGAGGTGTTGGCAGCTCATAGTAGTACTTAGATGTGGGCTTAACTGCAGTCTCTCATAGCCATGATCGTAACAGGTTCTTAACACTACTGCAAATCAAATGCCAGAACTTTTAGGGAAGCAGTTAGATCACATTCTCCAGCACCTATCTTAGAGCCTGCCATGCAGTGCCTGTTCCTGCTGGGAACCTCTGACTGTACTCTCTATCCACTGTTCTACAAGACGACTGACAATTTCCTTCACCATCAGAGAAATGAAAGCTGCAGATAAGACAGGTTGTTTTTCAGTGTGATTTAATTTTGACTAAGACAGAAATGTATTTTTATAGTGTTTGTCACAAACTTCAAAACACTATTTACTAATTTGGCTCTGTTTGTTCTTCCCCAAATATTATAAATGTATAATAAGCAGAGAATTGTTGAACTCTTAAGTCTGCCGTAACTAGGAGAGCCTGAGGATCAGAAATTGGCTGATATTTTGATAATTACTAATTTTACTCTCTCATTTTCATTTTGTAAAACCATTCTCTGATAGTTCAACCCGCTACCAAATGCTTCTCTAGGTGTTAAAATAATCAACAGAATGTCAAACAATGTAGACCTCACAAGAAGGTTCTAGACAAGATGGGGTGGAAGCAGTCGGAGATCATGCTGTGCCGCAGACAATACGGGAACGGGGTGGCCAGAGCCAGGCCCCTCTAGGGAACAGTAGTGGAATTTTCCTGATCTTTTTTTGCTAATTCTGTGACTTGGGGCAAAATCGTTTGTGTGCCATGGTTCTCAGCGTTGGGTTGTTCTGCTGAAAAGATTTAAAATTAGACGGTGAAAATAGCTTTTACATGCAGTTGTCACCCTTTTCTTCGCGGTTTGGAACTTTCACACATTATCACCCTTAATTGGGTTAAATGCTTTCGTGTTGGATAAAGCTTCCTTTTCAGGCAGCAGGTCTCAGAACCTGAAGAATGACCCATTCTTTTTTAGGAGAGCATCAGTGTGTGTTAGCAGCTACTAATCATTGTCCTATTCAAGAGTTCAATAGTGCATCTTCTTTTTCTGGATACTTGTCATTTTTGTCATCTCACACTCAGAAAAAAAAGATCTTCTGTTTAATAAACTATCAGTATTATAAATTGTATTTAAACCTTTTATGTATATGTATATATGCACACATATACACATACTGTATACATTTTAAAAAGTTACGAATACAATCTAAATTTTCTGTTTGAATATTTATAGTTGTCTTATTTAAGGCAATTTAAAAATATGTACTTAATTTTCCTTTTCCCTTTGAAAACATCCTAATTAGAAAAAAACAAACACCCTTTCTTTTTGGTAACGGAGAATTTACATGTTATTTCTTTGACCACTAGAGGGAGTCTGCTTTGTCAGGAAAGCCAGAAACCCAAGGGAAAAGGTTGCTTGGTCTGATTGAGAGCATAGGTAATGTATCCATTGTCTGTCCAGGACATGATGTGCATACAGAGAGCCGTGATAGTAACAGTTAATTTCATCAGGCACACTATTTTTTAAAAGAAATTTTGAGACTTTTTGTTGTTGCTGTCTTCAAAAATGTGCAACTTTCAAAGGACGACCAACTCAAAGCACTGCCTGAAAATAAGGACTCGGCCTAAAGAAGGCTAAAGGAGAGAAATCAGTGCTACCTGGTCGCTCAGTTTGTCATTTAGAAATGGAAACGTCCCCCGCACAGTGCCGCGTGGTAGGCAGCAGCAGCTGTGCTTCCTGCTTCCTGACCTGCTGTGGCGTCACCCCTCCAACCCTTAGGGACTTCGACGGTGAGAGGGTAATCGTGTCTCATGTTTGGTCAGTCCTCGGCCCCTCTTCTGAGACTACATAACAAGTGGCTTTGTGTGTCTGTGTTCACGGAGACCGTTTATAAATGAGGAACCCAACTGAAAACACCTGCTCGGTACACCTCAGTTTGGAGGAAGCAGGGCGGATGGGGCCAGCCTTTCTGGTCTCAAAGTGCCTGGCTCCAGCCTACAGGTTAACAGCGAACAACTCACATGTTAGCTTTCCACAGCCGGGGTTGCCTGTAGCGTCTTGCGTTACTCATCCTTACATTAGATTTCGTTCACTTCTGGGTTGCTTCCCATTGACCTTGAGCTTGGAAATCAGCCAGCGCGCCATGAATAATGCGTGATCAAAACTCACGATTGCAAACACAATATACACTTGTACACTTGTCTTTTACACTTGCGCTTCGATTCTGGTGCCTTTCAAATTTTAGAAGGTTATTCCATTATTCCAGTACAGTGCATCCCAACTGCCTGTAGCAGCTCTCTCGATGAATCGGTTCTTTAATTTCTTTACCAATTTGCTGAGGACCAAAATTTCCTTAAATTTCAATAAAGTCAAATGACTAGAAAAGTGAGATAAAAAGCACTTAAAATACTATCCAATTATATTGTATTATATTATATTATATTAGCCAAATAAAATGATTCTGTAGTTGCCGTGGGAGTTTCTGGCACATCTTCATCTCTTTCCTGTGTCTCTCTGTGGAGCGGCATACGCTACATAGCTAGGGTTCTGAATTGACCTGCAGGCCTTGTCTCACCACACCACCTCTGACTCTTAAATATGCAACTGAGCTGGTGCAGGGTGAGCATCCTCAATCTGAAGACCCAAAGTTTTGAGTCTTCCCAAATCTCAGACTTCCTATGTGCGGAGGATGCCACAGCCTGTATCAGGTGACCGAGGACATTAAAACCCCAAGCATTGGATAAATGCACTCTTGAACTCTGAATATAAAGTACACATGAAATATGAGGGAAGCTTATTATTCATATACAAATTATAGTGTATGAAGATAATCCCAAATTTTTCTGCCCCATGCATTTTGGATATGGGATCAGTAACTGGTTTTGGTTTTCAAAACAATGCGCTTTTACCAGAACATCCTTGGGAGAGCTGGGGCCAGAATGTATTTAATAAAAACAAAGTTTCAAATATTTGAGCGTGAGCACATAATTGGGGTTTTTGTTTGTTTGTTTGTTAGGCAGGGAATATTTTATCCACCTTAAGCTACAAAGCATTAAACTTTAAGTGATGAAATTGGAGGAGGAATGCAGCAATGAAGGAGGTTCTTTCTGATCACGAGATATTAACTAAGAAAGAATCTGGACATCTTGGTAGACTAACAGCTTGAGCATGTTTGCTCTGTTGTCCTTCTTTTCAGTTGTCTTTTTGAAATCCAGTGGGTGGCAGTTGTCTTCCAACACCAGAGTAGATCTGCACACAGTGGTCTGAGAATCAGGAGGCCAGGTGACCATTCTGTCCACTGCTAGCTACATGGTCACAATGGCTCCTGGTTGACCTCAACTTCCTCAAGTGAGGAACACACTAATCTTTCTGCCTTCATCAAAGGGCTGATCACTAGTAACCTGAAACTAACTAGTCAGCAGACCTTAGAGAGCACAGGCATGTGGCAATCTCATACATATTTCTATATGTGCGCGGCTTTGTGTACTTGCAATGATTCTGCCTTTCTCTTAAAGTGGCATTTATTTTTCTTGAGTTCTCTTAAAATATATATTCTAAGTTCGTTGTCAACCCATTTGTGTGTGTGTGTGTGTATGGTGTTTTTTTTAACTTTATCTTAACACTATCCCTAACTTTAATTACATGATTGTTTTCATTCTTGTTTTAAAAGGTAGATGACATATCAGAATCAATTTTTTAAAAGAGGAAAGGATTGTTTATGCCTTATCTAAAGATAGTGCCATTTTTTTTTCAGTGAAATTTCTCAGAACTGTGGGGTTCAGCTTGAAGGTCAGGATAAACAGAGTCCAGGCCCTGTGAATTCAGTGACCCACTCCACTGTCCATCCTAGATATCACAACATGTGCATGGATATGCCAACATGTATGAGTCCATACATGACCACAAACATGCACACATATGTGTATGCACATGCATGAGTGCACAAACACATGCCTGCACGCATATATACATGTGTGCATGCATGAATGTGACTGTGCATGTTCATATGCATGCATGTGTGCTCCAATGCATACAAGCACTAGCGTGTTCCAAATGCCTGACAGTTGGTTGTCTCTCTCTAGCCACTGCTAGGCCTTCAGGTTCTGCATGACAGTCCCCCCGTCCTGGCTATACCCCAGAAATAATCATAATGGAGCTTTCTTTGTGGAGCAGATTTCAAATGAGATCACAGGTTATTGCCCTGGGAGCAAAGAAGCAGGCGGTCTTCATGCTGTGGCACTTGGCAGAACCTCATCCTCCCCAGTCTCTTCAGTCCCCAAGGAGACAGATTTGAACAGTTTGACTTCAAAACTGAAGCTCTGAAAATGGAACCAAATGCATGTCTCTCCCCCTGGTTTGTTGGAAAATGCTATATTAATCCCCAAAAGAGTAACGAGGGCTTAAGAACATTGGGAACAGCATGGGACCTCATTCAACTATCCAGATACACATTTGAACATGTATCGAGTTCTTTCACAGTGCTTGGTGCTGGCTGTGCATAGCATAGGCAAAACAAACAAGAAATCCAAAATGTAACTCTTAGATTTCATTGGGGGAAAAAAGCAGATAATAGCTGGAGATGACGAAATGGTATCCAAGGACTTGTCCCTCCTCTGCTGTATTTGAACTTGTACCCAGTGTAAGGAAGTCAGGAAGAAAGGGTACCCATAGGAATTCATATTTACCTTTAGACCTGTGAGCCTCTCGGTTCCCTGGGATTGTACTTCTCCACTAACACATTCTCAGACATGTCTCTGATCATCTTCTATTGGTCTTTGTGGTGACTGAGCTTGTGCTGTGGAGGGAAGTGTTTAACAGACTGGAGTGTGGCCCACGCTCCATTTCCATGCATCCGGGTTTGAGTCAACTTGCTGTAGTCTAAGCAACAGAATCGATCAGTAAGCTGACATCAACCACCCACAAGAGAATGGGACATATACACTTAGAGTCTCAAAGGAGACAGAGGCAAATGAGACTACTTAGTTATTTACAGTTGAGAGTGAATTATTCTGGAGTTGAGTGATTTCATGTAGTAATCAGCAAATGCCTTATTAGTGTGGAGAGGACCTAAAGGTCACATTGTTCTTCCAGAGACTGATTCACGAGTGACTCTGAAGCAAAGATAAAGCCACAGGACGCTTTTGAGACAGAATCTGCAAAGTACTCCACACTTTCCAAAATGAAGACTTTCGCTGACGGGCACAGTGTAGCCCTCTGGGCTTTCTCCGTGTCTCCATAATAAGCACAGAAAATATTTGAGAGTCTTGATCAGGAAAGGTACTCTGAGCCAAGGATCATAGACTGTATGCTTTGTTAAGACCCTCCTTGCTCTGCTAATGTGTGAGGTTAAACAGGAGAGCAGAAAGGCTCTGCCCAACCTCAACACTGACCACCCCATGACCGCTGCTACAGAAGCCAGGCTTAGCTCCTGGGTCCAAGTGAAATGGATGGCAATAGAGAGCCTGAAGAAACCTATGACAGTCAGTGTTGACAAGGACTTTGGAGGTTAGTCACACCCCACCCCAGCCAACACTGCCTCACGGGCACTTCTGCATATTGGTGCCTTTTGGATGTGTGGATGTGTGGATGTGTGGATGTGTGTTTGTGTGTACAGAAGCTTCTGTCCCTGGCAGTCTGTCTTTATTTTGTTTTTGTTGTTATTTTTTGTTTTTGTTTTTTCGAGACAGGTCTTCTCTGTAGCTTTGGAGTTTGTTCTAGAACTAGCTCTTATAGACCAGGCTGGCCTCGAATTCGCAGAGATCTGTTTTCCTCTGCCTCCCGAGTGCTGGGATTAAAAAACATATACCAACCACCACTGCCCAGCTGGTAGTCTGTCTTTAAACACTGGACAGAGGCCTCCCCCTGCTTCCCCATTCCCCCTCCCTCCCCTCCTCTTCCCTATCCTCTTTTTTGTTTCAAACTATTTGAAGAGCTATGTCACCAAGCCACTGTAACATATCAAAACTACATTACCTGCTTCATGATTGAATTTATGTAAGGTAATAAGAAATTTTAGATCAAGACCACAGATTTGACACACGTTTCTATATGTTTCAGCTAGTTAAAACTCTACCAGCTGGGGAAGTTCTTTCTGTGTTGGAATAACACCCTGCATCAGTCTAACTCCTTTGCAGTCATTGCTTTGCCGCCTCTGCAGCAAACTGAGAACAATTCCGTCCTGGGCCTCATTCTATGCAGAATAGTTCCAGAGCAGGTGTGATTCCAAGAGGAGGGGTAGTGAGTCTCCTGGCATTTATATGTCATTTTGTACATGGAAATTTGCTTCTATTTCTTACTGGAAGGTATAACATTAATGCTTGTGTGAGTGCTTAACATAGAAAACAGCAGTCCTAGCTGAAAAGGAACATCTGGAAGTATCTGTGTCCACACCCACAGCCATAGACACAGCTGAAGTGTGAGAAGCAGGATCCTGTGGGGAGACATTATGCCCTCATTGAAATTGACTTCAAGTATCATTGAGTAGAACAAGTTTCATTAGATAGTTTGTCTTAGTGTCCCCTCCTACTTTTTGACTTTTATTAGATGCTACGACTTTATTTATTTTCAAATTATTTGAGAATTTCATAGATGATCACACCATATTTGCCAGATTACTACACACCCACCCTCCATACCTCCTATGTCCCTCCACTGTTCTCCAGATAGAGTCACAGTGCGTAGCACAGTCTGGCTAAAACTTGTGATTCTCCTATCTCTTTCAAATTTGGGAAAGACTAGCAGATCCCACTTGTTTCCTGTAGTTTTTGTAAGTATGGAAGAAAATAATAGTTCAAGATTACAGGAGTCGTGTGAATAATTGGCATCCAAGTACACTACAAGATCAAATTTCCCATTTTTTTCTAAAATATTCCACAGTCTGGGTTTGTTCATTATTTTGAATAGACCATAAACATAGGAAAGTAGTGGTGTCAGGTATGGATTTTCATGTTTCTACAGCATTGGGGTCCAAACCCAGGACTGTGCACATACCGAATAAGCGTTCTACTTCTGAACCACAAGCGCAGCCTTGGGCTTTTTGAGTCAGGTTCTCCTCTGTGTTCCAGGATAGCCTGAAACACACAATCTTCTTGCCTCCAACTCTAAGGTGCTGGGACAAAAGACAGGAGTCACTGTGCCAAATGCCGGCTGATTCTGCGGAGTGCCGGCACTGAGAACTTCTTTTCGGATTTGAAAGGATCAAGATGTGATTTTCCTTTTACGTAAATGTGTCTTTTTGACAGGGAAGCACACGACCTATTCTCCACTTGAAGCCTTTTCCAAAGAACAGGGTTACCATCGAAAACTAGAGTCCTATGCAGTAGTTGCTCAGCAGGACTCTGGGGTATTAGGAATCATAAGTGACTCACAGAAGCAATGACAGTTTCAATTAACTGTCCCAACTCAAAATCAACAAGGAGAAATAAGATTACCATGTTATTTATGATGGGGGGTTACTGTCAATAAGGGTTTATATAAGATATTGTAAATATAGCCTTCATTTGAATTTCTATAGACAGACAGATTTAAATAATTTAGTTCAAAGGGGATGCTTTAGGAGCTGGAGAGGTGGTTCAGTGGTTAAGAGTAACTGCTTCTCTTCTGGAGGACCTGGATTCTATTCCCAGCACCCACTGGCAGCTCACAACTCTCTGTTAGTTCTAGTCCTGGATATCTGGCGCCCTCTTCTGGCACACCAGGCACACATTCAGGACACTTACATTCTTGCAGGCCAAAAGAAATACACATAAAATAGCAAAAATTTTTTTCAAAGGATGCTTTGTATTTGCTGACAATGTTTTTGAACGATAAAAGATTGCAGCTATTTTATAAAACTAACATTAAGAAATAATGCACATATCTTAAACATAACAGCAAGTATCTCAGAGTTTATTTTTTCAAGTGACCAGTATTTAGCTCTGGCAATGAGACCAGAATCCCAGGACCTGGTTGATAGACGAAGTGGGCTCTTAACAGACACAAGGGAGAGGGGTGCATCGTGAGCCTCTCCCAGGGCCTTTATTGTCAGTGGGTCTTCAAAGTCTAGCATCAGACCTGGCACACACCTTATGTCATATAAGAATTTATTGCTAAATAAAAAAAAAATACAAAAGAAGGGAAAGGAAGGAAGAGAGGACCTGAGATGGAGCCCCTTCCGGAGTCAGTTTAAATGCTTCATGCAGTAACTGCAGACTCTGTAGCCGCTGGCTCTAAAGTTTTGCTTAGAAAGACAACCAAAGAATAGAAGCTGCCAGAAGGGCCAGTGGTCCAGCCTGCACACCAGGTTTCCTGTGTGGCTGTTTGATGATGACATTACTAGATGCATGCAGAGTCGGGAAGTGGATTTGATGTTGGCTACCGAGGCTGCAGGCAGAGAAGACAATGGCTGAGCATTATCCCTCAGTGCCCAGTGTGTTTATTCAGATTGTCACACAGAATGAGAGGATATGGCAATCCAGGACATAGACTGGGAGGAAACAGAATGCGTAGAATGCTAACCGATGATGGACTAGCGCTGTCTCCTATCCAAAAGTGCTGGCTCAGACTAAATAGAGTCTTGTGAACAACCTTGTGTGACGGCAGAATATGAGAGTCTGTATGAGGCTACAATGAGAGTCGTCCATTGCTTCTCTCTGCTTTTGTGGTGCTGAAACCAGCTGGGGTTCTTCCCTAGCTCTGGAAAGTGGCGCAAGCATGCTAAATGCTCAGAAGCTTGCAGTTGTCCGCATGGTTTGTTGGAAGGAAAGCAAGTTCTGGGTACCTTTTAGGCACCATATGCTTTGAAATGCTATCATACCTTTTGTTTCGTTTGCAAGATTTTAAGGTTTTTCAAATGAATAAAAATATCACTGAGTGTAAAATTCAGTCTTTCCATTGTGTGGCATTGGCCTTACAAGGCTGTGGGATACTATGTCCGTCAATGCGAAAAGAATTAGCGGTCACTTCTCTCCTCCCGACTGATCTACTTTCTGTTTCTGTGAATTTGCCTGTTGTGGACATGAAATGAAAATGGAGCCACAAATCACAAATCCCTCTGAGCCTGTCTTCACTTAGCCTAACAGTTTTCAAGGTTTGTTCTCGCTGTGTAGCTCACATCAGTGTTTCATCTTCTTTAACAACTGAGTAGCATTTCACCATGCATTTATTCACTCATAGGGTTGTATCTTATTATGTTCATGGTTGGCCACTTTGAACAACAATTCCGAAACTGAAAAACAACTTTTTCTATGGATGCCTGTTTTCATTTGGATGGATAATTAGAAGCAGAGTTGCTGAGTCATTTGGTAACTCTGCGTTTAGATGTTTGAAGATCTGCCAGAACATTTTTCACAGTGGCTGCACTATTCTACGTTCTCGCTAGCCATGTAAGTGGGCTATTATTTCCCCATATCCTTGCCAACACTTGTCACTGTCTGCTAATAGCAGCAGCATCGCGCTGTGGATTTACTCTGCCTTGTCCTGTCATTATGACAATAAACACCTTCTCATGTATTTGCTAGTCATTTCTATAATGTCTGTAGAAACACGTCTAAGAGTAATGTTTTGTTGTTGTTGTTGTTATGCAACTCTGGATTGTCTCGGAGACAAATATTAAGCACTCAAAAGTTGGGTGTGGTGATAGACACTTGATATCCCAACACTCAGGAGTCTGAGACAAGAGGTTTGGGAGTTTGAAGTCAGCTTTGGATATGTAGTGAAACTCTGCTACAAAGCGTACCTCGCCTGCTCCCTAGAAACTCAGACCCTACAAGGACTGTCATGGATATGTAGCCAAGTATGTGTCTTTTTTGTTTCTTCAGATTCTGTAAGAGTACCATTCTTCTGTAATAAGACAGGTCTGTGAAGTCTCCATCACTCTCGGACAGGGTTCTTCCTGCAGCGTAACCTGCCTGTGCCCACAGACGTGCTTGTCATAGATAACCTCTTTCCTGTGCATAGAATGGGTATCTTTAGAAGCAAATTTCTGATCAAAGAGCAACAATGGCTTTGTTTTTTCCAAATATTCTAACAAAGAGGCTCAGCTTGGCTTAGCACCGGCCCTGTGCTATCCTGGAGCACTGGGTGGATGTGGACAGGTTAACTGTGCTGGACATGTGTTGGCAGGCAGTTTTACCAAGTCTGAAACATGTCCTTTTGGACGGAGGCTCATGAGGCCCAAGAAACTTACAGGACTTCAGGCAGAGTTTGTGCACACAATAATTGCCTGCGGGAGAAGGCGCATCCTTCAGTGATCCTGCAAGATGTGCAGGCATCTCAGCGATGCAGCTTTCACTCCAGGCTGGGGCAGTCTTGGCAGTGGTGCAGTTTCCATGGTTCAGTAAGTAACCTCAACCAACTCCTCCATCTGCTAAGACAGACTTGGATTGAGCTGTTTCTTGGGTGTGCCTTCGTCCTCTCTATCAGGGATCAATTTTAGAGAAAAAAAAAAAACTCCCAAGGAATAGTATCAATCTCCTAGGGGGACAAGGAAAAGATTACTTATTATAGCAGCCCTGAGTTTACATGACTTCCTGACAGATGGGTTAGCGTCCTATTGTTAATGAATAAATTCACTTTGTCCTAGAAGGAAGGTGCTTTCTTTTGTTTTTAGGACTCCCTGGGGTTAAAGAGCTGAGCGCTAGCTTAACAGGCATGCGGAGTGTTGATGCTCACTATGGCAAGAAGAAACAGGTTTCAGTACTGAATCAACCTCGCTGGCTTAGCGAACTAGATAACCCCATATTCCCCTCTAATGGAAGGTCAATATCTAACAGTTCCATTTGCTGAAGGCATGAGTAGACACAGTCTTAGAATATGCTGACAGCAGGCAGAGGAGAGGTAATGCAGAGGCTCCTCGAATTTTGCTTTACAACAAATAGAAATTTGAACATAGTCTTAGGCTACAAGCATGGTAGGCTTCAACCATAGTCCCAGATATTGAGGAAGTGCAGAGTACAAATGAGGTTGATATAAAGTGGGGAATAAAGTCGATATATGCAAGCAATGGCTTAGGACTGAAGCCTCTCTCTAGGAGAGAGAAAACTCAGGTCTAAGGCAAGGGCCTGAAGAACAAAATTAGAATACATTTCTCCAAACAAGGGCAGAAACAAAATTATTAGATAGTTATTATTATTGCAACAAGGAGACTGCATGTAGTTTAGCATTTAAGAGCATTGGCTGAGTTCAGTGCCCTCCAGCTGGTCCCTGACGGCTCCCCCTACAGAGCCTACTCTTAGATATACACATAAATAAAAAAATTAAGCAATGGTTTAGCCATAGAAGTCCTCCCATTAACCTTGAGAGGTGACCATGGCAAGCAATGAGATTCTGACATCATATAATAAAATAATAATAATAATTGCAACAATTAACATCTTCGAAAATTAGATCATTTGCTAACAACGGTCTCATTTGGCAGGCCAGATTTTGTATTTGGTTTATACTACCATGGAAATTTTACACTATATTTTTTTCACATAACAGAATGCAGGAAGAGTGAATGTTTTCTTTTGAACATTCATTTTATCACATACCTTTGGGGGATATTTGGATGAATCCTTATTTTTCTGATACGCAATGATTTTTTAATTACACAATGATTTTTAATGTGATGGTGAAAAGCCTTTTATGGCCTGTCTTCCTCAGTTGTTGGAGAATATTCTGGTGAACTGCAAGTGCAATCCTTAGATGTGATTGTCATTTACCTGAAAAATGGTTAATACAATTTTCAGAACATCATTGCCCCCCACCAACACATTCTGTTTGCCTCATTTTAGTAGTTCGAGTGACAGAAATTCCAGTTCATATTTAGCTATTACTCAAATGTTACTAGAACCTCATGGTTGTTCATACACTAACACTGCATACAGGTCAACATTAAAATTTAGGCTACCCCTCCCTCCCTGAGGAGTTCAGATTGTCTAGTGCTTATCTGAGACTGCATTGTTCTGGATTTAATGGGCACTTAGGGTAGGAAGCTCCACCTTTGGTTCATCATACATGTTGTCACCATGTATATTTTCTTCCTGTGACTCAGTATATATATCCACTATGTTGATAACAAGCTTACTTCAAAATACACATAAAAATATTTTGTCTAGTGAGCTTTTCTATTAGCATTCCTGAGTTGTTGGGTTTTTTTTCATTTTTTTGTTTTAGCATCATAATGTGTTGCTTCTACATTGGAACAAAAGCCCCCACATATCGGTTCATCAGCTGACAATACCAGTTTTGTCTCTTAATTAGAAAAGAGAATAAAGCTGTTTAGGGGTGTCAATAAAATGACAGATGCATCATTAGCAGGCGGCTATGGTGGATCAGTTCTGTGCAAATACTTGGAATGGAATTAATAGGAATTTCGCTAGCACATTTAAATTGGAAGCTTGGGGAAGAAAGCCACACTTTAATACAATGCAGTAGTCAGAAGTGGGAACAGACGACCATGGACTGAAATGAAGGCTGAAAGAGAATTCAGGCTGAGTTAGGGTATATGTTACTGAGATTTTTACATTTCATTACAATATCACAAGCGATTAATTAATTTAACAAATATTTATTGAGGGCCTACTATGTTCGAGTTGTACATTAAGAGACTGTGTAAGCCATAGTCCAAACTCAATATGTCTGTCCCATATTTTCATTGCGACGAAATTTCAATTCAACCATGAGCATTTGAAGAGGTCTTTCAGAGGTTTTGTATTAGGGCCTCTGACACTGTATATAAAACCCAGATCATGCAAGACCACTCAAAGGAGAACTCCACTGAGTTTATATTTCCAGAATGGTTGCCTAGATGAACAAGTACAGGCAGGTGTATGTGTGTGTCACCCACCTGAGAGCCCGTGTCCTGAGGTACCAGAAAGAGCTCACTCCAGAGACTGAGGCCTTTTGTCCTGCTCGCTGAACATAATCCCAGTCCTGGAAACTGTGACACCATGCACTAGCTCCCCTGTAAATATTTACCAATTGGTGGTGGACAAAAGAGTCCACAGGAGCTGAAAACAAGCAAGAGACTGATAGACAACTTAGAAGCAACTTACCTGACAGCCCAAATAGACAGCTGAGGTTTCCTCTGAAGTCTCTGACTGTTGATTGGCTCTGTCTCTGATGTTCTGTGACGGTTAGCAGGATTGAAGTTAGAGCAGTGAGATGTGACACCTGTGCTCTCTAAAAGCTCTGAGTTTAGATGTTCTGAGCCCAGTGACTCAAATCAAACCCGTGATCTGTGCAGAAGAGTACCCGGCAGCAGAGATCTCTAAGGTTGGCCTTTGTACGTGTACAGGGGACTTTCTGTAAATCTCTGCAGGGAAAGTGCATTGCCCTTGCTCTGGAGCTAATTGTGTAGCATCCTGTGTGTTACCCTGACGCGATGCCTGGGGAGTGCAAGGGCACGAGGCATGGCCTGGCTCACTCCGCTCTGCTCCGCCTGTGTCTCAGGGTCACACTCATGACCTTAACACTCGGAAAAATTTCTAGTCTGCTTTCTACGTGGCCAAACCAGGTGCTGACTCCAGTGAGCAATCAGTAGAAATTATTTTCAGTATTTTGCTTTTTTTAATGGAAAAAATCAGTATTGTAGATAATATGCATGATTAACAAATTTGTCAAGCAAGAACTAAAATCCGGATTTGCCAAACAGAACTCATACTTCAATTTTCATCATTTTAAGTTTAAATGCAAACAAAAATCTGGGGATTTAATGGAATGATGGTATGGAAACATGGGGTCTGTTTCCTCACATCTGCAGTCCTGGTGTGCTTAGGTGTATCTAGAATCCACTGTTTACACAAAGTCTAGAGAAAACTGTTGTGTGAGGAAAAGGGAATTACAATTAAAATAAGTATACCCAGTTATTTTTTTAACTTAACATTTTGTTTGCATGCATAGTTTTGAGTTTCATTATGGCACTGTATACATAAGTGTAAGTGTCATTAACAGTTTGCCTTACTCAGTCCTTCCTACTACTGCCCTCTTCCCCACCTCTCTCTCTCTCTCTCTCTCTCTCTCTCTCTCTCTCTCTCTCCCTCTCTTTCTCTGGTTCCTTTTCTCCCTATTTCTTTACCATCTCCCTGGTTCTTAAGATCTCCTCCTTTTCTCTGTTGCCTCTCTTTGTGTTTTTTTTCTACTTTCATTGCACACACACACACAAATACACACACATTTTCAAACAGCTACATACTCCCCCTTGAAATGAATTTCTGTAGCTGAGCCTGGCTATATCGGGACGGTTGGCTGTATAACTAGTGATATCCAAAATTAAATTGCGTTCAGACTGCCTTGTTCATGAATGAAAATGTAAGAATTTTCGTCTTAGTTTGCGTATCCCCAGCAATTGTTTAGATCTTAGGTCAATGTGAGAGTTTTAGTAGAGAGTGGTTGTTTTTTATAACACAATTTGGAATCATTGGCGCATGGTGACAATAAAAATCAGACTGACTTTGTGTGGTTCTGTTGCTGTTTTGAAGCTCTCGGTAGATGCTGCCCACATTATTGCCTGCACGCATGGTGCATGGACCTCATACACATTTGTGCCCTGATCTGCCACTGTGGCCAAATCTTTGCCTCTGCATGTATCTGTAAACCTGCCTAACTGTGGAAATGGAATTTCTTGCAGGCGGTCCTTACCCAGATCCTGTGCAAATGCCAGTCTCTGTTCAGGGGATTTCTTGGTCTGAACCATGGGCTTCCACAGCGTTTGTCTCTGTCCCTTGCTGGCTGGTGCAAGGCTTTGACTTATTTGCACCCTACTCTCCACATCCCAGCACCTGCATCTCCTGCCCTCCTTTGCAGTTTGGGCACTGATCAGCTCTTTTGGTGTCAGTTCATCCAGCCTTTTGCTTTGCTCTTCCAGGCCTATCATGATGCAATCTGTTTGCTTGAGTTTCAAATTCAGAGAATACGTAGCAGCAAAGTGATGAGTGAATGAGTATTTCATCAGGTTTTTACCCCAGTGGGTCTGTAGATGATATTAGGACTCACTCCCACCGGACAGGAGTCAGAAACAATGGATATTCTAAACTATCAGTGTGTAAGTCAATTTAAGCAGTCTTCCTTCCCTCCCATGAGAAAGGGCTTGCCTATGATACAGCATTCACCTTTGAACAAATTCTGTTTGGGACAAGGCAAGGTGTAAAAGGTGATCTCCAACTCATGTCTAAGAATCACCTGACTTTTTAAAGGTGCCCGTGCTTGCCCCGTGTCAGTCAGTTGAATAATACTCCCTCAACATGAGACCCTGGCAGTAACATTCTACAAGTGATTCTCACCTGGAGCAAGACCACAAGTCTCAAGTGTCAGATTTTATAGCCCAAGGCTTAGTCTGTGGCAAAATGGGCCCCACTAGAAATAGCTGTGACTTAGGAATCCACTGGACCCCCACAGTCATGGCAACTGACTAGGTAAGTCTAAAAAGGAACCAGGGAGTCTGAGTAAGGGGCACCTAGGGGACAACAGAGACCTCAGTGCAAGAGGCAACAATAGGGTGCTTATTAAGAAGGAGGACTCTTGAAATTTACCCTCACAGGAGCCATGGTACTCCTCCTGTGGGCAGGGAGCACAAGGGTGGGATTAGCCAGATGACTGGCTGGGTAGTGCACCTGACACACACACCCCAGGTGTGAGGGGTTTAATGGAAGGATTGCATTTGGGATGCTGCCCAGTCTGCCCTCCCTCATCCTCTCTGTATAGTCTGCCTCTGGTGTCTCCGAGTGAGCTGTCCTGTGCTTTCCCTTGACTCTTCGATCTTTTCCTCAAGTTTGTATATTTTTCACATTTGCAACAGGACTTTTTCTTTGCTTTGGTTGTTTGGTTGCGTTTGTTTGTTTGAGATGAGGGTCTCACTTTGTAGTCTTGGCTGGCCTGGAATTCACTTTGTAGACCAGGCTGGCCTCCAACGTAGAGAACTGCCTGCCTCTTCCTCCCATGAGAGCTAGAATTAAAGTAAGGCAGTGCCACTGTGGCCAGCTTTTGCCTTGTTTTGAAATACCAGAGTGTCCTCTCTCCCATGCTCATCCAAACCACTTCCAGACACTGTACTTCATTCTGACTCCTTCTCTTGATATTCTGTTTATATCACTACCCTTTTCCCTCAGCTAAAACCTCATTTACTCTCCAATACACCATCGCCCTAAGAAGCTGATCTCTCCCCTAACTTTTCTACTCCATACAGTATGGAAAACTTTGTAGGTTTTTTTTTTCCTTAGAGAAGACTTTTATTTCCTGGAATTTAGGGTGAAGTTGTTCTAAGTGATACCAAATGCCAAATTGGGAATGATAATATCACTGTTTTGCAGTACATCCTGTGATAACTGATTATGCATGAAGGTGACTTCTGGCCATTAGCAAACGTTTAAATAGTTATCATTGTGCAATAAAATAATACCAGCCCAAAACGCTGATAAAATTTATAAATATTGCTATACAGAGCATTTTGTGAGGATGAGAGCTATACAAAGCTGACTTACTTAAAAGTCGACATTTCTCTATATCCAAAACAAAGCTCCTGCCTTATTTTGAATTAATAGAGCTGCTGGCTTCAGGTGGCCAGGAATTTCAATTAGCTGTGGGTTTCTCGAAGCCAGGTCCCCCTGGAAGATGCTTTTATGGACTACAAGATGTTGAAAACATCCCCCTGCTTCATTTCTGCAAAGAAGAAAATGCCCCAATCTCTTCATCTGTCTTTTTCTTCCATTCTCCCTCCTTCCTTTTACTTTTCTTTCTTTTTCATGAAATGAGTATGAGGTGGGAAGAAAATGGGCTGTATCTTCAGTTTCCTGACTTATCACCAATTATTGAAAATGACTCCTATTTGTTATTTCATGTGCTCATTCCTTTGACAAAAACGGATCAAGCATGTATGTCAGACACTGTGCCAGGCACCAGGCAGTCAGGATCTAACAGATACAGAAATCCGAAGTCTTCCTGTATTTAACAGCACGACCAGCACCAGCGGAAGGTATGCGCACTCAGCCTTGGAACGCAGGCTGTCCTGAAAATGGAAACAACAAAGCAACAAAGGCAATATGCAAAAGATTTCAAAATATTTGTCTCTTTGTGCACTATCGACATAGTCGGTACTCAGCTGTTAAATCCAGCAAAACTTTCATTGCTTTAATTAATTTCTTTGTGCCGATTCTTCCTGGTAAGCCTTAATTTTAACAAAGTTAATTAGGTTGAAGATTAAAAATCCCATTAGTGTCGATCATTCACTTCTTGGCTCTGTCAACAAGGACCTCACTCCGCTCTGCTCCAGAGGGGAACGCAGAGGGAAGGAGGGAAAAGAGCAGTTGTGTGCTGCTGGGCGGCTTTCAGAACCAGGTACTTTCTACTGTCTTTAAGGCTTTCAGGGGATTGCAGCTGTCAGCATCTGTTTAAAGCATATTTTGTTCTTTTGTAGACATCACCTATATCTTTCAGAGCTATGGCTGTTTGTTTTCTTCATGGTTCGTGGTAATGGTTACACTCTGAGAACCTTTCCCATCAACTCTGATTATCTAATTTGAAGCTTTGCAGGACATGGGTTTTTAATCAAGCAACTGTTCCTACCGTCGCCTCGTCCAACTCTTTATTATGCCCAAGGACTCAATGGTGGCTAATAGCTCACTCGGAACAGGAAAGAATAAACAATTAATAGAATCATGAATTACTTGCAGGTCATAATTCTGTTTAACGTGATGGTGCATTTGAGTTATGCTTTCTGCTTTGGCTTCCACACCTGACTTACAATGCAAAGAATTGCTGAAACTCTCACTTCTTGTTAAGACCTTATTGAGGCAGTGTCTATGGTGCTCATGTGTCAGCCATAGAGAAGGAAGGGAAACGTGGTCAGAGTGAAGGAGCCCACGCTTTGGTCCTGACACATAAGCACTTCACAGTGTTAAGTCCATAATGGTGAAGAAGCCAAGGACAAGTGGAGGGGATGGGGAGTCATCTGTAGTCAGGTCCAAAACATACTGCTTTTGGAGCAGTTGAAGGCCAGGGGAAATTAGGTCAAGGTTTAGCGTGAGATAGATAGACTACACGCGAAGGACATGGGCACCCTAGCAAATGAATCTCAAAACACATGATAGGGCTGCCTCATAAAAGTTGTCTGAGGTTCCAGCAAGTTCAAAAGGTGGAAAATTCCAAGAAACTGAGAAAAGTGGGGAAGCTAGGAACTTGAACCTTTGGGGCAGGGGAGTAATGGGTTTCATCAGAAAAGAGATACAGGCTTTAATATAATTTTCTCCATACAATGAGCTATCCAAGGATTGACTTCCTGACGGAACCCACTGCTATGTTCCCTAAGGTACCTTTCCCTCAACTACAACCTGTAAATCCCTACCATAGTCCGTAGCATATGTGTCTGTTTTGATAGATATGTTGCTCGTTATCAATAGTATTACAGTAGTATGTAATGCCTATGGCAGTGTGGTTAGCTGAGACCACAGTAGGCTGACACAGGCAATGTGAAAAGGGCAGGATTCCTGTAGTTTCTGACAATAACACCCTAGCATAGGGCAAGGCAAGCTCTGAAGATACAGCTTTCTCTTCAGAATTTATTGAGCAGCCTGTGTAGCTTCTACTTGAAGAATAGAAATACCTGCTCCTAGCATAAAAAACTGGGTCTTCTTCAGGAAAAATGTGCTTCAGACGATCATTGGAATAATGAAAGAAAAGGATCAAATTTATCTATGGGGTCCATTTTCATTCTGAAATAGTCTGATTCAAAATAATAAGCAAATATTTTATCAACTATGCTCAATTACAGTCTTTTCCCTTTCCTTCCCCCACCAAAAAAACAAAACAAAAAAAAGATTACTGCCCATGAACCCATCCTAATACATAGCCCTTATACAGTAGAAGTTCTGTTCAAGCCTGTTGGACAAAGCATTCTGTTTCTCCAGGCAAAAGTGTTAATTAAGCCTTCAACAGTGCCCCTTATCTCTCTGCACAGTCCTGGTCCTGGTCAACCTCTACCGCCTAAGAGTCTGCCTGGAAAGTCTACAGACAGCGCTCATTAGATGAGAGGCTTCTGCTCCTGCTTTCTGGGCCACAGCTAAACCAGGAAGGGGAAGGAGGGTTTCCAGAGGAACAGCTTGCAGATGCAGGCCAGGAAACCTCCCTTGCCTCCTTTGTCCAAGCAGGGGTTGTCTCTGCCTTTAGACTTGGTGTCTTGACCCAAAACACTTTTGAACCTGCCCTGTTCCCAGTGCCCCCACTATAGAATAGTTACACATGTATGGTTTCCAGGCTGAACAAGAATGATTTCTCTGGAGATGTGACCTGAAGCAAGTTTTGTCTTTCAAATGAACAATTTCCTTCTTTTTGAGCATTTGAAGGCCAGGGGCAATTAGATGGTTCTTATTTCTTTCTCAGAAGTCTGCAATCCAAGAGACAACCTGAAGGGAGCTCACTTATTGCTGGTGGACACAGCTTTCATTCACAGTTAACCTCTAGTTATGTATGTTCTATATACTTACACACAAAAGTCAGCCTATATGTGCCAAGAAACAAACTGCAAGTCAGCGTTGCTGGAAGGTGGAACTGGAGCTTGCTATTCCTTCTGAAATACCTGACCCGCTGGTAAGAATTGAGGTTCTTGTATAATAAGGACATCTCCTAGATTCAAGAATGGAGAGGTCTCCAAGTTATTTTGAACATCTCGTCCCTTACACACACACACACACACACACACACACTCACACACGCACGCACAACAGCAGTAAAATCAGTAGGCATGACTAATCATATAGTCATAATTTCAGAATTATAGACTATTGTGGACTCTTATTTAATCTATGTAAAACTGTGTTACATTTGTCTATGCTGCACTTGTTTAACTATGTAAAGATGTATTGCTGTTTCACCTTGCCTGCCTAAGGCACTCGATTGGTCTAATAAAAAGCAGAATAGCCAATGGCTAAGCAGTAGAGGAATAGACAGGACTGTTGGGCATAAAGTAGGAGGAAGAAAGAAGAGAGAAAGAGGGAGATGCTTATGGCCAGGCAGACAGCTGCAAACCAGCCACCAGACAGACAGACCTGTAAGGAGCAGAGAAAGTAGAACCTACAGAGCGAAAGGAAGGGAAAAAGTACTGAAGCAAAACATAGATGAAAGGAAACCAGTTCAAGTAAGTTATGAGAGCTAGTGGACAAGCATAGGATAAGGCCAAGAATTCATAACTAAGTCTCCACACCATGATTTGGGGACTGGCAATTCGAGAATTCCTGCTACAATAGACAAACATAGGAAACGCAGAATTGAGTCTTTTCTCCTTGAATAATAATCTTCCAATCCAAACCTTCCAGCTTTCTGGTGGACTTTATTGGTGTTTTGAAAGAAAAGCAAAGTAAATAAACAGGAGACAAAACAGGGGCACAAAAGGGAACGTCTTCTGCCTTGTACATTGTTCGCCACT
Source organism: Myodes glareolus (assembly GCF_982192425.1). Lineage (NCBI taxonomy): Eukaryota > Metazoa > Chordata > Mammalia > Rodentia > Cricetidae > Myodes > Myodes glareolus. The sequence goes on along the minus strand of NC_142041.1, from coordinate 54,406,284 downwards.
TTGTTGTGTCTGCACTGTTTTCCAATTAGTGCAGGTTAAAGCAATTGCATACTTAAGACGACTTAATCAGTCTCCTCTGTTCATTAATCAAGTTAGAAACAAGATCCTCCAGTGCTGGCTTGGTGTAATTTCAGCTTGGAGGAAATATTCTTCTTATTAAGGCACCAAACATAGCTTGTTTCTTACCTCCCTGAAATTGGGATAGCCAGTCTCCCTTAAGATCACATTATTAATATATTCATTATTTATTCCAAATAATTTATTATGTTCATACTATGTAAATTTTTTTATGAAAGATCTATGGAAGAAAGAAAACAGTAATGAGACTGTCACTCCTGTTTCTGTTTGAATGTCACTGTTTGGAAGAGGCCTTCCCTGACCACCCGGTCGGTGCAGCTCACTGATCACAGACAATCAGTTATCACACTTCCTTTTCAACCTGGTCACCGTGTCTCTCAGGGTTAGTGATTCATTTAAAAAGTTTGCATTTTCCCCTAGAACGATATAAGCTCCATGATCCAGCATGCATCGTGGCCTCCCTTTCCACTGACTAGGCTTCATAGGAAATAAAACTAGTCAGAGACAGAGACACATGTGTGCTCTAAGTGTGTGTGTTTTACATTGTGGATTTATGATTTATAAGGAATTAACTCACGAGACTACAGGAAGCGTCAAGTCCACACTCTGGAGGCTTCAGGCTGGAAGGAACTGGCAGAGGTTTTGAGGCAGAGTTTTACTTTTTAGGGGAACCCAACTTCACTCTTTTGAATTTCTTTTTAACTGACACATCAAAATGTTTTCACCTACTTCCAGGGTGCCGTGTGATATTTTGATATATATTCCATAATATTTATATCAAGGCACATCTATAGTCTCCAGTATTTACCATTTCTTTAGGGCGAAAATTTTCAAAAATTTTTATTGTAGTTTTTTTAAAAAACATACAGTGTATTATCATCATCCCCCATCACACCACAGCACACCAGACCTGCTCCCTCCAGTCCAGCTGTATGTATATGATCATTATCTCCCATCACCCCACTGCACATGGAACTTCGCCCTTCTGTCTAGCTGCATCTTAGTATACACAGACCAATTAGTTTTGCTGTGAGTGTGATGTGCATGTTCACATGCACATGCCTGTGCAGGTACATGTGCATATGTATATGTGTATGTGGAGGCTAAAGAACAACCCATGCTGGTTCTTCAGGTATCATGACCAGCAAGCCTGCCTGTCCCCAGGTTCCCCATTGCTAGGATTTTAAGTATGTGCCACCGTGTGCAGCTTTTTTTACATAGGTCCTGGGGATTGAACTCAGGACTTCTGGCTTGCACTCTACCATATGAGCTCTCTCTCCAGCTCAAATACATTTGGTTTTAAAGTTTTCAGTTTATTAGATATGGGTCACCCACATCCTCAAGGGTGATCCTTTCTATTTAAAGTGAACTGGTTGTGGCAATTCACCTTGCCTAGAAAACACTTTCATGGAAACATGGGAATTAGTGTTTGGCTACCTGACTTGGTCCTTTAGCCAAGCTAACTAATATCACACCTCATTCTCTATGATTTAGAAGAATGTATATAGTACAACAACAGTGATATTGTCAGCTTTCTTCTAATTAACTTATTGTATATTTCTGACAGGACACCCCACATAATAAGACTGATGTTCTCCTGCTTGTAGTCTGGAGGATACATTCCCCATAAGTAATAATTTAGCTCCAGAACTGAGAAGTATATGATTCATTACTAAAATTAAGCACAACACCAATTAAAAAAAACACAGGAATTCAGTGAAGGGAAGAGTCTTGTAAGTGCAAGAACAGGGAGGGGCTCTTGTGTGTGTGTGTGTGTGTGTGTGTGTGTGTGTGCGCGCGCGCGCATGCATGCATGCGTGCACGTGCATGCATGCGTGCTTCTGTCAATGTATGCTTTTATTTTCACTGCAGCTCTTCACAAGGTGGCAGTCGTAACCCGAAAAGGCACTTTTTCTTTGCCTTCTCAGAGTCTATAACTTGACAGTTCAGTTCATGTGTGCTAGTGAGGCTGGAGACACTCTTTTCTTGGAGGGATGCTTGCCCCCTGCTGCACCCAAGTTCCTGCATAATGAATGGTAGATTTGCCTCCTGTGAGCCACCATGCTCAGCTAATAATCATGTGGGGCGGAGATTTATTTAGGCCTTTTTGTACTCAGCAACCTCAGCGTTGTATTTCACTGATTGTAATAAATGTCATCCTGTTGGTTTGGTCATCCTTGCTGTCCTTGAGGGAACTGAGAGTTCTCTACCTTTCCCTTGTTCTGTGTACTTACTCTACCATCAATTATAAAAGTTATTCTTAAGGAATCTAGAGGACTTTATGTGATTGCACACACACACGTATGATTGTACACACATGTGCACATATGATATTAAATACTAGTAAACAATATGCAAGAATACATGGATAGGAAAGGCATTCTCATAGTTTTTCTAAAACTGCTGACCGGTCTAGTCCTTCAAGGGAAAGGGTGTGTATATACAATGAAAGTTCCTGCAGTGTGCTGCAGGTCACTTGACAGGCAACATTCCTAATGTTCTTTTCACTCAGCCACTGACTATGGCCTTGGGCCAATCATGTCAGTACAAGAATGAATTTAAAATTTGAAGTGGAGTTGGATTAACCTTTAAACATGTTTAATTCTTAAAACATGGTTCACACAAATTCTTATTTTTAATACTAATTTGTGCCAACAGAGAAAGGCAAGGCCAGAGTCTATAGTAGACAGAGAAGTGTGTGCTTACACACTCATACGTGTGCTTGTCTAAAACTCACTAGCTTGAATTTTCATTACCTGTCCCAAAAAGACTGTGAAAATTACTAAGTCTTCAGATGAGTTTGCAAACAATTGTCACGAAGGAATGGGATGAAGCCTTCAACCACCCTGAAATTTCCATGTAGTTTGAGGTAATTCATTCACAGGTTCTCATCAGTTTGTGCTTTCTTTCAAGTGGTAATTGCTGAAGAAACATGGGATGAGTCTCACTATAATCTGATCAGCCCAAAAATACATAGAGAGGGGAAGATCTTTCACCTGCATCTGCTTTCTCTGTCCCTCACACCACAGAGCTCAATGGAGATATTGTTATGGATCTTTACACATCTTCAGTTTTACACTGTATATATGGAAGGTGGAGACTTTCCCATAACTGGGCCATATTCTAGTACTGTCTATTGTCCATGCTGTCAATTAACAGCAAGCATTAAATATCTTTCCTTCTTGGTGTGAAATACCTTTTCCTTTCAGAAATGATCAGTTTGGATAGTATGAGAATTACCTCTGCTCATGGTATATAGAGCCCTGAAAACAGCCTGTCTTTGAGATGCTGCCTACAAGAATGGCAAATCAGCTGTCTTTGTGCTGTTTTAATTCATTTTTCTGGATTTTTTTTTTAGTTGAGCATTGCATACTGGCAAGGTAAGGACCCTGTGACCTGTTTGTTCACGCTAACCATGGAATCTGTTTAGTTGAGTCACTGACGTCATGTTTGGGGTGTCTTGGAAATTAGACCTTATAACTTACAAAGGAGTTTGCTGGATTTCAAATGTATTTTTGTAGACTCATTTTCTTTAGTGTCTATGAATAAGAAATATCTTACTTATTAGAAGAAATTTTCATTCTTGTGATAAAATGAAAATAAAGTTTTAATACATAAACATTATAATTAATATACTCACCTGGATTTAACTGCCAAGTCAGAAACTACAATGCCACCAAATTCTCCTTTATTGTCTGCCTTTAATTTGCATATTATTTTGGTGGGAACTTTTTTGTCTATGCAAACAAAGCAAAGCAAATCTAAGTGTCAAGATCTTCCAGTTTCTTCTTTTACCCAATGTTTTGTCAAGTAAGCTGCCAAACCAATCCATCATAAGGAGGTACAGAACTCCTAAATAAATGCCAGTAAAACGGAAGAGACTTAGTAAGATTAATAATCATTTTAATTTATTGTACCCATCCAGAGACACTTATGAAGCTTTACAAACATTTGAGCTAAAATGTAGTTTAAGCCACTGGGAGACAGATATGTAAAGTTGCCAAAAAATAAAATATGAGCCTCATACAGTGGCCCTTCATATTCAGAGATGACACATTCATATTATATAGTTATCAGCTCAACAAGTTTTTACTGCATTTTATTTGTTCTCGCCGAAGCCTTATTTTTGATAGATGATGCCTAAGATATACAGGGAGCTTCCTTCCAATATCCTGTGAGTGATGAAAGGCAAAACAAAACAATTTATCAAATCACACTGCATACATCCCTATAAATTTGGAGAGTGATGAATCCGTAGGCTCATAGAGTGTGGCATGCCAGGTATTCATCAAAGGTAAAGCCCCAAACATCTCAAACACCGCAGTTGACAGGATAGCTGTTCTTGCCTGGAAAAAGAAAAAAAGAAAAAGGCAAGGAGCTGCGCTGTGAAGCAGCATACTGTGAGAGTTCTGACGAAGACTGTGCAATTATCTGAGCCCACTGAGGATTTCACTGTGACTAGCTTAGGAGAATTTCTTCTTTAAGAAAGTTTAGTGCTACTATATGCGCCGCACTTACTTTTTCTGAATGATAATCAAGAGACAGTAGAAATAGTCTCTTCAAATGTAACCAAAGGAGCAATCCTGCGTTTCCCCCTCATTCTCACCTAAACCACAGCCAGGGCTTTCTTCTGTCACTGAGATCTGACAAGTTGGGATAAGAAACACACCTTCTTAACTTCATTCCATGATGGCAAGGCACCCCCTTGATGCACACTTAGTGGCGAGTCTTCTGCATCACTTGGTCAATGGACGGATACGTTAGCACAGTGTGATGGGTCAGATCATCTTTTCATGAGCATGGAAGCCTGAAGATTTGCAAATACCGCTGTTGCCATCAAGTACTAAACAACTTAGCATGTTCCCAGTGAGCAGCATAGGACAGTGGCATCTCTTTAGGGTCTTCAGTGTAGAAAATGAAGATTTTACCTTTTCTCGCTTTGGTTTGCTTCTTGCACTAATGTGCTACACATTAGCACTCTTTTCTTCTCCTCTAAGGGTTTAGCAGGAAAGTCATAACGGACTAATTTAATTCTGCTCAATTTCAGATTACTTAATTATCAGGGCAGCAATCCTAACTTTGAAAGTTACTTCTTGTTAGTTTGTCTTTTTCTTTCAAATCTACAATTTCATTCACACAACTTGGTGCATAGTGATAAGGTTGGTTTTCTGTTTGCCTGTTTCTTTGTTTGTTTTCCCCTCTAGCTATTGAAAAAAAGTTACCTTTTGAGAATATATGACTGTTTTGAGAGAAAATATCTTCTAGATTGTCTTAGGGTTTCTATTGCTGCCATGAAAACCCATGACAAAAAGCAAGTTTGGGAAGAAAGGGTTTATTTGGCTTACACCTCTTTATTGCTGTTCATCACCAAAGGAAGGCAGAACAGGACCTCTAACAGGGTAGGATCCAGGAGGCAAGAGCTGATGCAGAGGCCATGGAGGGGTACTGCTTATTGGATTGCTCAGCCTGCTTTCTTATAGAAACAGGACCGCCAGTCAAGGGATGGCCCCACCCACAGTGGCTTGGCTCTTCACCCATCAATCACCAGTTAAGAAAATGCCTTAAAACTGGATCTTATGAAGGCATTTTCTCAACCAAAGTTCCTTCCTTTCAGATAACTCTAGTGTATGTGTCAAGCTGACATAAGATTAGTCAGCACACAGATCAATTAGAAACTTCACTTTGATTAGAAATCCTTGATCATGTGAAAAGATGGCTTCCATCTTGAAGATGTTGGCAACTTCAAAATTAAGGGAGAAGCTTACAACAATGAGGAAATTAGATTCCACTCTCTTATAGAGCTAGGAAGTTAAGAGATGGGATGAATTCACACGATAGGGTGAATAAATTTCATTTGAATTTTCAAGAAATTTCAAGAATTTTCAACAAATGCTACCTCTACACAACATAAGGGGCAGCGGGTGGGGAGTCGGGGGAGTAGCTAACATTTGCTGCTTGGTGCTGCGCTCATCATTACTATAGCTAACAACCATGCTGTCGAGTAACAGTGATGTTCTACACCTTCAAAGGGGAGGATCCAAACACATAACTCAACGCTAAGCTGCTTCACTTCAGTTTAAAGCCCTGGCAGCTCTATTCATTCTCCCTCATTAAACTAGCTGAACGTTAGTGTCGTCAAAGCATAACCATACAACAGAATTCAAAAGCATCCTCCTGAGGAGTCCTGTCCGAGCCTTCTGCTGTTTGCATCTCTCCAGGCAGACAGGACACTGGGGTTATATCCTTTCTAAAATACATTGTGTTAGCATAAAAAAAATAGGTTCAAATGGAACAAAATCCATCTGTTTAGCTTGAGTCAGTTAAATTTACGGTTGCAGTCCTAAAACAACATTTTCAATGAGAAAAGTGGTCCTTGTATGCATGTATTTGAGTGTATATATTATTTAATCTGGACATTTTTTTCTCTTTTATAAAACTGAAACTCTAAAATCAAGCTTTTTATTCTGGAGCTCTCTTGTTTAAAATTAGTATATTAAAAATACATGTTACTATTGTTTTTCAGCTTTAGAAAGACGTAAAAGAAAGTTTTTTTCCCCTAAAGTTTATTATATGTTGTCAGAACATTGTAGTTATTATGTATAGCATGATGTTTGGAATTATGAATAGATGATGGATGGTTGGATGGATGGATGGGTGAGTGGATGAATATGATAGATAGATAGATAGATAGATAGATAGATAGATAGATAGATAGATAGATAGATAGATAGATAGATATGATAGATAGATAGATGATAAATAGACAGACAGATAGATGGATGATAAACAGACAGACAGATTGATGATAAACCGACAGACAGATAGATAGATGATAAACAGATGGATAGATAGATAGATGATAAACAGATAGAGGAATAGATAGATAGATAGATAGATAATAGATAGATAGATAGATAGATAGATAGATAGATAGATAGATAGATAGATTAATTCAGAAGCCCTTCTAGGGGTAGACCTCTAGTCTACAAAATAAGGGTACTTTATGCCTTCTATGAACTTAATCTCTCTTGTTAAGCATCTCCTTCAGACCTTCTTGAAAATGACTACTAGGAATGGATGTAGTCGGAGCCTTTCATCTTAGGAATGCTACACACAGAAGCTGGAGCTGTACACCCGAGAGTCAGCAGCCAGTGCACGTCTGCTGCAGTAACTTAATAATTATTAATGTGTATTCTATGACTAGTCATGGATGAGTATCATTTTTGTATATGACACATTAAAGGTTCTAGAGTCCAATCACAGCCCAGCTGAGTATTTTTGTCAAAAGAATTTTAATATGAGTGGGGGAGACAAATTTTAATTCCCTTCAGACTAAAACCAAGTTGCAGTTGGTTTGGATTCCTTTGGACAAATTTTCCAATTTTTCTGTCAGTATTTCCACTCTGTAGTTTGTCACAATGTTATTTATGCTTCAGTGCCCTTAGGACTGACAAGAATTAATAAATAAAGTTCAGCTACTACTTGCAAGAAATGAGGTTGAGCTCAGAGACTGTCCCATCTCGGTTTTCTCAGAGGTTTATAGCTGCACCCCGAATTCTCTGTGCTTACTAATGGAAAGTCAGTGAGAGCGCATCAGCTCAAAGGAGTGACAGCTTAGGGTGAGACTTCTGCAGTGCCTGACAATTAAGCCTGGGGACCTACCTGAAAGCCAAACACTAATTTGCTGTGAGGGTTCAGTTCCAATTCCTGCTTCCCTGATGCAGATATTCCTCAGTGTCCGCCCCCCCCCAGCCCTCTTTCTCTGTCTCTATATATCTAAAACATGATAATGTTAAAATCTGATAGGGAAGGTGACTGTAAAGACTAAATTAGATAATCCATTCAAAGCACTTAATACAAAGTATAACATAAATTGGTTCTATAAATGATAGCTATCATTATTAAAATTGATCTAGATAAGAAGCAGCATGTGTGTGTGAGAGAGAGAGAGAGAGAGACAGAGAGACAGAGACAGAGTATGTGATGTGATGTGAAAGGAGTTCCAGCAGCTCCTTTCCTTCCTTGTCCAAGTGAATCCTGAAATTTGCCAGCTTCCGTTCTTATTCTTAATCCTGCAGAGAGGGACGAGGGGCTCTGAATAGACACTGTTGCTGACAGCACAGGAGAGCTGGAAAGCTTGGAAAAGTTTGTGTCACGTGGGATAGGTAACAGGCATGTATTGTCTGGCCAAAATGGCATCCCATGTTCTTAGAGACAATAGAGACAAGATGAAGAGAGCGGCCAGCTTTCTCATGTTCCCTGTCCTTTTTGAGGGGAGAGAGACAGAGAGAGAGAGAGAGACAGAGAGAGAGAGAGAGAGAGAGAGAGAGAGAGAGAGAGAGAGAGAGAGAAAGAGATATTGTCTGTGAGAGAGAGACACAGAGAGAGACCTAGACCTAGAGAGTGATAAAAAAGTTATAAGGTTCTTTGGAGAATCTTCTGTTGGGAGGAGCTAGCAAATACCTTTGAGTTTTCAACTTGAAAGAGCTGGAGGGCACATTGGTTATTAACTACACCTTTTGAAATGTTGTTAGATCAAGCATGCCCTCACCACAAATCACAAATGGTGAAGGAAAGTGAGTTATGGATGAATACATTTCAGGAGCTTCTGATTCAGAAATGACTGCTGTTGATTCAACCCTTCCTGTTCCCCGGGGAAGTCTCTATTTACTTAGCCATTTATTCATACAGTCTTTCTGTTCTTTCCTTTTAGAATTTCAGTGTCAAACCCTGTGGCAATACCTGAGTAAACAGAGATAATATAAGGTACATCCATAGACATTCAGTGATAATTATTGATGAACAAATGGAATCAATTTGCTATTTTTCACTATTGCAAATAAATATTGATGACAAAGGTATGGTCTCCTTACATGTAGTGACAAAATATCAGGGAAGAGTACAGACTCCTCCTCTTCTGGCATGGCCCTTAAAGTTAGAGGGAGAAAGCACCAGGGGTCATAGTCAGCAGGGTAAACCCATCTTTGCCAATCAGTAAGAGCTACTGACCTTGACATTCCCTCTGGAATTCCATTTCCTCTTCCACTCTGTGAAAAGTGCGCATTTCTCTGTACTCAAAAAGAAATAGAAGGGAAGTAAATGTTGCACTGAATGATGGCGAATGACCCCAGAGTTGTGGAACTGACAGACAGCAACTTTCAAAGAGTCTAAATTGTCCTTACAGAGAAGACTTGACTGTCCTTTTCCAAATGTTTGCAAGATATGTTTATTTTTTAAATAATGTAGAAAACAGTGAGTGGCCTTCTGTCTAACCTTTGTGCTTAAGAAAGAAGAATCCCACAGTTGGATGAGACTATAAAGCTGGGTGAACACCTGCTATTTTACAGCGCTGGGACTTGACCATTATGTTCTCTGAGACAGTACAAGCTGCAGTTCAAGTTCATGGCGCTCTCATGTAGTTGAAGAGCTAACTGCAGGTCCTCAGTCATTGTCTCCTTTCTCATTCAAGCTTTGGCTCAATTTTTGAAAAGTTCCAAAGTATTTGTACAACATCTTACTAATGGGCACTCTGAGTTTCTCATGTTAGTGTCTCTTCCAGGCAGAGCTAAGCATTGAAACGGCATCCAGATTCCAGTGTTGCTCAGTGCTGTGCAGCTCCCACACCCGGTTCCGCAGATTCTCCCCTAGCCTTTCTCAGAGAATGTGCTCTGCTTGCATGCTGGAAGTCCTACCTCGGCATGTTCCTCAACTCTTCCTCTTGGTGTGTGTCAGCTTTACTAGTTTGCTTCTATTGTTAGAAGGTAGAAATGTTGCATACATCTATGTTACGCTTACCTCATCTCCTCTTTTTTTCTCTCCCACTGATGCTCTATTTTCCCTAGTAGTTCCTCTGTTGCTTTCTAGTTTCCACATGTAAAAGAGAGAGTACCTAATGATACTTGTTCTTTTGAGTCTGATTTGCTTCGTTTAGCAAAATGATTTCTGATTCCGTCTATTTTCCTGTAAATAATTTAATTTCTTTTTTTTAAACAAAAAGATCTTCATGGCTAAACAATACTCCATCTCTCTCTCTCTCTCTCTCTCTCTCTCTCTCTCTCTCTCTCTCTCTCACACACACACACACACACACTATATATACACACACACACACACACACACACATATATATATATATATATATATATATATATATATATATTTCTGGGTCTAATAATCTATTGAGGCACTAAGCCGAGTCCATAGTAGCTTGGCTATTATGAATAGTGTGTGGAAAAGGTGAGTATGCAGATGTCACCATTGGATGCGAGCTTCCTTTCCTTCTGGTACATACCCAGGAGTGGTATAGGAAAATGATATGTTAGTTCCATTTTTACTTTTGCTTAAGGAACTTTATAGTGATTTCCACACGGGTTGGACAAATTTACTTTCCTACCTAGGTATAAGGGGGTTCACCTCTCCTGCTCCCCTCTCCTCAGCAGCATTTGCTCATTGCTCTGGTAGCAGTCATTCTGACCAGGGTGAAAGGAGTCTTGCTGTAGTTTTGACTTCCACTTCCCTGACAGCTAAAGAAACATTGTCCATGTGTTTATTGGCAATTTATATTCATTCCTTTGAGAAGTGCCTGTTGACAACATGGGGGGGGGGCGGGGGAGACGACAAAGCAAACATAGCAGAGTTGATCCCCGCTCCACCCCTGCAGATTGATTTCACTCCTCAGGACAGATTGCAGCACCACCAGACATTTTGTCCCTACTTTTTGAAGTTCTCAGGCAGACCTTAGTTCCTTCATGGACTGTTTCCTGAAGTTGCCTCTCCAAGGCAGTGTGACAAGGCATCCTCCAGAACCCTGAAATTATAAATATGTTGTGTTTTCTGATCCTCAGAGTAGCTTAGTTCCAATAGGCTCTTTGAAAAATTGTGTCTTATTTAGGGTTTCTGTTGCTGTAAAGTGACACCATGACCATGACACCTCTTATAAGGAAAGCGTTTAATTGGGTCTGGCATACAGGTTCAGAGGTTTAGTCCATTATCATCATAGCAAGAAGCATGGCATCATGCAGGTAGATGGTGCATGAGAAAGAGCTGAGATTTCTCCATCTGGATCACTAGGCAGCAAGCCGGGGGTGAGGAGGAGGATGGGGGAGACAGAGCTTCTGAAGTTCCAAAAGCCACACCCCAGTGACACACTTCCACAAGGCTCAACCTACTCCAAGAAGGCCACACATCAAATAATGCCACTTACTATGAGCCCAGTGGGGCCATTTTCATTCAAACCACCACATTCTACTTCCTGGGCCCCATAGCCTTGTAGCTATATTATAGTATAATATTCATTCAGTCCAACTAGAAGTCCCCATTGTCTGTCAGTCTCAACTCTGTTTAAAAGTCCAAAGTCTCTTCTGATATTATGGCAATCACTTAACTATCATCCCCTGTAAAATCAAAATGAAAAAGCAGATACATACTTCCAACATACAATGACACAGAATATACATTACCATTTGAAACATGAGGAAAGGGAGCATAGTGAGGAAGTGCTAGACCAAAGCAAGACCAAAAACCAATTGGGGAATTCCATGTCTGATATCAAAATGCTCTTCAAATCTTCAACTCCTTCCGGCTTTGTTGATTGCAACACACTGCTCTCTCTTGGGCTGATTCCATCCCTGTTATCAACTTTCCTCAACAGATATCCCATGACTCTGGTGTTTCCAACATCTTGGGGTCTCCAAGACAACTGAGGCATCACCTTCACAGCTCCACACAATGACCTCGCTAGGCCTGCATGCAGAGACACTCCTGTCATGTGCCTGGCTTCAGTGGTTTTCCTTAGATGGTGCCTGGTTATAGCTGAGAGTTACTGACATTGCAGTGATACCTTCTCTGGACAGCTCCTGACGTGTGTTATAGAGCAATCACTTTCAGACCCAGTCCCCATATTTGATTTAAAGCATACAGAAGCTCAGATGTTGACTGTAAGATTTATTGTTCGACTCTTACCACTGAGTCTGCTGAAGCACGATTGTAACTGTAGTTGTGACTTCCTTTACGTCTTCTCATTGTTCAATTTCCCTTTCATTCTGAACTTTTTCACCAAAGGTAAATGTTTTGATAGTGGTTTAAAACTGATCTGCCCATCATGCCGTAGCTATGACCTCTGCTTATCATATATCTGAATGCATCAAGCAATGACAGTTAATATCAACAAATGAGTTAAAAGGCAAAGCCTAAGTAAGTCTAAGTAAGTGAGCAGGGTTTTCCAATGAATTGTTATTGGAGATAGACTTTGTTTCAGTGGCTTTATTTAAAGTGCTTCTTTCTATAACGCATGTTCGGTTCTGGTAGTAAGTGACAGACTTCTCAATGTAATGAAATCCTTCCCTCTGCACTCTCCTCCCCTGTTTGCTGAAAGACAGCACTGTACAGGTAGTCTTTCCTGATGCCTGGGGAGACTTCTGTGGTCAGGAAGGAGCTGAGGTATGCCAGTCCTGTGATTCAGCTTGTGGAAAGATAAGTTTCTTCAGCTTGCCTTCAACAAGCATTCAGTGAGTTAAGGACCTACTCTTCAACCACAAACTCTTGCCAGTCTTCCTTCCAATCCAAGTATCAGAGCTCAGTTTTGAATCTTACAGAAGCTTGGAAGATCTTTGAAGAACTCAGTCACTGTATTTTGGATTTTGTGTGCTTTTTATTTTCTCCCGAATTTATCTTGTTTTACTTTTCTATCTTTTTCTTTACCATAGTAATTTCTTTCTTTTTTTAAAAAAATATTTTTACTGACAAGAAAATAGTACAATAAAGAGTTTCAGGAATAAGGCTAACACTGATGACTGTGTTGTAACAATGGAAAACTTGATAGCAACCAGTAGCTTGGAAAGATGATAAGCCAGGAACCAATTTGCAGACTTTTGTAAGTATAGGCTAGTTGAAGGTTATGCTAATTTCTTGTCTACCTTATTTAAAAAGCATAAGGAAATAAAGAGGTACTCTGGCATATGGTTTGAGGGAGCTGTCCATCATGGAGGGGAAGTCACGGAGGCAGATGCTTGAGTCAGTTGGTCACATTTCATCCACAGTTAGGAAGCAGACATTGGTAAGTGCATGTGTTGTTTGCTTTCTCCTTTTTGTTCAGTTCAGAACACCAGCCCATGGAATGGCATCGCTTACATTTAAGGTGGCTCTTCCTGCCTCAGTTTACCCTAGTCAAGAAAGTCCTCGCAAGTGTGTTTATTTCCACCTCAGTTCATCTAATCAAGATAGTCCTCACAAACGTGTCCCTAGATTTGTTCCTGTGGCGACTCCAATGCCATTGAGTTTACAATCAAGGTTCACCCTGACATGCTTCATTTGCACGTCTGTAACTCAGTGTTTTCATCTGTCAAATCAGGTCAGGTGCCGAGATTACCTATGATGGCTCCTATTAAGAAAACCTCTCTTAGAAACATGGATGTTCTTAGATATTGTGTTTTTATCATCAAGTGAAGGAAAGAGAGTCTTTGACCACAGTTTGGGGGGCGGGAAGAAGGCTACCTTCACTCATTCAGTGGCAGCAGAATTTCTGAGTCCGTTCCTTGTGAGCAACAGAAATATGCTTCTTGCAATTCTAGAGGCAGGAAGCTTATGACTAAGCTATCAAAGACTGGTTGTCTAGTGAGAAATTGTCTCCTTGTTCACAGATGGCTGTTTTCTATTGTGGTTTGACACTGTAGAAGAGGAGAGAAAACCTTTTGGGGTACTTTAAAAGATGACAACCCTTTATACCTAAATCATAATTAACCACCTGAGGCTCCAACCTCAGTATAGGGATTGAATTTTAACTTGGAATGGGGGTAATAGAATTCAGTTCAGTTTATAACAGTAGACCAGATACAGAGAGAGAGACCTATCCTCAAATTGTATGTTGAGTAGAGGGTGAATCCTGGAGCCAAACCTGGCTCCTGATCCTGCGTTCCTCACTTCCAAGACTGTTAGAATTAGCTCGCAGAAGTATTTGAAACATGTGCTTTAAATTCGGTAGTGTTTACATGTTCATGTGCTCCTCCCAGATTCTCTCAGGGAGATACATGAACACCTTTTCTCCTCCAGCATTATTTAGAATAACCATGAGTTTCAGTCATCCCAGATGTCCATCAGTAGGTGAATGGATAAGGAATATACTGGTATATACATACAAAACATATTATGCAATCAATAGAAGTCAGAGAATTCTCCAATATCATGGTACACCCATTGGACTGGAAGAGTATGCCAAACATTGGTCCTCAAGGTGAAATACACATAATAACCAACCTGAAACACGGGTTTCTCTATCTGTGGCTTTAACTCAGTATCTGTAGCTGAGAATGTATTTCTTTTTCAGTCTCTGTCTTCACGATGAGTCATTATGTTCATTTCACTTTCTAGATTTATGGAAAATCTTCAACAAAGAATGATCTTGATTTTTGGAAACAGTATAAACATCGGGGTGTTTTTACTGGGGCATGTCATCATTCTTCACAATGTACACACAGGTCAAAGAAAAATCCCATGATCAGCCAGGCATCTGTGAGTTCCCTCAGGCAGAACATCTGATGTACGTCCAGTCTTCATCTTCAATACTTGCAGGGTTTGCAGACACATTGGTAAGATGATGTAGCTTGTATGAATCTTTTGCTGTTTCTAGTCGCTAACAACTTTGTTGTCACAAATCCTTCAAGCTCTTTTTGGTTACAACAACAACAACAAAAAAAACAGAATCTCTGAGTGGTGATGCTGAAGATTTAAAATTTGTTGGCTCAGATATTCCCCTCTTTTTCAAAATATGCCTATTCTTTGTGTTATTTCTCATTGTTCACAGATGGCTTAGAAACAGGTATTTAACTAGAATAAGACACAACGAAAGTTGTATTTAGTGATGTACTTCTGAGTGTAGCAGTGGAAGAAGGGTTTTGGTGGGCTGTAGGGTGTGGAAGTCTTTCAGCTGCCACATTCTGGCTGGTATCGAGTGGATCATTTTGTTTCCAGAGGATAAATGCTGTTTCCAAAAATTATCTCTCATATGGCTCATTCAGGTAACCTGTGTTGAATATGGAAATTAGATTCTTGTTCATACAATTTTATTACATTATGGTTTATGAATTACTGTGGCTATGCGCCAGATTCTCTTTCAAGCTAAGCGGCCTCTTTGCTGTGCTATTCCAGCTGAGTCTTTATTTGAAGTGTCTCTTCATCTTGGCTCATTTAGCCACACACAGAAGTTGCCCTATGGGAGATAACATCTTATGCTTATTTGCTTTATAGAATTATCACTTCTCGGCTCTGTGCAAGTGCAAAACATATCAGGAAAGAAAAACCTCAGATTTCATAATGACAAGATGCCTGCAATGCTGACATGTGTCTCTCTTTCCTTGTTGCAAAGAAAGCAAATCCTTGAATTTTGAGTTAGATGGCCTGGCCATTTATTTGTTTGTTTGTTTGCTGGTTTATGCCAGTGAACTAGATACCATGGGCAACCCCATTCCAGTCTCAGGATCCTCTTCTGCTTTAGGGTTTTGCAGAAGTCCAATGATTGTCAGCAAAAACCATTGTAGGGTTTTGTTTGCAAAATTAGAAAGTAAAAACATTTCTTCACATGCAAAAAAAATGGTATAAGATTGTTATTAACACTACCTCAGAGCATTTTTATCAATACATTCTAAATGTTTACATTCTGTAGCTTTTACTATATCTAATCATAGACGTCTGAATGCCAGTTTTTAGGGGTATAAACTTGTCTGACAGTTGAAAAATGAAATTGATCATGGATAATTCCTTGTGTTTTTTGATAGGTTCATTGCACTGTGGTTTGCACACCACGGGGTTCCTCCCCTTAATTGTACAGTTAGATGCATCTTAACTGGTACAGTACTATACTCATCAGCACAAGTTTAGAAGACTTGTATAGCTCCTGAGAATTTCCTTATGCTGTCCTGCGGTTAATCCCTGAGTTTATTTAAAATAACTAGAGAACAGTAGCCTGCCTTCAGCCTCTAACTTGTATTTTCTGTAAGTTCCATGTAAATGAAAACATGTATCAGGTTTCTTTCTCCTAGCATATACTTTTGGGGATCATCAGGGTTGTTAGCGTGGGCATGGTTTAAGTGTATTCCTGAGCAAGGCTGCAATATGTAGCTAGTTATTACATGGCTCACATTTTAATTATTTTGTTATTTCCTAACCGTAAGTCTTTGTGTAGACACATATTTTTGCTTTTTCTGTGTAGAAGTATCTTAGAATGGAATTAGTAGATACTATACTTTGTGTTTGTAGAACATTGCAAGGAACTGCTATCTATTTTGTAAACAGATTATACTATTCTTCATTCAATGTTTGAGAACTTCAGCTCCTCCTTGACAGATTTTTGCCCAATCATTCTTTTCTTGTTTTAGTCATTGTCCCATCTAAGTGTGCAGTAGTATTTTATTTTGCTTTTTAGTGTTCATGTTTATTTCCTCCAAAAACTAAGGGCATTGAATGCTATGACTATATTAATCATATGTGTACCTTATTTAGTAAGATGTTTGTTTGTATGATAACCATGTTTATTATTTTTCTTTTTTGTATGTACCTGTGTGTGCATGTATATTTTCCCAGCTGTGCACATATCTATGTGTGCAGGTGCATGTGTGTACGTGTCGAGGCTCCTTAGGAGCTGTCCACCTTGGTTTGGGGGCAGGATCATTTGCAGACGCCTAATGCTTGCGGGTGAGGCTAGGCTGTCTAGTCAGAGATGACTATGGATGTGTGGGGAGCCCATCACCTCCTTAGCACTGGGGTAACAAGTGTAAGCCATGGCGCTAGTGTTCCTCACTTGTGCTAAAGATCAAGCGAAGATCTACTTATAGCACAGCAAACACTTTACCCAATGCGTTGTCTCCCCAGCCCCTCTGCCTCTCCCTTTAAAACAATTAAATTAGCATACAGAGTAACAGGTTCCATTAACACGTTTTCACATGTAATGTGTTGTTGCTGATCAGTTCCTCCTTTTCTCTCCCTCCCCTGACCCTGTACCCCCAGTAACCTCCTTTTCATATGCCAAGGGCTTTCTGTTGCCTTCCTCCTAGGTTTTTCCTTCCATGCTCCCTCTTTCATTTTCCATAACCTTAACCCTACTCATATTCCCATATATTTATATGCATACATTAAAAGTCTGTATATGAGAAAAAGAAAAACTTGTGGTATTTGTTTTTCTGAGTCTGGGTCACCTCGCTTAACATAATCATTTCCAGGTCCATCCATTTTCCTGCAGATTTCATTTTTGATTATAGCTGAATAAAATCACACTGTGTAAATGTACCACACTTTCTTTATCCACTCATCCGTTGAGCGACACGCAGGCTTATTCCATTCCCTTGCTGTTGTGAATGCAGCATATTGCTTGTATCTTTGTTAGACAAGAGGAAGGATTCTTTGTATTCACCCTAAATGTTACATCTTCCCCTGAACCATCATCTGTATATATGCAATGCAAGATAAATAAACTAATTGTTTCCTTCCCACTCATTCTTTGAAATGGGCATTTTAACTCTGAGAAAGAGGCAGGATCTATTTTTAAAGGCTCGCTAACCACCATTAAGTAAGTGTCTCTGGATATTTACCTGGCAGTGTTTACAATGGTGGAATGATCCTTGACAGGTCCAACAGGGGCTTCTGCTTGATTAGGTTGTGTTTTAAAAGAGCATGTTTTATAAATTCATGGGTCTATTGGACCAACTATTTCTGAGGAGTTTGGAGAAAGTATCTGAGACACTAGAATCCTAATATATTTAACTCTTTCTGCCAATTAGGACTTAAGACATCTTTATTTTGGAGGTGCTCTGTGGAATAAATTAATTAAAAATTAACTTTGGCATAATTTAATTTTTAAAGAGAAATAATAGCGAATGTGCCATTTCTTTATTTTCATCTTTAAAAATTTTTGAAATAAAGTTTCATTATTTTAAACAGGCTAGCTCTAGCTTCTCCTTTGCTGTGATTACAAGCCCACACACTATGCTTGCCAACCTGTGTCTTACTTTGAGTTTTTCTGTGGATTTTCTCTCATGTTTCAAGAGTATTAGCATTATTTTGAGATAGTACAATGGAAAACTTAAATCCTTTATATACTTACACTTGGTATCAGAAATACACCATGTATAACATGCTGTATTCTCAGAGCTCCCAAACAAAACTAAAATAAAAATATACAGCTTCACTCATGTAAGTACTAAAGAATTAGTTAGCACATTAAAATAATGAGATATCCGGGTGGTGGTGGCACACACCTTTAATCCCAGCACTCGGGAGACAGAAGCAGACGAATCTCTGTGAGTTTGTAGCCAGCCTGTTCTACAGAGCGAGTTCCAGGACAAGCTCAAAAGCTACAGAGAAACCTTGTCTCAAAAAAACAAAAACAATAAATAAATAAATATATAAAATAATGATATCATCTTCCAACCACTATTCAGTTAAATCACCTAGCTCCACCAACACATGCACAGCATTTCTTCAGCTGCCAGAGAAAGCCAACAGTCATGAAGACGTGGAATAAAGTTTCCATCACAAAAGATACAAAATTGAACAACAACACAAGCAGAAAAAGACTGTCAGAAGACATACAATTCTTGAAACATAGCAAAAGAAATCCCAAATTATTATCTTTAATAGTCATAGAAAGAGATAATTTACATTCATAAAGGAAGAACAAAATACGGTTTTATAATATAAACTTAGAGTTTGTAAAGAATTATTGGAAATTCAAAATATAAAATAAAATAACTTGCAAAATGGATAGGTGTAGAAAATATCTCAGAAATGGGGGTACAATAAAAAGAGATGGAAAATAGAACAGAAGTCTGGCCATATTGAAAATTGGAGTGGGCCAAAAGGGTAGAATGAATAATGGACTCTTGTAAAAGCAGGCAAATGATTTGGACCATTTAAATAATTATAGTGACATAAATAATGAAAATAGACAGCAACAAATAAGAGGTGGAAGGTTACATAGAAGAGCTTGAACAAAAATAAATATATAAGTAAAACCCTACATGAATTATATTAAAAGTATATCAGGGTTTGTCTCAAATAGGATTTTAGAATCTGTAGTTCCTACTTAGAGATCACTACACATGAGTATGATGTCTAGTTCCTGCATGCCATGATCCAGCAGTGGTGACAATGAATTACCTGAATTAGTTGTACTCTTGTGAGTGACCACAATCTGTAGCCAAAGGTAGTTCTGAGAATTTTTCTCTAGCAAACAGCAATATTAAACATTGCCTCTCTATTCTGTGTGCCCCTCTGACAGCACTTACTTTTTAATCCAACACTAACACATGCTTTGTGTTATGATATTGTTCAGCAGATGTAGTGCATGGTGTGATGGTTGATCTCGACTGTGAACTGGGTTGATTGAGAATCATCATGAGAACAAATACATCCACAAAAGGTATAAGGAAGAGGGAAGGCTCATCTTGAATGTGAGAATCATCATCCATGGGATAAGCATTCAATCTTAATAAAAACAAGGGGACAAGCTGAGTGCCATATTTCTTTCTGTCTGCTTCCTGACTGTAGGCATGATGTCACTAGCCTGCTCACACTCCTGCCATCATCCCTTCCCAGCTACAATGACCTATATCCCCTTCCAACTAAAATCTAAAATAAAGTCATTCTTTAAGTTGCTTTGCCATGGTCAGAATGATCAGAAAAGGTAACGAAATCATGTTCTCTTCAGGCTCTTCATTATGTCCACCATAGCAAACCAGGAAACCCCTGGTTCTGTATTTGACTATCTGGATGCTGGTTTGCAGCATGGGAGCTTCATGTCTCCATTGGCATTGGTCGGGAGATTGGCATGTCATTTGATTACTTGACCCTGCGTTTATACAGCACTTGCGTTCCCCTCTTTGTTGTCACTGCTCGGGCTCTCTCATCCAGTTTTTTTTATAATTTAGTTTTCACAAAATTATGGTTTCTAGTTTTCTATTAATATTTTTAAATCAAATGTTTTAATCAAATGTAAGAAATGATGAGTTAATGGAATTGATATATTTCTCATGGAGTTCAATCAAATCCCATCTGCAAAATAAATTAGCTACTATCATCTCAGAAACTACAAAGCCAATTGCATGGTTTTCTATTTTTATTAAGGAATTGAAATAACTTTCAATTATGAATTTGTCCCCCCTTTTAGATTGGCCGAGGCTGTCTACATATTTTTTAGCTAGCATGCTTCTGAGATCTAGTGTCCTCTTGAGTCACTTCTCCCAAGGTATAATTTATTGAAATAATACAAAAAAATTTACACATTAAACCTGCCTTCGGAGAAGCAGGTCATTATGTGCCTGATTCTCTGATCAGTCAATCATATGTGGGGCTATAAATCAAAATGTGAATTAGGTGAAATGAGGTTTGTGCATGCAGATGAGGGGGAAAGATTTTGAAAACAGGTACTGTACTATCTTCGGTTAGGAAGAAGTTAGTCCAAAGGTGAGATGACATGTCCACATGAGGACAGTGGCAACTAACAATCTGAGTTTGCATTGTGTTCATGCCGTTGTCTTTTGTTCTTTACATCCACCTGCTTATTCGATTCTTATGGAAAGAAAGTACTGCAGTCAATCCATTTCACAGACTAGAAGACATAGGCAAAGGTTAGCCTGTTGAACATTGAGGAAGAGCCTGAGGTCTAAGCCATACAATGGCTAAAGTCAGTGGGATGAAAATAATTTTCAGGCTATTGGATCTTTGTAATAATATACAAGGAAAAGCTGGAAGACTTGAACTAGTCCCCATAACCAACTTATCAAACAGATCCATTGCAAGCGAGGCATGATGGTACATTCCTATTACTTGGAGGCAGAGGCAAGAGGATATTGTGTTCAATTCCAGACAAGATTATGTAACATGATCCTGTGCCAAAAAAAAAAAACAAATAAAAATAAAAGATGCACTGTAGTGCTGTGCTTATTCATTGCTTCATGGCTTAAGAGTCAAGTTTTAAGTAATATCATATACAGAACACTGAATAGATTCTCAGTGAAATATATCTTGATAAGGTTAACTCCTTATCGACAGAAGCCTTTACAAATACTCAGTCTGTCCAGGCATTTGTATAAAGCTGTCAGTGGTGCCAACTTTACAAGGGACATTCTGCATGGAGTATTATTAGGATCATAGGGTTGCATAGATGGACTAAAGGCTGAGGGTTCAAGCTGGGGCATGGCTTGAAAGCTGCTTTCTGGAGTGTGAAGATAGATTTGGTTACATTCTATAGGACTTTCTCAGACTGCATGCTAATAATGGAGGTGTCTGACCACATGGCACTGTTTATTTTACACCTCCCTCACACAGAATGATTTTATCAGAAGCTCTTAAATGGTAGCCACCTTTGTTGCCAGGACAGTACATTTACTTTTAAATCAGTTGCCACTTAGATAGCACCAAAACCTTTCAGTAGTGAAGGCCTTTTTCACCATTACAGATCCTTTCAGAAGAGTATGCAAGCATCATCAAAAAACAGAGTCGAATCATTTAGACAGCCTGGAGAGTGACATTTTTATCCACAGACCTTTTACGTGTTTGCTATGAAGCAGAGGTTCTGTGAACACCAGATGCTGATCACATAACACCAGTGGATTTGTGAGATTATGAGACCAGGCAGGGGAGATGAAGGTTAAGAACAGGACACAATAGAGATTACTTATGGTAATGAATTGCATAATTTCTCCAGGCAGAGGTGGATTAGCGTTCTTTGTGAAAAGAGATTATAGATAGTATTCCTGGAGTCAGCAGATATTTAGCAGTTTGCTTGTGTTTATTTGAGTCACAGTTCTAAAGAATATGTCATACACATCTAGGTGAGATGACAGGGTATAAAAGGAGGGGAGACTGGGTGTCCTGTCTCAGAGGGTTTTTCAATTAAAGCATGAAAGAGTAAGGGTAGAGCAATCCTTCCTCCCATGACAGTCATTAAAGAAAAAAAAATGATGTCATGGAATATTTTTTTGTACTCCTTGAAGATGTGTTATTCTGATTGGTTTAATGAAATGCTAAATGGCCAATAGCTAGGCAGGATTTTCAGGTACAAAGGATTGCTGGGAAGAAGAATGGGGAAGTTGCCAGCCAGATTGGAAGGAAGCAGCATTGACAAAATAGAGTAAAAGTAATAAAGCCATAAGTAGTTTGATTTAAAAAATGGGTTAATTTAAGTTGTAAGAGCTAGTTAGTAACAATCCTAATTACCAGATGAGATTTTATAATAATTTTATTAATTATAAATAATTATAATGATTTTACTAATAGTAAGTATCCATGTTAACACTGGAGAGTCAGTGGTTCCATCAAAAAGGTTCAACCACAAAATGACATTTCCTGACTCATTTTCATATCCCCTGGATCCATTCTGAGTTCCTTATTACAGCCTCTGGCCTCAGTTGTCTGTTCTCAGAGTGCAGGTCACTTGGGTTTTGATGGTCCTTACTGCAAGTCTTAGGCTGATTCTTGGCCCATCCACCTTAGAAATGCTAAACTGGTAAAGGTAAACAAATATCTCTGGAAAGAATATGAAAGACTCTGAGTGCTTGAGGGTTCTAGTGCGCCATATCTGGATATGGATTCAGTGTGGGCAGTCGCCAGAGACTCTACATGCACGTGTTATCATCTACATGTCTACATCTCTTCTCCTGATTCACCATCACATCACCATCCCTGGACACCTTTTATTATCATGGTTGTGCAGTCAGCTAATGACTCCAGTAAGGCTTTCTAGACTCATTGTGTGAGCAAATAATCTCTGTGACTTGTTTTTCACATGCCATTCTTGCTGGGTTGAGTATGAGTGATTTCTAGAATAGGTTTTCAATCTTCATGATGCTCTATATTCCACCCAGTGTTCCTGCCACTGCTCGTGAAAGTTCTGCCCATCAAAAGGCAGGGATCCGGTGGCCTAATAATAACTATAGGTTCTGCACAACCTCTGTAGAGCCAGCTTACCTGCCTGAAAGAGTTCTGGTCCAGCACAAGGAAGCATGTCACAACAAGTAGGAAACTTCTGCTCAAAGATACTTCTATTGCAATAGCTAACATCTGCAAAGTTGGTACTTATGAGAGCATCCAAGAAACAAGGTCCCTATGTTCAATACCCTTTCCTTATAGTGGTTATACTGCCTAGCAAACATCACCCTGTAGACATTGCCTTGGATCTTTTCTTCCTTTGTGATGCTATTTTCTTTTCTTTCTTTTTTTTTTTTGAAAGTAATTTTATTAAATTATAAAGAGTTTCCATTTACGCCCCTCCTCCCAACGCCCTCCCACTCCCCCCCTCCCTCTTCTCCTCCCTCTTTGTCCCCAAGGGCAGTCAGGGTCTCCTGCCCTGTGGGAAGTCCAAGTTCCTCCCCCCTCCCTCCAGGTCCAGGAAGGTGAGCATCCAAACAGATTGGATCCCAAAAATCCAGTATATGCAGAGGAAACCAGTCCCAGTGTCATTGTCAATGGCTTCTCAGTAAGACTGCAGGCCAGCCACATTCAGAAAATCCGGCCACATTCAGAGAATCTGGTTGGATCACATGCTCGTTCAGTCACGATCCATCTGGCCTTGGTAAACTCTCATTAGATCCGACCCCTTGTATCAGTGGGTGATAGTATCCCTCGCAGTCCTTCGTCATTTTCTTCCTTCCATTTGGATCTTGGGGGGCTCAGTTCCGTGCTCCAACGCGGGCCTCCATCTGTATCGTCATCCAACGCCAGATGAGGGATCTATGGTGATAAGCAAAATATTCATCAGTATGGTCACGGGCCAAGGCCGGTTCAGGCACCCCCTCCTCTGTCCAGAGAACAATCTGGGGATCTCTCCTTGGACCTGGGATCCCATATATAATCAAGTTTCCTGTAAACTCTAATATGACTCCCTTAGTTGAAATATATTCTTCCCTGATCCCACATTCATCCTTCCTCCCTTCCCCCCATCCCGGTCAACAGAGCTTTCTCCATTCCTCCCCTACTCCCTTCTCTCTAACCCTCTCCCCTTCCAACAACCCTCCCACCCCCCCCCATGCACCCAAGGTTACCTGGGACTCTTGACTATTTCCTACCTCCTGGCGGATAGCTAAAAAATCTTCATCAGGTTCGTCTTCTTATTTAGCTTCTCTAGGATCACGAATAATAGGCTCAAAGACCTTTAACTATGGTTAGAATCCACTTATGAGTGAATACATACCATATTCCTCTTTTTGGGTCTGGCTTACCTCACTCAGTAAAGCGTTTTCTATGTCCATCCATTTGAATGCAAAATTCAAGATGTCATTATTTTTTACCGCTGAGTAAAACTCTAATGTGTATATGTTCCACACCTTCTTTAACCATTCTTCTATTGAGGGGCACCTAGGCTGTTTCCAGGTTCTGGCTATTACAAATAGTGCTGCTATGAACATAGTTGAACAAATGCTTTTGTAGTATGTTTGGGCATCTCTAGGGTATATTCCCAAGAGAGGAATTGCTGGGTTCTGAGGGAGGTTGAATCCCAGTTTCCTGAGAAACCGCCACACTGATTTCCAAAGTGGCTGCACAAGTTTGCATTCCCACCAACAATGGATGAGTATTCCCCTCATTCCACATCCTCTCCAGCATAGGCTATCATTGGTGTTTTTAACTTTAGCTATTCTGACAGGTGTAAGATGGTATCTCAAAGTGGTTTTAATTTGCATTTCCCTGATCGCTAAGGAGGTTGAGCATGACCTTAAGTGTCTTCTGGCCATTCGAAGTTCATCTGTTGTGAATTCTCTGTTCAGATCAGTACCCCATTTTTTAATTGGGTTAATTAGAGTTTTAGTGTCTAGTTTCTTGAGTTCTTTGTATATTCTGGAGATCAGACCTTTGTCTGATGAGGGGTTGGTGTGATGCTATTTTCATATCTAACGCCTATGTTCTAGCATCTTCTGCGAAATAGAGAAGTGTCTCTTCAGCCATAATATGGAATGATTTTCCAGTCTTCATGGGAGTGTTTAGAAGATGGAAAATCCTGATAACGCTTGCTAATGGTCTTTATAGCTAGCTGTTTTCCAGTCAGGATATCCTGAGCTGACTTCACCCTGGCAAAGGTATTATTGCTAGTGGCCAAGAGGAGCCAGTTGGAGACAAAGTGAATCTCTTCAATAACTATAGCAAGTCCAATAGTATGGTACCCTTACTCACAGAGGAAAACCTGTCTTGTTATATAAAAATTGGGCGTAAGACTAGGGGTAAGATTGATACAAATCAGTCTAAAATTGAACTCACTTCCAAATGTCACCTATAAAAGCTCTGAATAATAGAATCAAGGCAAAATACCGTACAAATATGAATGACAACAAATTCTAATGAACTACACTTCAAATATAGAAAAGGGGACAAAAACTAAATGAGAAAACAGAAAGATTAAAAGAAACAATAATGAAAAAAAAGAAAAATGAGAAAATGCTAAAATATATTGTCTTGGTTATTATATGTTATATATAATAGATTCTATGAAATATATATATGTGTGTGTGCGTGTATGTATGTATGTATGTATGTATGTATGTATATATTGCTCAGTTGGTAAAATACCTGAGTTCATACCCCAGAACCATCACTTTTACAGATATGTCTGAGGCTTGGGGTATGTGCTTACCACCCTAGCACTGGTGATAGGAAGAGAAACAACAACAAAAACCCCCAGATTGGAGACTAGACAAATGACTACATCAGCAAAGCACCTGGTGCACAAGCATGCTAACCTACATGCAGATTCTTAGCACCTCTTCAAAGCTATTACAGCAGTGTCTGTCTGTACCCCCAGCACTGAAGGTAGAGCGATGAAGGTATCAGGGGCTTCTAGAGCTCATTGACTGAGCCATCTCAGGCCCATCAATGACCCGGATTCAAACTATGAGGGACGGTGAATGAGGAAAACACAAAATATTGACCTTTGACCTCATTGTTGTATACATTCACATGTACATCTTTACTGATAAGACTACACACAGAGATGTGCACACAGGCACACACATATATGAATTAAGACATATGAAAAATAAAATTGTAACTCAAGGATGAAAAGTAACTTTGGTTAAAGTCCCTCAGGTGTATGAATCCAGCATACAGAATTAAAAGGGACAGAAATCTCAGCTCAGCATGGACTTATGTCCCTGTTGAAGCTCCTTATGAGAAGAAAGCAGAATCGTCCTGCCAAGAACAGGGATACTGCACAGTGTTTCACTCTGTTTAGTTTCTCTGACCCCTATTTAAGCAATAATATGTAAGCTACGGATATTAATGTTGATCCTATTTGATACTAAACCCTACAGAATGGTTCATTGACCTTATCATTTTGAGTTAAGGAAGCGGTAATAATTGGCTTTTAAAGGATTCATAATGTTTATGAATGAATAGCCAATTCTTTTTAAATTATAAGTAACTACTCTCAAAATATTTTCAACAACTTAACTCTTAATGTTATATCTAAAAACCTATCAACAAACCCGGCATCATGTATATTTTCTTCAATATTATTTTCCAACGATGATTTTTCAGTTTAGAAATGTGTCTCTCATTTGTTTTGGGTTCGTTGCTGTGAAGGTATAAAAATGTCACTCATATTTTTGCATGTAATCATAGCTGTTACAGCCCTTGTTGAAAAACTACCCTGTGGGTTCCCCTTTATTTTTATGGTCTGGTTATTATCAATCCATAAAGACAAAGGGACAAAGTCAAAGACAGAGATCCTTGGATGACCTTGAAATTGATGGAGGTAGTCCTCCAGACAATGACTTCAGTGAATTAGCTCAGTTTTATCCAGAGTATAGGAAATATATAGGATTAGGAAGCCTGGGGACAAACCCTAATTTGCTTTAAGTGACACGGTCCTATCATATATCTGACTTACTGGAAACACAACCCTATCAAAATGGCTAGAACATTTGCCTGATTATCATGTGGACAGCAAGGGAAGAACATTTGCAGGGAACTATGTCAGGGTGATCCTTGAGATAACTCAGGGGTTTGGGCCTAAAGACATCTGCTAGGTAAGGCCAGGTAGAGAGCAGGAAGGCTTTGCTGGCAGGGCAGTGTGGCAGGGTGGTGTGGAGCGGGGTGGGGTGGGGTGGGGTGGGGTGGGGGGAGCGGGTCGCTCCATGTTTTCAAGGTTAGAGAAAGCCGGCAGGCTATGGCAGACTTCAACATCTGGCCAACAGAGCGGCCCACCACAACCCTCTCTCCATTGAACTTCCTTTGCTGCTGTGTAAGGCTAGGTGACCGCATTGCTGTGGTCAGCTTCTGGGTTTCTCCCACTTCATCTATGTCACTTTTTCTTCCATTGACATCACACAGTCTTGGTTACTGCAGCTCCTTATTGTCCCTAAGTCAGGTGGTATAAGTCATCCAATTCTCTTTCAATAGTGTGTTGACTATTTGGAGTGTTTTGTTTCTCCAGAAAAAAATCAAAAGTCCATTTTTTTGATATTCACAGGATAATTTTTTGGGATTTAAACATTTTTGCCTATTCTTTTTTTCCAGTCCCCATTTGTTTTCCTCATAGAGACTGTGTATGTATTTTTTTGTTTATACCTGAGTATGAAGTTTTATAGTGAATTATAGCATAATATTTAATTTTGTGCCAATATAAATGGTATTATGATTTTTTATGTCAAGTATCAGTTATTTGCTGCATGCTTAAAGAAAATCAATTGGGTTTCTTAATCTTGCTTTTTATATTTTATTTATTTTTGTTTTATGTGTATGAATGTTTTGCCTGCATGTATGTACGTGTACCACATGCAGAACTGGTGCTTGTGAAAACCGTAAGAAGTCAGTGAATCCCCTTGGCCTAGAATTACAGATGATTGTGATGGTTTTGCTTGTCTCAAATTTTCTGTTCATTAGAAATTTTCTGTTCATTAGAAAGTGCTTAGTTTTCCCACTTTCCCGTCAGAATAGCGATCATTGTTTGCTTTACTCATGTGGATCTGCCTATTGTACATAGCTCACGTATGTGGTAGCATGTAATGCTTTTCTTTCAGAAGTCGTCTTCTTTCATTTAACATAAGACTCTAGGGTTTATCGCTGTTGTCCCGGACCACAATTTCCTTTCTGTGACTTAAACAAACTTGCAGCAGATTCACATGAACATTCTACATTGTCTTTATTCATCTGTGGTAACATTCAACTTATTTCCATCTTTTGGCTCTTGTGACTAGCCTTGTGACAAGCATAGAGTTACTAAGATCTCTTTCAGATTCTGATTTTGTTCTTTGCAATAAACAAGTGGGGTTGTGGGATCATATGGTAACTTTTTTATACTGAGTAATCTCCGTATTATTTTTTGCATCATTTTACATTCCAAACATTAATGTGGATGGGCTCTAATTTCTCCACAGAGTCACAGTGCTGGTTGTCTTTCGTTAAGACAATGAGTGACATTTCATTATGAGCTGTTGTTTTTGTTTGTTTGGGTTTTTTTTATTTGTTTCTTCAAATACATGTTGTCTATTTTTATGTCTTTTTTGGAGACATACCTATACAAGTTTCCAGCCTATTTTTTAAACAGGTTGTTAAGGTTTCACTTTGAATTTTAAGAAGTCCTTATATATTTTGAAGATAAGTATCAGGTGCATGATTTGTAAATATCTTCTTCCATTCCATTATTTTCCACTACCATATAGAAGCTTTTAATCTTTCTGTGCTCTGTTTATCTTTTGCTCTTGTTCCTTGTGCTTTGGTGTCAAATCTCTGGACAAATGTCAAGACAAATCTCAAGGAACTTTTCCTTTATGGTTTCTTCTAAAGTTTTAGATTTTTGAGAGATTAAATTTAAGTATTTTATTCATTTTCAGTTGACTTCTACATGTGCTAGAACATACACGGGTATTAGACATTGTCTAACAGCTTTTCCCCTCTACCTATTGATATGACCAGGTGATTGTTTACTTTAGTCTGTTAATGTAATAGGTTACACAGAAGATTTTGAATGATGAGTCCAGCTTGAATACCTGGAATAAATTCCACCTACTCAAATATTTGTTGAATTTGGTTGATGAATATTTGCATCCACATTTATAAGATGTTGATTACTAATTGTCCTTCCTTGTGATGTTTGCAGTTTCTTTTTCTTGTTACGGTATTTCGTCTTTTATCTGACATCAACTGTAGAGAAATTTCTCAGATATTTTAAACTCACCAGTAATTCCGTAGACCTGATGCTTTCTGCACTGGAAGGTTATGGATGATAAATTCCATGTTTTAGTAGATATGTTTCTACTTTTAGATATTTTTTTTCTTTGGGTAGAACTCTGAAAACCTTATTTGGGTTGTGCCCCTAGGAGCTCTACTTTTCTTTTCCTCATTCAAGTAAGTTTGTGCTCGGTCATTATCAGATTGTTTCTCTTTAAATGTTCCTGCTAGCCTCTGACTTCAGCAGCAACTTTCTGTTCCTATCAGCTATAACTCACATTTACCTGCCTCTGCTTTAAGGCTGATGGCTCACCTTATGCCATCAGTTGTCTGGTGGACTGAAATTTCTTGACTGTGAGAATGTTCTGTGTTCTTCTTGTGCATATGGAAGTGTTGTTGATTTCCCACCTCCTTGCATACCTCTTCCAACCGAGGAACTGGAAGTCCCAAGTTCAGATTTTATGGTAATAGTTTTCATAGCTTCCCCCAAACTCGTTGCCAATTGGTTAATATCAGCTAATGACTCATTAGAACAGTGCTTGTAAGACTGCTTGTAAACACACCAGAATTTGAGTGTTCTTTCTTCATTAACAGCCCTTGTTTGAAAATCTGTGATTTGCAAAGTACTGAAGTAGGGTCATAAATTTAGAGAATTAGAATAAGATAGATCCTAACTGGAGTCCCCTCTCCTCTCTCTCAAACAGGAGCACTGAAGTTGGTGCAAGTATTCTAAGTGTTGATGTTGGTATAGGGTCTGATATCTCAATACTATTATTTACGAAGTGCTTTAAATGTATCTGAAGTTCCAATGGACATTGATTATGAAGACCAATGCTGTTCTCTTATCCACAAGATTCTTTTTTTAACTTAGAATTTTTATTATTCCTCAAAATTTCATTGTAGTCCTGTATTTATGCCATTTACTCCTGCATCTCGTCCCTTCAGCTTCTCCTGTGTCCGCCAACTACCTTGTAAATTCATAATCTAGTCTTTTTATTATTCTTAATATAGTATATATATTCATATACATACACAAACATGTATATTATGTGTGTATATATGTATATAAAATAAAATATATATGACACATGGTGTATGTGAATATGTATATATGTATATATATAATGAGTCCATTTAGTATTGTTTGTCTTTTATGAATATATGTCTGTGAACTTGCACTCATGAAATCTCAACAATATAGTTAGTTGCCTAAACAAGACCTGCATAAAGACAGCACCAGTTGAAATGTCTAATGCAAATGGGGGAAATATCAGAAGGCCTTACTCCTAAGTGAAGAGCTAAGAGTAGGGGGTCAATTATCTTTAGGGAAGAAACCCCTGATAGGGTATCCCATGCCACAAGATTCTTTATGAGGAAATTAAAAGTTGTTGTTCTCTGGATTTGCAGTCTGTTGACACTTCTCAGTCTACCACCTATGTTTTATACCTCGTATGTATAACCATACACTGAACACTATTACTGAACACTAGACACTGCCTTAGTTCCACTTTTAAAACTACTACCAACAGAACCTTCTATGGGTTTAATACGTTTATTGAATGAGCTGAGATGAAAAGGCTTGCGGTTCTCTAAGCCAGTGAACAATTTGTCAGAGTTAAAGATTGCTCATTTCTCTCCTGTAAACTTTCTGGTGATCTCATCACTCTCCTTCGAGTCCAGCTTACCACTGGGCAACCTCACTATTTTGCTCCCTTTTGCTCTTCCTCCTCTTAATTCTCAAGTACCCAGTCTCTTTTTCTTTCTTTGTAATCTATCTCTGTTAGACGACATCACATCAGAGATTTATGCCTCAGTAATCAAACACACACCATGAAACTTCTAAAGAACCATAGCCCTTTCTTGAGGTCAGCTTTCTGTGTAGTGTCCTTTTTGTCTACTCAATCTATCAAGTCCATGTCTATCTGAATACTCACCAGCTTCATTAGCCCAGTGGGTTGAAGGATGGAGAAGTTCTTCAAAGCTGAAAATGCCCAGGAAGGTGAAGGTACAGAGCAAGGGTTGCTGGCTGAACAGCTTACACAGACAATGAGTGAGTAACCACACACATAAGCAACTGCATGCAGGGTAAGACAGCAGTGGAACCAGCTCTGCTTTGTGTACCCACTCTCTCCGTCTCTGTATGCTGCTAGAACATGAGAGCTGTTACTCTCAGTTATTGGTAACAAAGACCGAGAATCTGCATTGTATTAAGTCAGATGTACAAAATATATGGTATTCCTGCATTTTCAGAAAACAATATACACTCGGTAGCCAAAATATTTAAGATATTTATTTTTATTTTATGTGGGTGAGTGTTTGTCTGTATATGGGTACCAAACACTTGAGGAAGCCAGAAAGCGAGATTGAATCCTCTGGACCTAGAATTCTGCATGAGCCACCATATGGGTGATGGGGAGCTTGAGCCCCTGCAAGGGCAACAGGTGCTTTTAACTCCTGAGCTCTCTCTCTGGCCCCAATAGTAGTAGCCACATAGTTTAGTCTCTGCATTCAATTCTAGGTGTAACCTAAAGATGACCTTCAAATATTGTGTGTAATCAATTTTTCCGTGTTGGTGTACTCTCAAAGGGACAAGTCTTAAACATTTTATATGCTGTATTTGGATTCTTCTCCAGTATTTACTGTCAGAGAAGTTTGGACTTGATGTTTTACATAGATGTTAAGATGTAGCCAAGCACCTATGGAAGAAATCTTAGGTGCTGGTGAAATTGTGTGTGCAAAGAATTTAGATTGGATCTTTGAAGATACCTAAAAATCCCAAGTGAATATGATTGTCATATCACTTTACATACTAACTTGAGAGTGTATGCATTATTAAAATGAGATAAAGAAAGAGTAGATATTATAGGCTTTTAAACTTCATATACAACATCAGGCCCAGGTTTAGTCCAGTCTTAGGATTGTATTAGCCACAAGTGGTACTGAGCATCCTGTGTCCTCACTCAGCAGAGAGCACCGAATAGTTCATTTTCAAAGTCATGGGGCAGGAGTAGGACAAACAGCAGTAGTTGCCCTGAGCCATGTGTCAACAGGCCGTTCTGGACCAATATAGTGATGGCTCTCCTCCTTATATAGGTTTTACAACTATCGCAATAAAGATAGATCGCTATTTGTTTTGGATGGGTTGTAAGCTGAACAAGCACTGTTTTCCGCCCGTAACTGTGTACAGTTGTGGCATAGTGCTTAATAGTCTTAAATTTACTCCTGCCAAAATAAATACAGCTATAAGAAATAATGGCCCTGCCATGTCTGTAACAATAAAATGGCATCCTAATGTGGCTAAGTAATATGGAATACAACTAATATTCCCTTGGATTTCTGCATCCCATCCTCTCCCCTGTTTAAGCGCCATGGAGAATACAACTTTTGGTTGAATGACAGTATAGAAGATGACATTAGTTGTTTTAAATTAGAATATGACAAAAGGCCTTACTAAATCGTATTCACAATGCAACATTAAACCAGACACAGTAAAAAGAGATCAAGGGAATGAGTTGAGTTAATATTTTGAAAGAGAATGCTGTGAACTAGAATGCTTAAAAACTTCAAAGGATCCTGGACCAGTTGTGTAACAAATTCCACCCTGAGTATCCCGCTCTCTACTCACATGAGTGCTCTTTTCTTCTCTAGTGTTTGGGGAGATGCTTCAGTGGGTGAAGAGCCTGCCCAATAAATATGAGCCCTGAGTATGGAATCCCAGCACCCATGCGAAAAGCTGGGTGTGGTGACTTGTGTCTATAACCCCGGCACAGAGTGGAAAGCTGGATTCAAGAAAATAATGAGTTAGCCATGAGTTGGTTTACAGTCCCATAATCCCAATACAGAGATTCAGAAGCAGGGGTAAAAGCATACTTGAGTTCAAGGCCAGCCTTGGCAATGCCCTGTCTCAAAACAAGTATTTTTTTTGGTTTCAATTTTCTTATTAATTAAATTTATTCATTTATTTTGTATTCTGACCACAATTCACCTCCCTCTTCTCCTCCCATTTCCTCCCTCTGCCTTCCCACAGCCTTCCCCACAATCGACTCCTTCTCTTTTTCTGTTCAGAAAGAGGCATATTTCTCATTAATATCAACAAAACATGGCATACCAAGTTGAGGTAGGACAGATGATATGATCCTATACATAAGCAACCCCAAAAATTCTATCAGGGAATTCCTACAGCTGATAAACACCTTCAGTGATGTGGCTGAAAATTAACTTTTAAAAAAATTGAGTAACCCTCTTACATACAAATGATAAATTAACTTAGGAAAAAAATAAGAGAATTGGCATTCTTTATAGTAGCCAAAAATAATATAAACTCTCTTGGGGCTAAGCATAACTAAGCAAATGAAAGAACTTTATGACCAGAACTTCAAGTCCTTGATGAAAAAAATTGAAGAAGATAGCAGAAGATGGAAAGATCTCCTATGCTCATGGATCAGTAGGATTAACATGGTAAAAATGGATGTCTTCCCAAAAGCAATCTACAGATTCCATGTAATCCCCACCAAAATTCCAACACAATTTTTTATAGACCTTGAAAGAATAATACTCAACTTCATCTGGAAAAGCAAAAAACCAAGGATAGCTAAAACAATTATGTAAAATCAAGCATAATTTTTTAAAAAAATTAAAAGAAAGAGAATAGAAAAAAACTAT
Source organism: Myodes glareolus (assembly GCF_982192425.1). Classification (NCBI taxonomy): domain Eukaryota; kingdom Metazoa; phylum Chordata; class Mammalia; order Rodentia; family Cricetidae; genus Myodes; species Myodes glareolus. The sequence continues at coordinate 54,372,402 of NC_142041.1, read as the reverse complement.
AAAGAATAAGATCAAAGGTTTTGTTGTTGTTGTTGTTTTAACAATGTGGCTTGTTTCTTTCCACGTGTCCTTGCAGATGTACTTAAATACTGGCATGTCTGAAATATTAGAAATAAAACAAACTGTCTTTTAAATAAAGAATGCAAAATCTTCCCTTGATTTCTATTGCAACTCAGTTTTTATTTTAAATCCCCCCCCCCCACACACAGTGGCAAGATCTGCTGCTTACATTTTGTTTAAGTCTATTGTGTTGGTATATAGGAAGTGAAGAGTTCTGATAGGGTTAATACAGCTGCATTAAAATAAAACCCTTGATGAGTTGATGATAATCTTGACCTTTGATTAAATCTGAGCTAGTAGTATTTGTGATTGATCAAAGTGAAATCCATGAAGCACGTAGTATCACAGATGGACAAGAGAATTGAAGTCCTTCTGAATATTTATTCTGATCCATTCAAGGATTTTAAAAAATTGATTTTCCAATTTGTCTTATTTTTATCTTAAATCAGATTGTATTTACTAGATAAATAGATAAATGACCGGAAGAAATTTTGCAATACAAGTTTGCTAATGTCAGAGATCAAAAAAAGAAGAAACTTTTAATTCATAGTATTTTAAGGAATGTTTCACATACTTAAAATTACTTTACTAGTGATATTTAGCAAAAATCCTAACTGTGGTCATTATTTTAAAAAACTCTTCATAAAATGGTAACAAAATACAAAATTGAAGAAAATTATACTGAGGTTTTGTGGGTTTCTTTTTCTTTGTGTGGTGCCAGGAGTCAAACTGAGAGTCTCATTCGAGCAAAGTAAGCAAGTACTTCACCTCCAAGATCTCCCACACGCTCTGCCCTGGCATCTTTATTGTTCTCAGTAGCATAACATATTTTTCAAGCTAATTCATTGTCGTTCTTCTGATTATGTAATTCCAGCCCGATTGACAGCTGATAACAAAGAGCTTCATGTTGGCAGCTAAACTCTGTGACCTTTGACACCCGGAGCACAGCATGAGCTCTCGGATGTGCAGTAGACTGTGTGCACTGCTTGTGTCTGTCAGTGCGGCCGGAGCTCTTCACTGCTGAGATTTTTTTTAATGGGGTTCATGGATTGACTGATTTTCCTGCGTGCTGGAAAGCACAGCTATGGGGCTGCAGAGTTTACAGAATGTTCTTAACCTTTAGGCAAATGTCTTAACATCTGAGACCTGAGATCCTTTGGCCATGAAAACAAGGGACCACACTAAAGCCTCCAAGGTGACATCTTTTTCTAAACTCTTTGATCAACCAGATGAATGGGAAACATACCCAGTGAATAATGTGGCTTATTCATTCTAAAGAGCACACCTCCTTTCAATGTGCACAATTCCCTAAAGTGTTTTTGCAAACTTTCAAATCCATAATACACCGTTTCCTTAAAGCTTTAGCATACATACATACAATGAAGTCTTATTAAGATTTAATGAAATCATACCCCATATTTGGAGAAGAAGTAAGTGCTTCTGCATACAGTTGGAGGTAAATCACCTAGTCCATGTAACTGAACACTCCATGCTACTATGAAATAAAATATGGGAGTCTATGAAATTAAATAATCAGCAATTGAAATGCATGGTTTATAAGCAATTTAATTCTATCTTAGATTAGACCTATCACATAGCTGTTTTGGGTATTAGTTTGTTTTCTGTTGCTGTGATAAAACACTAACCTAAAAGCAGCTTGGGTGAGAAGGAGTTATTTATTTGGCTTAAAATCCCATGTCACAGTCCACCATTCAGAGGTATTAGGGCAGGAATTTAGCCAGGAACTGAAGAAGAAACCATAGCTTTCTCTCTGTCTCTGTCTCTCTTTTGTTTCTCGTTCTCTCTCTTTCTCTCTCTCCCCTTCCTCTCTCCATCTCAATTTTCTGGCTAGGACCAATTGTCTTATAATTTCTGAGATCACCTACCTAGGGGAAATAGCCTGCAGTGGGCTAAGCTATCTCCCATTACTTAGCAAACAAGAAAATATCCCACAGACATGCTCACAGGCTAATCTGTGGAGGAAACTCCTCAGTTGATGTTTCCTCTTCCCAAGTGTGTCAAGTTGACAACCAAGATCAGCCTTCACACTTGGCAAGTACATAACCAACAACCACAAATGTTAGTTAACACTACATTGGGTGGTTGCTAAAGAGAAAGATTAGAGATTAAAGACACTTGTGCTCTCTCAGAAGACCCCAATTCAATTTCCAGGACCTACATGGTGGCTCACAACTATCTTTAATTCTACTTTCAGGGTATCCAATGCCATCCTTTGGCCTCCTCAGCCACTTGGTACACAAACATACATGTAGGTAAAACTCCCATATACATACAACAAAATTGTAAAAATAAAATAACCAAGTTTAGTTCTTACTAGATTAAGTAGGTGACATTTATAGCATGAATTGTAAAAGACAAAAGTAAAATCAGGCAATTCACTTTTTTTTTTTTATATCAGCATGGTAACCAAACTGACAGTTTTGCAAAATACATTCTACAAATTGATTTGGTTACCTACTGTGACTCTTAGCCACAGACCCTTCAGGTGTACAGTGATGGAAAACTGGACATATGATAAATCCATCAGACTGTGACTTAGCTGTCAAGCAGCGGTGGAATCCTTCTAAGAAAAACGGTATCAAAAGTTGAGGAACAAAAGCAAGGAACTGAAGTACTCACCCAATATCCACACAAACCAAAAGTGCTATAAGCCCGTGTTGGTGACGACTCAAGGACCAAGGAAGTACTAAACCGAGAGAGCCTGTGCAGCTCATGCGTTTCTATTTAGATTGGATACATAACCTGCATGTAATAAAACATGAATAATTTCATTTTTCTTTGATTTCTTTCCTCTTCATAGGCGACCTGGTGAACCTCCCCTGATAAAAGGTTGGCTTCCTTATCTCGGCATTACTCTGAATCTCCAAAAGGACCCCTTAGCTTTCGTGAAGACTCTCCAAAGGAAATACGGCGACACTTTCACTGTTCTGCTTTCAGGTGGGAGGCTCCACTCGGAGCACTTTGCATGCGGCATACACTCTTGCTGGCTCCTTAGTGCCTCACATTTGCTCAGGGGCAGCATGTGGAACATTCATCTAGCATTGTTGAGCGAAAACAAGAGAATGGTTCGCGGGAGTGCAGTGATAGTCATGTATACAACCTGGTTACAGACTCCTCTACTACTTACCAAAGACTCCATTCTCCTGGTCCGACTTGTCAATTTATTTGGGGTCGGCTTGGGTTATTTGGCAAGAGTTTGAAGAAAAGAGCTAGGATGTGTTTTGAATGAAGGATTTCTTCACAGAGTGGCTTTAGGAGTGTAAGGAAGTTTAGCAGACAGTTCAGAGTTCGCATACCCACTCTCCCTTGGTCACAGACTCCCAGCTAGAACATTTCATCTCAGTATGGCACTTCATTCCGATTGATGTGCTGATGTGGGTACACTATTCCACCACTCTAAACATCTGAATTTTCCACATAATCATTTCCCTTCCCTAGCCTTGCAAACACTAGTCTGGAGTATTTTTTCTGCATTTAAACTGTTCATTATAGTTCAGACTTTAAGTCAACCTCCCTCAGGACCCAGCAATTCCACTCTTGGGAATATACCCAAGAGATGCCCTAACATACTACGAAAGCATTTGTTCAACTATGTTCATAGCAGCACTATTTGTAATAGCCAGAACCTGGAAACAACCTAGGTGCCCCTCAATAGAAGAATGGTTAAAGAAGGTGTGGATCATATACACATTAGAGTTTTACTCAGTGGTAAAAAACAATGACATCTTGAATTTTGCATGCAAATGGATGGAAATAGAAAACGCTTTACTGAGTGAGGTAACTCAGACCCAAAAAAGAGGAATATGGTATGTACTCACTCATAAGTGGATTCTAGCCATAGTTAAAGGTCTTTGAGTCTATAATTCGTGATCCTAGAGAAGCTAAATAAGAAGGTGAACCTGAAGAAAATCATATAGTTATCGTCCTGGATATTGGAAGTAGACAAGATTGCCAGGCAAACTTGGGTGCACGGGGTTGGGTGGGGGTGGGGGTGGAAGTAAGGCAAGATGGTTAGAGAGAAGGGAGAAGGGGAGGATGGGGGATAGCTTGGGGGAATGGGATGGGGGGAGGGAGGAAGGATGGATATGAGAGCAGGGAAGTATATATCTCAACTAAAGGAGCCATTTTAGGGTTTGCAAGATACTTGATTCTAGAGGGGTTCCCAGGTCCAAGGAGAGGTCCCCAGATTGTTTCCTGGGCAGCAGAGGAGAGGGTGCCTGAACTGGCCTTGGCCCATAACCAGACTTTAAACACAAAACATATACCTGTTCTGTGACTCTCCTTGTTACATCACAAATCCTTCTCATTCCTATTATTTCTTCACTTGGGATCTTTTCTTTAACTTGAAGCCATATTATATGTCTCCTGCTTGCAACTTATTTTTCAATATTCTCTCTTCTACCCTCCCTCCCTCTTCTTTCATTCCTTCCCTTTTTTCTTCTTCCCTCCCTTCCTTTCTTTATTTCCTACTTCTCTCCCACCCTCTTTCTTCTTGGTCCTCTTCCCTCTCTCCTTGTTTCCATCCTTCCATCCCCCTAGCTTTATTTCTATACCCATCTCTATCTCTATCTCCTAGATGTTTTTAGAAAGCTACCTGCATTTGCCATCTCTAGCAACTTATCTTCTAGAGTTCCACTAATGGTACCCAGTTATCTACTCTTCTTCATGGTCAAATTTATCCTCAATATCCCGTCTTGGTGTCTTACTGATCTCTAGTTCCTTCTTGAAACATCCAGTTGCTTCCAACTGTCTTGAAACTGACCCTTCATCTTCCTCTATTGATTCTGAGTGTCTTTCTTTTGCCATATGTATGAATGTCTTTCTATATCAGTACATCTCCTTTAAGTTTTTCAATATTGTGGAGTACAGGTTTTTGAAATATGACTTGATGATTCTCTGGATTTCCTCTGTGTCTGTTGTTATTTCCTCCTTTTCATTTCTAATTTTGTTAATTTGGATATTCTCTCACTGCCTTTTGGTTAGTTTGGATAAAGGTTTGTCTATTTTGTTGATTTTTTTCAACGAGTCAACTCTTTGTCTCATTGATTCTGTGTATTGTTTTCTTTGTTTCTATTTTGTTGATTTCAGCTCTCAATTTGATTATTTCCTGCTATCTAATTCCCTTGGGTGAGTTTGCTTCTTTTTGTTGTAAAGTTTTGAAATGTTTTATTAATTCACTAGTGTGAGTTTTTTTTCAGCTTTTTTATGTAGGCATTTAGGGCTATAAACTTTTCTCTTAACACTGCTTTCATTGTGTCCCATAAATTTGGGCATGATGTGTGGTCATTTTCATTGAATTTTAGGAAGTCTTTAATTTCTCCCTTTATTTCTTTCTTGACCCATTGATGATTTAGATAAGCATTGTTTAATTTTCATGTGTTTGCAGGAATTAGTGTTGCTGTTGAATTCTAGTTTTAAGCCATGGTGATCTGATAAGATACATGGGGTTCCTCCATTTTTTTTTGTATCTGTTGAGGTTTTATTCTACTCCTAAAGAACTAATGATACCTTCTGCTTGTAATGACTTCACTGAAGATCAGACACAACTTTCCGTAAACATTTGAGTAATAAAAGGATGGAGATTCAACTTGATTAACCATCCAGGAGGTTAGTTTTAATTCACCCATGAACAGGTAACATTAGTTTTTGTTACAATTTACTCTTTCCCCTGACAGCTGACAAATCTCTTCCAATGACAATTGCACAAACTGCAATTTCAAAAAAAAAAAATGGAAATGAAAGCAGCCATGCATCTTAGAAAGACTTTTAACATTTCATATGATTTTCCCAAGACCCCTATCCGATCCACTCCCACACCTTCTTGTTAACTGCCTTGTGTTTACAGTCTCATTAATATGCCTCCTCGCTGGAACATTCCTGCACACATAAATACCTTTGTGCCCCTATCTTTCCTCTTGCGCCTCCTTCTGCCAGAGCTCTGCTCTCAGCTGACCTTTGATCCCTATTGCTCATCACTTTCTCTTCAGATCTTTTCCTGTCCATATCACCCAACATTTGGAACCCCCTTACTAGGACCCAGTTATCCACAGTACCTCTGCTCAGTGTAATTCAGACAACCAGGCTTTACCACGTACTCACCTGCCCATCTCCGTCTTTTTCTGTTAGTGACTCTCTTCCAATTTATTCAGAGCTCAGTGCGGATTTAGTCACAGCAAATGTTTGATGAGGGAAATTCCTAACATCTTAAAACTGATGAAATTCTATTAGACAGACAAAGAGGATGCAGCCAGTGCTTCCTTTCTAATTGCACTTGGAGCTAAACTAAAGGTGCAAACAAAGTCTTCTTTTTAAATAACTTCTAAAATGGAACCTCAAATTTCCAATGAGCAGTACAAAAATTATTATAACTTCTAGATTTCTCTTTTTAAGAACTTATGCAAAGGTTGCCTAAAATGATTCAACAAAAACTTGTAGATTGGATAGCTTTATTCAGCATCTGGGAGATTTAGGCAAGAGAGTATTGAGTTAGTGATCAGCCAACAACATCCTGTAAAAAAAAATAGAAAAAGAAAAAGAAACTTTTATTTTATAAAGGAGGAAGCCTGAGAAGATAGGTCAGTTGGTAAAGTGCTTGCTGCATGGTGTTATGTACTTAAAATCCCAATACTGGGAAGGAAGAGACAAAGGGATTGATGGATTCTCTGTCCTGTTAGCAGACACCAGGCAGCCAGCCACAGGTCCTGGTGAGAGACCCTCTCTTCAAAATAAATAAATAAATAAATAAATAAATAAATAAATAAATGGGTAGCACCTGAGGAACAACTGTGGCTAACCTCTGTTGTTTACAAGCATACATGTGTACATACGCACACATAAACACATATACACATACACACCTAACAAACAAAAGCAATTAATCCATGCTCACTTATGATATCTTAACCGTAAATTCTAAGAAGTCTAACACTGACTTAAATATTGACTGCCTAAATAAATTTAGCCATCATTATGTTTTTGAACTCAGTAATAAACAACCACCATGGGATAAGCTTAGCTGTCTGTCCCTCACCCCCATCAGTTTGAATATATACGTATTGAGAAGGTCTGTGAATACACAGTTTTGATGATCAGTTTGTGATAGAGCTCATTTTAGAAATGAAGGACAAAGTCATCCACCCTTGTCCCTGATGTGTGTGCTTCTTGCAGGGCACGCAAATGATTGTCGTACCCAAAAGTCTCATGGGACACAATTGTCACCTTAATAAAGAAATTGAAAGGTACAGCTTTCTATGAGAAACCTCATAAATTCGAGGCCTGCCCCAGAAAATAGTTTTCTAATTGATTTTGTGTGTTAGTGCAATGGAATCATTTTCCTTAAATGTCACCCCAGAGAAGCTCTACTGTACATCATTGTCAACTGCTAGAGAAATCTCCCTAATAAAGGGGACTGAGTACATACAGTGGTCTCTCTCAGCAGATAAAACACTGGCTGCCCATTCAGCTCCCAACTGATGCTTATATGGTGACATACAACCAAAAACCTGATGGATTTCAGTCAAGGAAATTGAAATCTTGTAATTTAAGAAAATTAATTTGAAATCAGCTTTTTTTTCATGTTCTATAGACTAAGCAACTGACTTGAATTCCCACGCCTATGTTGATGTGGTACCAAATTCGACATATAAACAGCAAAACTCATTTATTATCTAAAAGCCAGACTTCTTGCATGTAAGACTTCAAGGTGATTAGATATATGTTCAAAAATAAATTTATCAAACTATTTTGAATTATGTAGCATTAGCTTCCCAAGGAAATAATATAAAGAAAGAAAATTAGAGTATTGGGTTGGCAATGCATTGGTGGGATATCTAAGAATTCCGGGACTAATAGTCGCAGTCTGTTCCATAAAAGGGAAGAAAAATGAATTAATTGGCAAGGAAGATATTAAAATTGTTGGCCTAATTTCAAAGTTAATGGACATAAAATTATTTTATACTATATCTTTTCAGGCATAGGCCTCACTTTGACATTTACGTTTTAGACAAATGCAAACGCTGAAATTCTTGAAATCAATATTTTACATCTACTTCTGACAGCGTTCTCCTCTCTTTTGAAAATATGGCAAAGGGTATTGTTTCTACACTCGGATCCCTGTGAACTAGGCTGCATGCCTGCTGACACTTGGCATTCATTTACATAAAATCACGCTGAACCAACGCTAATTTCTCTCTGAGCGTTCATAGCCTTCAAGATAACTTTTCAGAAAAATTCCTTTGTTAGGAAATTTAAATTCATTTTATAAATGTATATGTATTTTCCTAACTGTCTGATTACAGAACACAAAGAAACTCTGGTTTTGCATCTCACATTAGCAGATGGTGGACAGATGGTTTAAATTAATATTAATTTTGGAAAACTTAGCTTAAATTGTTTATACTGAAGATTAAAAGTTGGAAAGCCAGCTTAAATCTCCGGGGTTATTGGTACTTCCAACTTGAAAAGTAGAATCAGAAAACCAAAATGTCCAGTTCTAAAGTAATCCACATCTCCTTCAGGAAAAGTGAAGGTAAAAGGCAAGAAACAATGTCGTGTTGGGGAAGAAAATTAAAACTGGAGTGAAGAAGAAATGGTACAGATGCCAGAGAGAAAAGTTACTTGAACTTCTTGGGGCTGATCCTTGAAAAGAACTTACTGCAAAGGCTTGGGGGTTGCTCAGTCCGTATCGTCCAATAATAAGAACCTGATTTTGGATCCCTCGCACCAACATAAAAGTCAGGGATGTAGGAGTGTGTCTGTAAGTGTGTGGAGTCAAGGGGATTCCCTGGAGCTTTCTGGTCAGCCAGTCTAGCAGAATCGATGAGTCCCAGGTCCAATGAGAGATCTTGTCTCAAAACCTAAAACGGAGAGTGGTAGAGGAGGACGACTGGTGTCCGTTTCTGTACACCATGTACACAGATACTTGCACATGCGCACACACAACCTGAGACTAACAACTATGTTTTTTTTTATAAATGTATTAATAGGAATCCAGTTCAAAGGGTAAAAGTGATAGGCACAGAAGCATCATTGAGTTGGATCCCCAGATCCACTTAAGAATCCGGTTATAGCTGTGTACATCTGTAACCTCAACATTCTAACACACACACACACACACACACACACACACACACACACAGAAAATGGGAGGCAAAGAAAAGAAAATTGATTGGAATCTCACGGGCCAATCAGCCTTGGGTACATAGCACAATAGCAGAAAAACCAAGGTGAAAGGTGAAAACCAGCTTCCAAAAGTTGTCCTCTGACTTTCACAGGCACACTGCAGCAAATGCACACCAACAGCACATGTGCACCTGGATACCATACAGCACACACTGTGGCACATGCGCACACACACACAGCACTTGTGCATCTGTACACCGTACAACACGCACTGTGGCACGTGCACACCAACAACACATGTGCACCTGTACACTGTTCAGCACACACTGTGGCACATACACACACACACACACACAGCACTTGTGCACCTGTACACCAGACAGCACACACTATGGCACATGCGCACACATACAGCACACACATGTGCACCTGTACACTGTTCAGCACACACTGTGGCACATGCACACACACACACACACACACACACAGCACTTGTGCACCTGTACACCAGACAGCACACACTGTGGCACATGCGCACACATACAGCACACACATGTGCACCTGTACACTGTACAGCACACACTGTGGCACATGCACACACACGGTCAGTCAATTTTTATAATATGTTAAATGTGTTTGTTTACTTGAACCAGTTATTTCACATTCCTCATTTATACTTTCATTTGAAATGAGCCTGTTTTTATCTTCTGTTCGGGGCAAGGTAAAGAGGGAGGGAGAAAATAAAAGGGGAACAAGTGTGAGAAGAGAAAGTGATAAGAAAGATAGAAAGAGAAGTAATCAGAATGTGTCTATTTCTCATGACTTGAGGACAGAGCAGAAATCTGATATTTATCTTGTCTCTACTTCAAGGGCCAAGTTGTACCAACTGATAGTATCTGGGCTGATACATTGTTTAAAATTTCTTTTTGGATTTAGATGAATGTAGAAAATTGGTTTAAAAAAAGTTCAAAATATTTTCCAAAGGTTGTGATTTGCAAACTAAACTTAGTGCATACACACTCTGAATTTCAGATACTGCTTTTAAAAAATCCTATTAATGTTTAACAAAACCCATTCATTTGAGATGAAGAATGCATGAATCATCACCTGTGAAAATACATAGCTTTGCCTAAAATTATCTCTTTTGAAAAATGAGAAAACTGACTCCCACATTCTCAATTTTTTGTTAGGCAGATGCTGGCAACTTTAGTTAAGTTATAATGGTAAAGCAAGTTATTGAAAGTGCCCAATTTTAATGGGGTCCTTTCTGCTGTTTTTGAGGCAAAACAAAGAACTAATGAAAACAAAACTCAACTTTCTTTGCAGAAGACAGTGCTATATCTGACTAGGATGAACAGTTTGATCTGGAATACCCCTTGCTTCTGTCTTGTCTTGCTCTATTAAATGAATCAGGGGAAAATGGAGTAGATAAAATTTACTGAAAGGAAAATGAATTGCATCATAAGTGTTAAACTGCATTTAAAACTTAAGTTATATTTTTTAAATTGCCTAATAAAAACATTTATACTGTCTCTAGGACTTTATTTACAATGTTTCCAAATCTTTATCTAAAATAATTTGTACCAAATTGATCAAGTTTTGCAATACATTTAGAATTACCATAAATCACGAGAGGAAGTTTTTCAACTAAGGTAACTACAAACACACAGACACACACTAGGCAGGGGAGGGGGGTGGGGTGCTGGCAGACAGACAGACAGAGACAGAGCAAATAGAGTACAGACGCTAATAGCTGAACATGAACACTGAAGGGTTACCCTAACGTAACTTGCGTTTTTAGGAAGAAAAGGCGTACTCACTGTTGCTATTGTGCGCAATAGCTCTAACCAGAAGAGACCATAAAGCAGCAGTGCAGTGAGAAGCCAGAGCTGAGGGAGGGCAAGCAAGCTGCGCTGTCTCAGCTGTTCCGGCTCTCAGCTGCCTAATGCAGGGGTTCGGCAAGGAACGCTCCAAAGTTTGCGCCCGTTTTGAGAGACAGGCCATAGGGAGTGGTGAAGTTTAGAACTTTAAGACATTTACCTTCAAACTTTGAGAGCTTTTTTCACAGCATCCTTCATTTTCAAAGCAGACAGAGTGGGCATTTTGAGTGGAATGGATTTCGGTTGAATTTGTGCGATAAAGCTGGTAACTTCTTAATAAAGTCTCTACTTTTGATTTAAATATTTTCAGACTTAAGATATGTGCTTTGTCTTGCTATCAAATAAACTCTATTCTTTTTCTTTTCTTTTTTTTTTTTTTTTAGGGAAGTATATAACGTTTGTTCTGAACCCTTTCCAGTACCATCTCATAATGAAAAACCCCAAACAATTCAGCTTTCAGGACTTCAGCAGACAGTTATCAGCGAAAGCCTTCTCCATCAAGAAGCTGGTAGCCGATGATGACCTTAATGAAGACATTCACAGAGCCTACCTGTTTCTACAAGGCAAAGCTTTGGACAGTCTCCTAGAAAGCCTGACCCAAGAACTAAAAGAAATCGTTGAGCCCCAACTACTAAAAACCACAGACTGGACTACGTCAAGACTGTTTCCGTTCATTAGCTCACTGGTATTTGAGATCACGTTTACGACTATATATGGAAAACTTCTTGCTGGTAACAGGAAGGAACTTATCAGTGAGTTGAGAGATGACTTTTTAAAATTCGATGACACGTTTCCGTACTTGGTATCTGATATACCCATTCAGCTTCTAAGACATGTGAAATCTATGCAGGAGAAACTTATAAGATGCCTCACGTCAGAAAAACTAGATCAGATGCATGGATGCTCAGAAGTTGTTCAGGAAAGGAAAGAGATTCTGGAAAAACACTATGGGCGTGAAGACTTAGAGATAGGAGGTAAGAAAGTTCTAAACGATTACTCACTAAAATAAAATAATTTACAGGAGACCTTTGAGATAAAAAGAAAAATGGCGACCTTGAAAATTTTTATGCTCTTTCTAATTGGCTAGTGATAAAATGTTTTACTCTGAAACAACCCTCTGTGATAATTGATTTTTTTTTTTTTTTTTGCTGAGGTGGTAAAACAAGATACTTAATGATGATAATGAGAAAGAGTATAACTAAGCGGCATTTACTCCCCTTATCTCATCCCCACCTTCCTGCCCCCCCAACACACATTACATTTTAAACTATTCTCATTAAGCAGAAAATTAGACTTCAGAAGCCTATTGGTTCTCATTAGCATGCACTGATCCTTGGCTGGGTCTGTGTCCTAACATCTTTTAATTAGCACACTGCAAATCTAATCAGTGTAATAAACGCTATTAATCTTCCTTTTCACTTATTTTCTCCCAGCACATCATCTTGGCTTTCTCTGGGCCTCTATGGCCAACACCATTCCAGCTATGTTCTGGGCAGTGTATTATCTTCTTCGGCACCCAGAAGCTGTGGAAGCGCTGCGTGACGAAATTGACAGCTTCGTTCAGTCAACAGGTCAAAAGAAAGGGCCTGGACTTTCCATCCACTTCACCAGAGAACAATTGGACAGCTTGGTCTGCCTGGGTAATTTATTTTTATCTGCTATGAAGAGAAGAAGGTAGCTCTCTGCAAACTCAGTTTATCACTCATAGCTATTTACCAAGAGGTGGAGGACACAGCTGCCTAATTGACATAATAACACCCATTTACATCAATTATAAATTATGTAGTTTATAGCCGTAGATACTCTCATTGCATGTAAACATTAAGTCCTAGCTAATTAACTATGCAAGGTATGAAAAGGGCTAAACCAAAGCTTTGCAATTATTTGGGGAAAAATGTGTATGCCTATTAAGTCATTTGATTCCAAGCATCTGTTGGCCTGCTGATGCTTCCCAAACACTGCTGCACTGTCTCGACAAGAAAAGGATTCCTTGGCTAAACAGGAAAATATTTCGGGGGGTGGGGGGCAGGGTGCGTGCAAAAAGCACTTATTCTTCCTTAAAATGGTGTCTGCATTTTCAGGCACAGGTCATGGTGTTTTATGAGGTTTGGAGTATATGATGCTTAAATGAAAATCCTTTCGTTGTAGGTTAAGGGTTTAAACACACAAATAAAAAGGAGTGAAGCAAAGAAAGAGTGGAAAGAAAGGAGGGAGAAATGGAGGGAGGGGTGTGAGGAAGGCAGGAGGAAGGCAGGGAATTAGAAGAAACAAAACAGCTCTAGACAGCTTCCTTTAGACATTGATATTTTTTTAAAAAAAATTACTGATTTAGTAAATAAAAGTAAACATTATTTTAAGTCTATCTGAGAACCATAGGAGTTGCTTGTTTTGCTTTCTTCTTCTCCCCACCCCTTTTTTCCTTGGCTTTTCCTCAGTCAGTCTTACACCTGCCATGAACCCTTGATCTGCAGCAATTGTGTTTCCATTTCCGGAGTTTGAGCAGACTGCTTGTTCCCATGATGTAGGGGACTCATATTCCTAACGTTAATTCCCTCTGTATTCATGTCTCACCTTATGACATTCTTGATGATATAGTACTTTTAGTTTCTTTGGGAAGATGCATCATTTTTAGGTTTCTATTTCCTTGGCTATTTGACTTAATAAGACTAATTAGTCTGTGTTGGCCTCAAGTTTTCATGCATCAAGTATTTCCCCTCTCGCACTCTTGGAAAATTCTGAGGTCCTAATAGTCTTGATCACAGTTAACTGCTTCTTGGCGTTAATAAGACAGACAGACTCAGGTGTTACAAGAATGAATCCCCCTGGCCTGGCTGAAAGCCATAGACGGGGAGCAGCAGCCTCTGTGATTTTTACTGCAGTTTATTATGAAATTGTGTCACATGTAGTGTAAATTACCAAAGAGATTTCTTGTTTGGAAGAAGAAAATGCGCCCATCATTATCAAAATGCTAACGTTCTTCTCTTTTTATTGCAGAACTCTTAGGGAACTAATACACAAAATTTATGTAAAATATGGGTAGTTGCCTATACTTGAATGAGTAGTGTTTTCTGAGTTGATTGGTTTCTATGGAGATCTAGGTTGAATTTTCCATATATCCAGGTAATTACCCCTTCATTTTAAGAATGGGATGATCAGGAAATAATGCAAATGAACTCCAAAGACTATGTTTGTATTCTGCACATAATTATTACTTTTGACAGTTTGCTCGAAATTCATCAACTCTTTATTTATAGTAGCAGTTTGTCCTTGAAATAAAAGTTTTTTTTTAAAGTGCTATGTTAAGAAAGAATTGCTTGGATTTTATTTGACCAGAAGAACTAAGTTTTGAAGTTGACTTAGGTCTGTATAAGTCCACAACTAGACTTAGGAACTCTCACAAACTTGCAGCTCTCCCATGCTCAGCCAATGAATAGAAACAACAAAATCTTTTATTATTATTATTATTATTATTATTATTATTATTATTATTTTATTATTATTATTATTATTTTCACACATTACATCCTGATGGAAGTTTTTCCTTCCTCCACTCCTCTAGTTACCTAAAACCTCACCTCTCCCCAAGATCCTCTCCTCCTTGCCTTCGCTTCAGAAAAGAGCAAGCTTCCCAGGGATATCGACTAAACACTGCATTACAAGTCACAATAAGACTAGGCACAAGCCCTCATATCAGGGCTGGGTGAGGCAACCAGTAGGCTAAAACGGGTCCCAAGAGCAGCAAAAGACTCAGGAATACCCTCATGTCCACTGCTAGGAGTCCCACAAAAACACCAAGCTGTAAAAACACAACATAAATATAAACTTCTGTCTCTCTGAGTCTCTGTGAGCCCTACTTAGTAAATCTGTTGGCAGGGTTTCTCCTGATGTCCTCGAGCCCTCTGGCGCCTGTAATTCTTCCTTTTCATAGGGGTTCCCTGAGCTCCAAAAGGAAGGGCCAGAAGGAGTTCTCCAGTTTGGACTCTCTTTCCACCTAATATCAAAAACAACAAAATCTTAACCTGTGCAAAAGCAGTGCCTTCCACAGCCAGTCTGGTACCTTGCAGCCCAGGTGACCAGCAGAGGTCAGTGTCATTTATTGAAAGAACTTGTGATAGAGGTCATTACCTTCTGAAAAAGAGTATGTATTCTTTCATGCGATAAAAGGTTTAGTGAGGTTAAATCAAACTTTGGTGGATCAATGAAGCACCAAATAATCTCTGCATTTTGTGGTAGTTCAAGCAAGAGTTTCTCTATGTCAGAAGAACATAAAGTGATTAGAAAGGCAAGACTCACTCGGCTAGGCTGTGCCCCTGCGTGTGCCACATGAAATGAATGCACTGCTCACCTTTTTGTTTCCTTAAGGAAAGGGTTTGTATGTGTTTTGAACACATTCATTTTTTAAAGGGTGTCTTGAATGTTTATCCCTATTAGGAAAAAATGTTATAATTCAATAAGTGTTATGCTTTTTGCCTTGGAATGGAGGTTTCGATAGAGTACAGAAAACGATGTTTTTATTTTCTGAGGCTTTGCTTGTGGACACACCAATTATAAACTGGTGTTGAGAAGGGGAGCTGAGATGTTGTAGGCTGTTGGAGTCATTTAAAATAATCTCTTTCAAGACATTGATATAGATTTGTGCCTTTCCATTGAGAATTTTTTCATTAAAACCCTTTAGCCCTGTTTTCTAAACAAAGGAACTACAATGCTGTATATTGCATATTTATATCTCATTAAAGATTCTGCTTATTACAAACTTATTAAAGTTATACATTTAGTAATATTTATTACATATCTCTACAAAAGGTTGAATAAAAATTTAAGATGGCTTTATAAATATGATACAAATAGTGATAAGGAAAAATATTAATGCTTCCTATTGAAAGTTGACAAACTGATAAAAAAAAGTTGTCTTGATGAAGGTTACCTGCAATTTACATAAATGAAGTACATAAATGGATATCTTAATATAGCGGACTCAATAAATGTAATCTAGTAGTGTCACAAGAATATTTAATCTGCTTGGTATCCCTACAAACTTTATATTGCTTTCTTCCTTTTCCGGTATGAATGAATTGAGCTGGTGTCATATCAAAATCAAGCTTTCCCCTTAGGGATGCTAATTCTGTGCATTACTACCCCAAATAGCAAACATAACTCCCATTAAAAACATAAGACTAATATATTTTAACTTCAAACCCCTCAGGAAAACTGCAGGTACCTGATTTTATTCAATGGCATATCCTGAAATTGAGCAAGTTGTCAACATGGTGAGAGATAGAATAAAACAAGGAGGTATTAAATAGAAGTTGGATAAATTGTCATGTTTTTTAAAAGAGAAAATTATGCATTATAATAAGGTTAGCTATTATATTGCACATTTTAATGCACCATGAGCTTTTAGTGCTTGTCACCAAAATTTTACTAAATAATTTTAGGCCTATTTCTTTTAATTTAACTTTCCAATAAGTGTAGTAGTCATTGAAATACTTATAGGCAGACAGAAATTACAAGATAATTAAGTTGGCTACATAAGTTTTGTTACAATGGAATTTTTAATAATCGCTAAAATTAAGGTAAAATATTCATTATGTTTCCCGATACTTAGGGAGTTCCATAAACTGTAAAATCCTGGGTGTATAAACTCCCCACATGGGCTACTATAGTTACTTGTTTGCTACAATTTATTTATTAATTTTTACAGATCATTAATATTTATTTATTTTCACCTTGATAATTTCTTTCCTTTTATTGAAAATAGATTTTTTTCTCCCATAATATATCATGATTATGGTTTCCCCTCCCTTACTCCTTCCAGTTCCTCCCCTCCTCCCCTCCCATGTGGACCCACTCTCTGTTTCTCACTAGAAAAACAAAGAGGTTTCTAAGGAATAATAATAAAATAAGATAAAATGAAGATTACCAAATTGAACAAAAAAACAAAAAACAAAATACAAATGAATAAAGAAGAACAGAAGGCAAAAAATGCAAAAGAAGGCACAAGAAACAAGGACCCACTCATTCCCACACTCAGGAATCCCATAAAATGTTTGAAAACTATATAATGTGTATACAGAGGATCTTGTACAGACCTATTCAGGCCTTGTGCATGCCGCCTCTGTGAGTTCATATTTGTGTCAGTCTTGCTGACTTAAAAGGCCCTGGGTTTCTGGTTATCCTGTATCTTTAAATTCTCTGCCTTTAAATTCTTTCTGTCTCCTGTTCTCTGGGTTTCCCTGACCTCTAAGGGGAGGGAGTTGATAGAGTCATTCCAGCTAGGACGGAGTGTTCTCTGCATAATGCCAGGCTGTGGATTTCTGTAGTTTTTTTTTATCATCTTAGTGCAGGAGGATGCTTCTCTGATGATGGCTGAGGAACAAACTACTATAAATACAGCAGAATGTCATGAAAAATCACTTTATTGCTATATTTTGTTGTTTTTATGGTTGTTGTTTTCTTTTTCTTTATTCCTCTCTCATACAATATAACCCAACCACAGTTTCCTCTCTCTCCACCCCTCCCAGATCCTTGTCTTGCCTCCAGGCTCCCCCAGATCCACACTGCCCCTCCCTTTCTCTTCATAAAAGAGCAGGTCTACCAGGGATATCAACTGAACAGGGCATAGCAAGATGCAATAGAATAGACACAAACTCTCATATCAAGGCTGAAGGAGGCAACCCAGTAGGAGAAAAAGGGTCCAACAAGCAGGCAAAAAAGTCCAAAATACCCCCACTCCCAGTGTTAGGCATCCAACAAAAATTACAAGCTGAATAACCACAGCACATATGCAGAAGGCATAGCTCAGACCCATATAAGCTCCATGATGTTCGCTTCAGTCTCTATGAGCCCCTATGAGCCCTGCTTAGTTGATTCTGTATGTGGTATTCTGCCACAGACTGGCTCAGGGGACCCACTCAGACCGTGAGGGAACAGGACGAAGGCTCAGGAGATTTCAGGATACGGCAGAGGAAATGACAGACAGACCACCCTCAATGTATTTGAGAATGCTGCTGCGATTTTACTTTTTTCAGTGTAGGATTATATATTTTTTACAATCAAAGAACTTGGCAAAGGCATACATCATCAAATAAAACAGAAAAGAACAGCATAAAACAGTTTACAAAAAGAATCTTTGAAGATGCTTTGACTTGGGTACAAGGACTTCTGCTCTCTCATATTTTAACTCTTTTTCTTGCCTTTAGAGAGGCTATTGCCCTTGAGCTAGGCTATCTTTATCAGCTTGTACCAGGTGGCTGGACGGTTTGAGCTAAGTGACCTTGTGTGCCTGGGTGGGAAAGAAGAAGGCTACTATCTCCCTGGGAAAGCTTTCTGCTAGGAAATTTCTAATACATAGTCTCGAACCTCTCTGAAATTCACTCCATATCACTAACTTCAACTTTCCTCTCTTCTCAATTCTCAGGCTCAGATATTGTCAACTTAGGTTAGGTCTTTTTCTTCCCACGAGAAAGGTTTCATAGGCCTTCTATTTACAACTGTACATATTTCCCAGGCAAATGCCTAAGGCTTCTAAGGTTTTTCCTGGTAAAATTAACTCCTTTTGTTCCACATCATCAAGGAATTATCCTAATGATGACCCTGCCAATTTCCAGAACTGGCTACTTCTTTTAAGGCTTTAATGAATAGTGGGGCAGAGCTCAAAAATGTCCTCAGCAGTCTTGTTTGTATCCGTAACTGCCTGGATTAGTCTGATCTGTTAGCAATATGCAAGGATCACAAAGAATACAAAGACAAGGAAAAAGACAGACATATGGCCAAGGACAGTCAGGTCGAGTCAGTACAGGTAGCAATTACAGGTGGCATCATGACCACAGCTGATTGCCAAGGGACCGCCTGGATCACAGCTCCAAGAAGCACAGATCCCAATCCTCTGGCAACACTTGCCTGCCTAGTCAGCATTTCTGCTACACTGGCGAGACAGCCGTGGATGTAACAGTATTCTCCTGGTGTACTTGACCCTTCTGGCTCCTACAATTCTTCTTCCCTCTTTTCTGCAGGTTCCCTGAGCTCTGCCTAATCTTTGGTTGTTGGTCTCTGCTTCTGCTCCCATCAGCTATTTGAGGAAGCCCCTCTGATGATGATTGAGCTAGGCACCAGCTTATGAGCATAGCAGAATATCTTTAAGAATTATTTTTATTGATTTTACTTATCTATCTACCTATCTGTCTATCAATTTAGTCAATCGTGTTTGGTTCTACCTTAGGTCTCTGAGTCATCCAACTTCCAGTTCCTGGTCATTCACATAATGTTGGCTTGAGCTTTCTTCCTTGGCTTGGGTCTCGAGTTAGACTAGTCATTGCTTGGCCACTCCCATCCTTCCTGTCACCATCCTTCCTGTACTTCTTGTAGCAGGGCAGGTTGTCTGTCGGTCTTAGGTTTTGTGGCTGAGTTGATGCCCCAGTCCCACCACTGAGAATTCAGGTTCTGGTGCGGGAGAATTGTCCGTATTCTGTCAATCATGTTTTAAATAAAATGCTGATTGGCCAGGCAGGAGGTGTAGGTGGGGAAACCAGACAGGAAGTGGAAATGATGCAAGGAGAGCAGGAGAATTCTGGGGAGGAGGAAGCTGATTCCTCCCACTCCTTCCCAGATCACCGAAGCAGCAGGATGTGATCTACCCCACTGAAAAAGGTACTGAGCCACATGGCTAACATAGATCAGAACAATGGGTTAATATAAACTACAAGAGTTAATAAGAAACCTGACCTAATGGGCCAATCAGCATTATAACTTACGGAGTCCTCCTGTGTGATTTTCTTTGGGACTAAACATCTGGCGGGGGCAGGCAGGACAGAAAACACAAACAAGCCAGCCCCCTCATGTTACAGAATGGCATGCACGTGAATAACTGAATCCACAGAAAGCCTGTGAACGCTTGGGAAAGATTAGAGTAAAGCATTTCAGTTTTCAGCCGTCGCAGGAAAAAAACTGTGCTGTTTTAAAAGGCCGGCTTTCTGGGCCTTCCTGCCAGGGAAAACTCTGACTCTTTCATGCAGGCAGTCCTGATGTATACAGTGTTGCAGCTTGCTTCCTGGCAAGGACCTTGAAATGCCTTAAGAGCTTTGTGAGTGTTGTCTTTTCCATATTCCTTAGCAAATTAAAGACCCACATGGTCAGAAAGAGAGAGATATACAGTAAAGAGAGATTCAAAGAAAAAAAAACCTCTAAATGGTTTAAAGTCCTTAGAAATAAAAGAGAAAAGAAAGAAAGAGAGTAGTTGGGTGTGGTGGTACACACCTTTAATCTAAGCGCTGGGGAGGCAGAGATAGATGGATCTCTGAGAGTTCAAAGATAGTCTGGTCTACAGAGGGAATTCCAGCACAACGATATGCAGAGAACCTGTCTCAAAAAGCCAAAAGTTAAAAGTAAAAACAAAAGAAATAGATGTTAAAATAAAGCCATGCAAAGATGGAAAATACGCAGAGAATCTTGATACTGTATGCTATTATTCTCTCTTTGAATTATTTAAATCCTGAGGAAGGAGCAACAGCTGCTAAAAGATATTTGCTTATAAATGCTGCTGAATTAATCCAAGATAGGTATTTTGAAAATACCTTGGCTTCAAAATTGAAGTCAAAAGGTATGCTACTTTGGAGAAGAGATTTTGCTTTTGTTTTTACAGAAAATGATAGGCTCTGGGTTTATTCAGAGTTAAGAAAAATCACCTTTGACCAAGGGAGACCACCTGAGAAATCTCTGGTAGAAACAGATGGTCCAGATGTCTGAGTTCTTCATCCAGAACAGGTTCAAGACTGCTACCTGAGATGATCAAGACTCACAGAACTTGATCATACTCTAAATTTTCTTTAGGTTCCCATAAGATTATCAGCACCCCCAACCAGCTGGAAGTAGCCTGGAATACTACACCCACATTCCCAAAAAATGGACTATGGATGTTTTCCTTTGTTTTTTTAAAAAAGAGGGGGAAGTGGTGCGGGAGAATTGTCTGTATTTTGTACTGAGCCTCATGGCTAACATAGATCAGAAAAAAGGGTTAATCAAGATGTGAACGTTAGCTAATAAGAAGCCTGACCTAAATCAGCTTTATAACTTACGGAGTCCTTTGTTTGATTTTTCTCTGGAACTAAACAGCTGGGGGGCCAGGCAGGACAGAAAACCCCAACTAGCAGGCCCGTTCATGTTACAAGGTTCCATATTCCCCATTACTAGGAGTCCTTAGTAGGGTCACCCTCCTGTATTCCAAGAACTTTCCACTGCACTAGGTTTGCACATCACCCCCTAAATGCTCTGCTATTCCAGTAGTCCCTCCAAGTACTCTTTCCCTCGATACCTCCCTCCCTGACCTGATTCCTCCTGTTCCTATTCCCACCCATCTCCAGTCCACCCACAAGATCTGTTCTCTCCCCTTCCCAGGGAGATTCACACATACTCCCCAGACCTCTCCTTTTTATCTAGCTTCTCTGGATCTGTAGATTATAATGTGATTATCCTTTACTTAACAGCTAATATCTACTTATAAGTGAATACATATGCATGTGTTTGTCTTTCTTGGTCTGAGTTGCCTATCTCAGGATGATTTCTTTTCTAGTTCCATTCATTTCTTGCAAATTTTATGATATATTTTTTTCTAACACCTGAGTAATACTTTATTATGTAAATATACTACATTTTCAGTGTCTATTATTTGGTTGAGGGGCATTTAGATCCCTTTAGGTTCCAATTTCTTGCCATTATTACTATGAACATAGTTGAGCAAGTGACCTTGTGGTAGGATGGGGCATCTTTTAGGTACATACCCAATAGTAGTATAGCTGGATCTTGAAGTTGATCAAACCCCAATTTTCTGAGGAATCACCATATTTATTTCCATAGTAGCATTCCCACCAACAATGGAGGGGTGTTCCCCTTGCTCTACATCTTCAACAGCATGAGCTGCCAATTGGGTTATTGACCTTAGCCGTTTTGACAGATATAAGATTGAATTTCAAAGTAGTTTTGATTTTCATGTCTCTGATGGATAAGGATGTTTAATAGTCCTTTAAGTGCTTTTGAGAATCTCAAACCATTTGAGATTCCTCTGTTGAGAACTCTCTGTTTAGATATGTACCCCACCTTTTTTTTTAGTTTGAATGTTTGGTTTATTGATGTCTAGTTTCTTGTGATTTTTATATATTTTAATATTATTCCCCTATTAGATATGGAGTTGATGAAAATCTTTTTCCATTCTGTAAGGTGCCAATTTGTCCTATTGATGGTGTCCTTTGCCTTACAGAAGCTTTTCAGTCTTATGAGGTTCCATTTATTCATTGTCAATGTTAATCCCTTCACTATCAGTGTTCTGTTTAGCCAGTGTCAATGTGTCAAAACTATTTCCCATTTTTTGTCTTCTATCAGGTTCAGTGTGTCTGGTTTTATGTTGATGTCTTTGATCCAATTTGACTTAAGTTTTGAGCAGGATAATCCATATGGATCTATTTATTTGTATTACTCTACATAAAAATTTCCAATTAGACCAGAACTATTTGTTGAAGACAGTTTCTTTTTTCCACTGGGCATATTTGTCTTTTTTATCAAAAGTCAGGTAGATTTTATCAAAAGTCAGGTAGTCAGGTACATACATATGTAGATTTATGTCTGTTCTGTGTTTCAATTCTGTTGACTAATATGTCTGGTTTTATGCCAAAGGCATGCAGTTTTTGTTACTGTAGCTGTATAATACAGCTTGAAATCATGGATAGTGATGCCTTCAGTACTTTTTTTGTTTTTCTGGGTTATTTTAAAAAACCAAGATAGTTTGTGTTTTTTCCATATAAAATTTGAGTATTGTCCTTTAAAGTTCTGTGAAGAATTGTGTTGGAATATTGGTGGGGAACGATTTGAACCAAAAGATTGCTTTTGGTAAAGTGGCTGGTAATAAAACCAATCCTACTATAACTTCCTTCTAATATCTTCAGGTATTTCTTCAGTGTTTTAAGTTTTTGTGATGGTATTCTTTCACTTGCTTGGTTAGAGTTACCCCAAGACATTTTATATCACTTGGGTCTAATGTGAAAAGTGTTGCTTCTTTCATTTCTTTTAAGATATGTTTGTCATTTGCACATAGGAGGGCTACAGTTTGT
Organism: Myodes glareolus; assembly: GCF_982192425.1. Lineage (NCBI taxonomy): Eukaryota > Metazoa > Chordata > Mammalia > Rodentia > Cricetidae > Myodes > Myodes glareolus. Next base: position 54,349,226 of record NC_142041.1, on the reverse strand, counting down.
TGCTGCTTGTTTGTTTTGAGTTTATCTTGTATCCTACTGCTGTATTCTGTCTCCTTTTAAGTAAATGCTGGCTATGAGCTTGTTGTAAATCACCTATCTTTTATATTCCTAGTCTAGTCCAGTAGTCCCAGGTCTTGTATCTTGAAAGGGTGTTGGATTTTGTCAAATGCTTTCCTGCATATAATGAGATGATCACTTAGGTTTTTTCTTTCAGTTTATTCATTTGATTAATTATGTTTATTGATATACATGTTATGGACCATCCCTGCATCTCTAGGATGAAGCCTTCTTGTTCATGGTACATGATCTTGTGTATGTGTCATTGGATTCAGTTTGTGTTTTATTCAGGGTTTTTGTATCAATTTTAAAAAGGAAACTGGTATGTAAATTTCTTTCTTTTGGGGGTCTTTATATGATGTGAGTATTAGGTAGCTGTTGTCCTCCTAAAATTAATTGGGCAATGGTGCTTCTGTTTCTCTTTTGTGCAATACTTTGAGAAGTATTGCCATTATCTCTTCTTAGAAAGACTGGTAGAATTCTGCACTAAAACCATTTGACTCTGGGATTTTTGGTTTTGTTGCTGTTTTCTTTTTTTAGTTGGGAGACTTTTATATTAGTAGGGGTTAAAGGTCTGTTTCATTTGCTTATTTGATATTTATTCAACTTTGGTAAGTAATGTGTATTGGAAAACGTATTCATTTCTTTAACATTTTCCAATTTTGTGGAGTAAGAGATTTTAAAGTGTGTCTTTATGATTCTCTGGATTTCTTCAGTGTCTGTTGTTATGTCTCCCTTTTCACTTATAATTTTGTTTATTTGGAAATTCTCTCTCCTTCTTTTGTTTTATTTAGATAAAGTTTTGTTGATCTTATTGATTTTCTCAAAGAACCAATTCTTTGTTTCATTGATTTTTTTGTATTATTGGTTTGTTTGTTACTATTTTATTGAGTTCATTCCTGAGTTTGATTATTTCTTGTTGTCTATTCCTTTTGGGTATGAATTTTTTTCTTTTTCTTTTAGAGCTTTACAAGTGTGCTGTTAAGCTACTAGTATGAGATCTCCCCATCTTTATTGCTGCTGTTGTTAAGTAGATACTTAGGGCAATGAGCTTATTTCTGATAACTGCCTTCACTGTGTCCCAAAAGTTTGGGTATATTGTGTACTCATTCAATTTTAGAATATCTTTAATTTCTTTCTTTATTTTTGTCTTGATCCATTTCCTGATCAGTGGTGAGTTGTTCAGTTTCCAGAGTGTATAGGTTTTTTTTGTTTTTCTACTGTTATTGATATCTGGAAATAAAGAATATTAATCCTTTAATCCATGGTGGCCAGATAGGATACAGATTTTCAATTTTCTTGTATCTTTTGGGACTTGCTTTGTGGTCAGTTCTGGAGACAGTTCCTGTGGTGTGTGTGTGTGTGTGTGTGTGTGTGTGTGTGTGTGTGTGTGTGTGTGTGTATTTGTTTCCTTTCTTTTGATTTTACTTATTTTACTGGTCTGGGAATATTCCTTGTGTTTTAGGTTGAATTTTGTCTTCTAACACCTTTTATAGTGCTTGGTTTATAGATAGGCATTGTTTAAATTCGTTTTTTTCTTTTAAATCATGCAATGTCTTATTATATCCATCTATGGTGATTGAAAATTTTGCTAGGTATAGTAGTCTGGGATGGCATCTGTGGTCTCTTACTTTCTCTAGCACATCTGGCAGGCCTTTTGACTTTTAGAATCTTTATTGAGAAGTTAGATATAATTCTAAGAGGTCAATCTTTATATATTACTTTTTTCCTTGCAGCTTTTACCATTCTTTCTTTGTTCTCTGTGTTCAGAGTTTTGACTCTAAAGTGCCAAGGAGACTTCCTTTTCTCATTTAGTCTATTTGGAGTTCTTTATGCTTCTTGTACTTTGATAGGAAAATTTTCTTGTATGATTTTGTTGAAAATGTTTTCTGTGCCTTTGATCTGGGTTTCGGTTTCTTTCTTATTCCTGTCTTTCTTAGATTTTTATCTTTTCATAGTGTCTTAGTCTCAAGTTTTTTTTTCTTTTTTTCATTTCTTTTCTTTTTTTTTTCTTTTAGTTTTTTTGAGACAGAGTTTTTCTGTAGCTTTGGAGGCAGTCCTGAAACTAGTCTTATAGACCAGTCTGGCCTCAAACTCGAGCTCACGGAGATCTGCTTACCTCTACCTTCTGAGTGCTGAAATTAAAGGCATGTGCCACCACTGCCCAACTTCTGGATATTTCATGCCAGGAGTATTTTGTTCTGTTTTTGGTGGGGTTTTTTTATTATTTTTTAGATTTACCTTTTCCTTTTTCTGAGGTATCCATCCCTACTCTTGCGTCTTCAATTTCAAGGATTCTCTCTTTCATCTCTTGTATTCTTTGGTGGGGTTTACCTCTGAGCTTCCCCCTTAGAGTTCCTAAATTTTTTATTTCCAAATTTCCTCCAGTTTTGGTTTCTCTTATTGATTCTGTCTCCACTTTCAGGTTATCTTAAACTTTTTTATTAATTTTTTTCCACTTGGTGTTTTCATAGATTTATTTAAGGGATTTATTAATTTAATCTTTGAGGACCTCTTTCATATTCATAAAGGCTATTTTAGAGTCTTTTTCTTGTATTTCAGCTATGTTGCAATACAAGCCTGGTTCACGAGGTTGCTGGGCTGCAGTGAAGACATATCATCCTGACTGTCATTAGTTGTATTTTTACAGTGGCATCTAGGCATGAGGGATTAGGAAGATTGTAATTCTAGGGTGCTGATGCCTGGTCTTGTCTTTGTTGGGTGGTTGATTTGTCCCTTCATTTCTCTTGCCCTCTCTGGTTCTTAGGACAGTGTGGTGGTTTTCTGTTGCCTGGTAGGAAATTCTTCTGGGGTCCTGATTAGTGCGGTCACTATGGGTCCAGGTAAAACGTGTTTCTAGGTATTAAGTGCTGACACTTAGGAATGGGTCCACAGGTGAGAGGAAAGTGCGGTGTTCGGTACAGATAATGAGGAAAGACTACAGCAGAATGTCTGCTGCAGAACTGGCGGTGAGACTGGGGGGATTAGACTTGGAGGATTGGAGGGTCCTTTAAAGATCTGCTGTTATCCTACCTGCATGACTGGTGAGAGGGGCCTGTGGGATCCCAGGCAATGTCTGTTGGGGGTGCTTGCTGGCATAAAGGAAGGACTGGTGGAAAGGAAGTTTGGTCGGACAGAACTGTGTGGTTCACTAGAGACTAGGGTGTGAGGAGGGAGGCTGCTGAAGGTGTTCTGCTATAGAGCAGGGGATGAGACTGGGGAATTGGTTTTGGGGGAACTGCAGGGGAAGTGAAAATCTGCAGTGAGGCTACCTGCCTCCCTAGCCGGAGTCTAAACCAGTTGGAAAATTAAAGGTCCTCTAACAAAGTAATAATAAGTCTATTTGAAGCTTAATGGTTTTTAAGTATTTCAGAGTATTTTATAGCTGCTTCACCTGATTTTCACCAAGGTGCACTCGGGGACTGTGGCTTGTGGTGTATCTTGTCGTTCTTTTTACAAATGAGGGTATTCTCAGAATGAGAGATAGAATTTTCACTTGCATTTTATGATCATCACTATATCTTTCTTATGAGATACTGTAGTAAATAGGAGCGGCAAGTCGCTTCCTGCCTCCCGGATTCCGGCTAGCTTACCCCCGAAATAATTACACGGAAACTGTATTCATTTAAACACTGCCTGGCCCATTGTCTTCAGGCCCTTATTGGCTAACTCTCACATATTAATTAACCCATTTCTAATAATTCGTGTATCACCACAAGGTCATGGCTTACCAGGAAGATTCTAACCCACGTCCATCTCGGAGAGGAGAACCATGGCGTCTGCCTCACTTCCCTTCTTCCCAGCATTCTGTTCTGTCTACTCTGCCTGTCTAAGCTGCTGTCCTATCAAAGGCCAAAGCAGTTTCTTTATTAACCAATGAAAGTACACATAGACAGATGACCCTCCTACAAGATACCCATAATCCAAGATTTTTTTCATTGCCCCTACTGAAAGGAGAGTATATATATAAAGGAGAGTATATATACACACACATATATATATGCCACAAACATACCACGGTGTGTTTGTCAATTGGGACAGGTAAGCCAAATCTTGACACTGACAAAAGTTTTTAACTTCAGGAAAAGATATTAGAATAATAATCTTTTGTTGATGATGGTACAAGGGATTACACCAGCATAAATGTTCTACCTCCAAGCTGTGTTTCTACCTTAAAACTATTAACATTTATTTCAACAAATGCCAGATATTATGTTAGTGCTATATGTATTTTAACTTTCTTCTTCTTTTTTTTTTTTTTTTTGATCACTGGGTAGAAAGTTCCAGAAAGAGAATCAAATAAAAACCTTTAATTTAAACAATATTAAATCAAGAAAAAGTGATGTGAGGCTATAGACTTTAATACCTAGTGATAATCACTGTCACCTCAGGCAAAATTGTTAGAGAAATGACCACTATTTTTATATGATATGTACCAGTCAAATATAAGTACAGCATTAAATATTATAAAATAATCATGTAGCTGAAAAATTAGAAATTTAGATAATTAGGGAATTGTAAATTTTACCAAAATATTCTCATGAGGAAACACAGAAGGAATGAATTTCACTTCATGTTAGTAATTTTTTTTCTCTTTTCTGCCATATTGGTGATTGAACCCATGGCCTCTGCGTATGCTAGGCAAATGCTTCCTGACTGCACTCTATCTCTCGTCTCCTGTAGGGAAATCCTAACCCAAGAAAGAGGTACTCCAGAAGCAGACCACAGTAGAGGCAGACAGCAGTAAAGCTTTATGGGTAATATTATGGAAATATCAATGAAAAACACTGACTTCAATATTTATCAATTTTGCATTTTAATACAAAGCTAAGTGGTTCAGGAAAGGAAGGTAGGACAGAAACACAAGCTGATTGGAAGGTAACGTTGATGCAAATTAAAGTAAATTCATCGCAGGAGTGTTAGAAGTACACCAGCACAGAATAGGATGGGGATCTTAGAAAACCTGTTTCCAGCCACAACTCTCTCAACTTGATTTTCCTTTGGAATCATCTGGAGAACTGTGAAAACACTCAGCCCTGGGCCTATCCCCAGAGAGTCTGCTTTTATTATTTTGGAGTGAGGGTTGATGGCTTTAAAATCTCCCCCAAGTGATTCTAATCTGTGGTCAAGGTTCAACACCCCTCATTTCAAGGCTTTAGTTTATGTTGTGGTTCTGATTTCATTGATGTGGGATGGAGACATTATCTTTTTAACTAATCCTGAGTGAGTCTAACAGTCAAAGAAACTGGTAATCCTTGTGATGTAAGAAAGCTTCAAAGGAATATGTGGTTATTTCAAGACATCTCTCCTCATCTGCTTCCACAAGAGAAACACTGAGAGAAGTGTGGGGTCTGGGGCATAGGAAAAGAAAGTCCCTCTCTGCTTCTCAACTCAAGCCGAGCTTGTAGTTCTGGTAGACTGTGGTAAACTCTCCGAATGTACCAGCCATGTCAAAAGGCTGTTGTCATATCATCTCCAACACAGAGTACAAAATGGTTACAATAGCCTGGGGTACAATGGTAGAGTGCTTGCCTAGCTTGCACAAGGACCTGAAGTCTTTACCCAGTACCACCCCTACGCCAAAAGAAAACGATAAAAATACATATATATATTTAAGGGGTTGTTAAAGGTTAGAAGAAGGAGTAGATTTTCTGCCTGAATTGTTATAAAGGTTGAAATTAAAGGGAAGAAAACTTGATTTCAGAGTGAAAAAAACACCTTACCTCTAAAATACGCTTTCAGTAAACTTCAGAAACTATGTGGATCAGTAAAGCATAAATTATGCACTCTAATCCCAGAGTCTGAGAGGCAAGAAAGAAGGATCATGAGTTCAAGGCCTGCTTAGACAAAGAAAGCCAGACCCTGTCAAAGAAATGGAGGGATAGAGGAAGGGAGGGAGAGAGGAAAGGAGGGAGAGAGGAAGGGAGGGAGAGAGAAAGGGAGGGAGAGAGAAAGGGAGGGAGAGAGGAAGGGAGGGAGAGAGGAAGGGAGGGAGAGAAGAAGGGAGGGAGAGAGGAAGGAAGGGAGAGAGGAAGGGAGGGAGAGAGGAAGGGAGGGAGAGAAGAAGGGAGGGAGAGAGGAAGAGAGGTAGGAAAAGAAAGAGGGAGGGGGGTAAAATGACAAGTTATAGTTCAATAGTAGAGAAGTTACCCAGCATGTGCAAGGCCTTGTGCTCAATCCCCAGTAACACACACACACACACACACACACACACACACACACACACGCACGCACACACATGCACACACTACTTGTTAGTAATCCATGCAAACTTTGATTGAACTGTGGATGTAGCTCAGGGGCTGAGCACTTGCCTAGAAAGCACAAGTTGCCCCCCCATACCTCAAAAAAAAAAAAAGAAAAAAAACCTGCAAAATCAGGAAGCTGAGTCAAGAGTTTTCCTAACAATTAACTGGTAGATAATACGTGTGCTGATTAAACTGATGGAGCTGTTCCACAAGCATTCATGTTGCCAGACAAAGCTCACAGTCTTTGTCAATGTAAGAAGTAAAGTATTCAATGTCTGAAGTAGTGGAGTGAGAGTCAGTGAGTGGGCTCAGTTGATAGAGGCACCTGCCATCAACCCTGACAACTTGAGTTCCATCTCTGGGTTCCATGAGTTGGACCTTCATTACCTTCACACATTTGTACATTTGGTCATTTGTGCACACCACACCACACACATACACACACACACACACACACACACACACACACACACCATAGAGAAAGAGAGGGAGGGAATAAGTAAGGAAACAATTTCAAGTCCTCACTTTTGGAGTCTCTTGCTTACATGTAATTTTCAATTTGTTGCATGAATGCAGGTCAAATCCACATGTTGCATTTCTTTCCTCCAGTCACCATGTCCCAGTACTTTGAGCAGAGTAAGACCTTAACAAAATTCTATTGAGCATACGAATGTTTAACTTACATGTGTCTAAATATACAGCAGAAGCCATAAATAGCAGAAACCAAAGCCTGTTTCTGCAATGCAGTGTGAAGGTAGGCATTTGTACCAATTCGGATTTATTTTTAACCTTATTCAAATATACAATCGTTGATCCAGAAATTTAGGATTTTTTTCAAATTATATATTAATTATCACAATTTCTTATTTACTTTCTCATCTGTCTAAAAAAGCTATATAAAGACAGCCAAGCGTGTGTATTACATCCTGAGCCGAGCTGCATTTCACCACACCTTCTAGAGAAGACCATTTTCATGTCCCTGTCCTTCCCCTTTCCCAGGCATTTTCTTTTTAAGAGCATCCATGTGTTCAGCCCCAGTGACCGTAGTGGGACTGGCTGTTCATTTTGCTCCTGCCATCACTGCTACCCACTGATCACCATGGCTAATCAGATGGCACGCCAGCCTGCACCAATCATTAAGATGACCCAAATTAGCAGTCGAGCCATGTCACAGTACATTCATTCCACATATACAGACATGGCCTAAGTATGAGGCGGAAACCTGCCTGCGCTTCTCTGTGTTTGCATTGCGCCAGGCTTTATTGATTATCATGATCTGCTTTGGCACTTGAAATCTGCAAATGGGAATCATTTGTGAATTATTCTGAAGACAAAGCGGATGTGCCTTTTCCTCCCAGCAATTCCCTTCATTTATCTTTTTCCTCCAGTTGGATTGTTAAACATCACAGCTTAACACATGCCCAGCTCTTTACTTAGAAGGGACTTTTAATCACGTTCGTTTTCTATCTTAAAAAAGAAAGTCATTTTTTCCAACCAGGTAAACAAGGCAGCACAGACTCAGAATTGTTAAGTTCCTCATCATAGTTTTGTGACCCAATTGTCTTGTTGATTGCAGTCAGTGGAACTTAGTTCTTAACAGTTCTACAAGAAGCCTTATCTTAACCACAGCTATGACTGTTGGCACCTCGCAATGCCTGTGTAAATTCATCCCCCAAATATTTGCATTCTCGATAGTCATTTTTCTACAATACAGTCTAATAATTAGAGGGTCCCATTACCTGCTAAATGTTTGCATAAATTACCAGTCCATTATGCACAGTAAGTTTTATAAAACATTTACAGATAGAGATCATGTTTAATTAAAATTAGCTTCCATATGTAAGCCAAGTGTGCACTAATGATTCACAGTGACCTTTTATTACCTATAGTCCCTTGTTTTGGATGGATGATTGACAGCTTGCTGTTTGGCTACCATGTTGAATTTTAGCTGACAAGACTTTTCATTTTAGCTCAATTTGCCCGCCTATCACAAGCTGGTGGCAGGCCAGACCCCAGTCACCCAGCTTTGCCTCAGCAGCTTGCTCTAGTTCTCATTAGTACGCATTTATTCAGTGGGAATTGGAAGACAAATGCTTGAAGGCATGTGAACTAAGTATAGCAAATTAGGTTTAAAGACTGAATATTTATAAGTGTATGGAAAGTTGGGCTTTTTTTTTTTAATTCTAGAGCAAATTGAGAACCAAGTGCTAGCTTTAGTATAAAAGAAATGAAGATAGAAGGGGGACAATTCTAAGAATAAAAATACTATAAGCCTTTTCTTTCCATTTTGGAAATATGTAAAAATCTCTCTGACAACACCTTATCAAATAAAAACCTGGCTTCTCTTTCATGGAATGCTTGCACAGTGAAGTTTAGCACCTCGTGTGTGAGAAGGGGGGAAAATGAGGGTCATGCTCAGTTGTTGCTTGGTTATCCCTTGGTATGTTTTAAACTGCCTTGTTTGTTCGGTACTAGCACGGAAACAGATGTTGCTCTACTGTGCAGGATAATTTACTGTACCTCCTGGTGGAGCATGGAAGTCCTCCCAGGGCCCAGCTGGTCTGTCAGTGGCACTGCCTGGTGTCTGCTCAACTATGACAACGACAAGGAGAAGCTGCGGGTCTTTTGCTCTGTGCTATTGTCGTTCTCAACGTAGAGCTGAGCCCCGGCTCATTCTGGGGCTGGTGGAAACGTGGCTGGCTTTTGTGTCTCGATGCTGTACTGCAGACCCCACAGGCTCCCCTCTCCACTGGCGATAATAACACAACTCATTACTTTTGTCACCTAATGATTATCGGCATGATCGCTCAGAGCAAGAGCCAACCTCGCCTTGCGCTCATAACTGGTACTGGAAGGTAAAACAGATTTGTCACTTACGATCTGACTGCTGAGCCACACTTTCAGCTCCATTATTGTGATTAACTTCTGCATAAGATATGCTTGCCCAATTGTCATTTGTGATACTGCAGTGGGCACAAGCTGCCATGTTTCCCAAGAGCACTCCAGCCAATCAGATATGACCGTGTTATTCGGACTGTTAAATGCCTACCCTGTCACAGCGGCCACCCCAAGCATTATTTTGCTTTTGTATTTCTTCTCCCCAAACCCTACTGGACTTGTTGTGTGAACAGAACTACTACATATGTCAGCTACTATTTCATACCACATGTTAAAATGATGCTATGCTGTTGTTGGTCCAGCAGGGCCAGCAGCGGGACATGGGAAGTGGTTCCTTGATTTTCACCATAGAAATGTTGGTGGTTGGTGTCTTGCCAGCCAAAATCTGTCATGTCGGGTGCCTCGTGGCTTTCTGCAATAGAGTCCATGTTCCCACATCAAAGTTCTCTTCTAGCCCCATCACCAGCAAACCGATTTGACTCAGCCTGATTAGAATAACGAAGGCAGTCTAGGAGAATATGCACAGCCTCACTGTACGTCACATTGAATCACCCCACTACCCACACGGAACTGACCGCAGCCTCATTTCTTTAGACAAATGCATGCTTAAGGAAAAACCTCCTGGGAGAAGGCACCCAAAGCTACTTCATGTCCCTGTGCAAGCTGTTCAGAGGTTTGCATTTTACCTATTTCCAAAATGATGCTTATTTCTGTGTTTCTCTGTATGCAAGCCCCCACTAATGGGTCTGCCTTCAATAATCTAATAACTGGGGACTGGCTATGCCAGGACTGAGCTCAGCACCAAGAAACTGGGCTCTAAACATGTGGATGTGTGTGAGGTTTCTAAATTGCAAGTCATAAACACAATCATTTATTATCATCTGAAAGGGGGGAGCTCCATTTGGAGCGCTTTCACATTGCTGATTAGAAAGAATCAAGCTTTATATTCCAAGATCCATTCACGCTGGTGGAAACATAGTCAGTTTTGATTATGAAGGGAGAGATGCAGCCCTGGACAGGAGCTACCCACTGATATGCATGCTATCAGAATGATTTATGCAAATTATGCATATTATTCCCAAAGGAATTCCTCCTCAAACTGCCAGGATAAATCGCCGGAAATTAGCCATAAAATCTGCCGTGCTAGGAGCAAAAGGTGAAGGCCACTGGGATAGCAAGGACATTCGGCTTCTGGAATCTTCCAGGGTATGATGCTGGTGAATGTTGTTCTCCCTGGATAATGAGAAAAATGTGGTTTTCTTCCGAATCCGATAAAAATGTGTTCCTTTGAAAATTTTCCAGCAAATGCTGACTCATTTTATTTACAGCTAGCATAGAGAAATTTAGTGATACGCTGTCTTCAACGGCACCTACTACAATTACGGCTAACTGCCTAAGTGCTGTTAACTAGCTAAACCTGGCTTTAAAATATCGCTGCTCTAGAGACTGGAGGGGGTAACCCTATCTTTGTGCACCGAACACATCAGTCCCTTCCTGGAGACGGGTCTTTCTTTCCTCCATCCATAGATAGTGCGGCTCTCCCCAGCCTGAAACTCCCCAAACGATGTCGGGGCAAAGCCACCAGGTTCTTTACTCTCAGCATCCACAGCCTCATTGACTTCCTCTTAGCTCGCAATGGGTGTGAAGAGAAGTATTTTCCTACGAGGCGAGGTTGCTGGCAATGTGTTCTAATAGGCTACAGAGAGAGCTTGTGGAGGCACTCCTGTTACAAAGAGCTGTTTTTGTTTCCTTCAGAAAGCACGGTCCTCGAGGTCCTGCGGCTGTGTTCGCACTCCACCATCGTCCGAAAAGTTGAAGAGGATATGAATTTCAGCTTAGAGACTAGCAACTACTGTCTACGGAAGGGAGACTTTGTGGCTGTCTTTCCTCCCATCCTACACATGGACCCAGAGGTCTTTGAGGCTCCAGAGGTAAATCAACATCATGTCTATTATGGCTGCCGGGAAGCACTCCCCCCCCCTTTCTGATCCTTTATCTTAACTCTCACTGGAAATTTGAGGCGGCTGGGTGCTGACTTCTGTACGTCCCTCTAATAGGTAGATTTTTGCCGTTACAGGTCCTCCCCCCCCCCGCCCCGCCCCAAGAATCTGCCTTTGACAGGTTGTGTGATTTGTGAACAAAAATTCAGATAAGTCTAATGATTTGCTGCTTAATTCAAATGAAATGAACATTTTACTTGGTCACCATTGCTTTTAGCCACTGAATTAAGAGTCTCTTTGACAAGCAATTGCTGAAACCCAAGAGGGCTGGATATTGATATGTGGCCTAAAAATTAAATAATAGTAACTAGTTCGCTAAGTACTTCCAAAGTGAAGCTGACTTCAAACGTCAAATACCATCATCGCTATCGTTAGGAACAAATAGTAGTTAAGTCCCTTTAGCTAAAGGTATGTGCCCCTGCTTGATCAATTAGCCTGGCACTATGAACTCCAAATTGCAAAGCTGCTGCTCTCGGGTGAAGCTCCGAGGGTAATTGTGTCATCTCCTTGTATTTTTTTTTTTCCGAAGCTGGAGTTAATGAATATCAAAGACTGGAAATTAATCCACCCCGGTTCATCCCTTAATACCACTTAAGAGAGTCACCCCCTGCATGCAAATGGAGTGCAGCTATATTCTGCTGTGCTTCGCATGAAGGGATGCTGCTAAGTTGTACTGTTTACCGTCCACCTTTAGTGGAGGACACGTCTGTCCCCTGCTCAAAGGCTTCATAGATGGACTGCGTTCAAATACAGGACCTAAGACAGAGGTTCTGCACTCAACCTGAATTATAATATTGTTGGATTTAGGAAAATAATAAGGACAAATGTCAAAAGCAATGCCAGTTTGTGTTTGTTTAGTGAGCAAAGCCCGGGGTCTTGTTACAGGGGGAAAGGTGCATGGTTTCTTAGATCAGGCCTTATGCAGACAGTGACAGCCAAGAGGATGTGGAATTTTAGTCAATGAATGAGCGTCCTCTAAAGAACTAGCTGCATTTCTGCATTTGTGAATAATTCCAGTTGTTAGTGTATATTCAATAAACAACACAACTGAAATTAATATCTGAAAAATATTTGTGAACTTCAAAATAGCAACCCTTCTTATAATTTTTCACTTCTGCCTAGGTTTTCTTTGTGATTATTCGATTAGTAGCAGAGTTTATTATTCATGTCATGAGAGTTAAATCAGAATGATTGTTGTCATCAAGAAGAAATGATCACCGGATTGCCACCATCTTTATGAGCACGTTTCTTTGTGCTTTCCCCACCTCTCAGTCTTCTATCCCCTTTTAAAAAAAATCTGAGTTGGGCAGTGAGGGTGCAGACCTTTAATCTCAGCACTCGGGAGGTAGAGGCAGACGGATCTCTGTGAGTTCGAGTTCCAGGACTGTCTCCAAAGCTAGAGAAAAACCCTGTCTCGGAAAAACAAAACAGAACAAATAACAACAAAAAAATCTGATTGATAACTTTAAGAATTTAAAAGTCAAAATTATACATTATGAGTGTTAGGGTCAGGAATGGTCGTGGTACAAAAGCCATCAGATCTCTGTATGCTTGAAGTCAGCAGAACTACAATGCACATTTCAAGCCATCCAACTCTCTCTCTCTCTCACACACACACACGCACACACACACACACACACACTCACACACACACTCACACACACACACACAGAGAGAGAGAGAGAGAGAGAGAGAGAGAGAGAGAGAGAGAAGAAATTGTGAGTGTTGACTAAGGAGCAGTGATGCACATCTGTAGTCTGGCATTTGGAAGGTTGGTATAGGAAATTAGAAAATTCAGCCACAACCTTGGCTTTATTGCAAAACTGAAAGAGAAAGATAGGGGGTGGGAGGCAAGAGAAAACCATAGGAAGAAGACGTTAAGGAAAGGGAGTTTGTATATATATTGCCCTGCGGAATGCAGACATTTACCCAAATGATACTAATAGTAAACAAAAGCTTTGCCTCATACAAAATCACTAGGAAAATAAAATTTCAATATTGTGAAAAGTAATTTAAAATTATTAGGATATTCAGTGAATCTGTTATTTAGTAGGCTTTAGCATCATTAGTAATGCCTGACTTGTGTTAGCATCAGGTAATTTTTCTACAGTGTTGTTGGATTTTTTGTGTTTTTTTGTTGTTGTTTTGTTTTTGAAATTAGTAGTAGAATGATGATCATTCTATGTACAAAAACAAAAAAAGTGCTTTGGAACCCTTTCTTTTATCTAATTTTGCCAGCTATTGTTTTTTATTCTGTAAACATTTGCTAAACACTTAGCACTGTCAAGTGATATATAAATGTATTTTCTTTGGTTCTTTTCTTTTAATCGTAAGACTTTTATTTTACTTTTAAAAAATCTTTTTTTTTTCATTTTACATACCAATCCAGGTTGCCACTCACTCCACTTCTCCCATTCCCTAAACCTTCCCTCCCATCCCCCATCTCCTCCTCATAGAGGGTAAGGCACATTGCTTTGAGGAAGGACCAAGGCCCTCCCTAGTATACTAGGCTGAGCAAGGTATCCCTCCAAAGAGAAGGGGTTGCAAAAAGCCAGTACAATCAGTAGGGGTAAATCCTGGTGCCACTGCCACTGTGGTAAAGACTGGCTCCATAGTCTGGCCCTGTCATACAACTGTCACCCACGTTCAGAGGGACTAGTTTGTGTCTATGCTGGTTCCTTCTCTGTCTGGCTGGAGTTGGTGAGCTCCGCATTAGCTCAGGTAAGTTCTTTCTGTGGGCGTCCCCATCAAGGTCTTGAACTTTTAGCTCATATTCTCACTCCTCCCACTCTTCAACTGTACTTTGGGACTCAACCCAGTGTTCCGGCTGTGGCTCTCTGCCTCTGCTTCCATAAGTTGTTGGATAAAGATTCTATGGTGACATTTAAGATAGTCATCATTACGACTACAGGTAAGGCCAGTTCAGGCATCCTTTCCACTACTGCTTAGGGTCTTAATTGGGGTCATTCTTGTGGATTCCTGGGAATTTCTCTAGTGTCAGGTTTCTTGCTATCCCCATAATGACTCCCTCAATCAAAAATCTCTTTCCTTGCTCTCCATTTCTGTTCTTCCCCTATCTTGACTATCCCATTCCCTCATGTTCGCCTCCCTGCTCCATCCTTTCCCCCTACTTCCGTTCTCCCTTTCCTTCTCCCCTTGAGGCGCGCATCCTGACCAGCAGGAATGAACGCCACCAAAAACGAGAATTCCTTCCCTGGTCACATCTTTATTTGGAACCCTTTGATTGAGGAAAATTGGGGGAAGGGAAGATAGAGCAGGGACGAGAGAAAGCTTAGAGAGAGAGGGTTGGGCCCCGAGGCAGCTGCTTTTAAAAGGTGGAGAGGCTTGAACGCTGTCCTGATTGGTTAATGCCATTCTGCTGTTCTGAGCATGTGCAAGCAAGGGTGCAGGCAAGGGTGCTCAGCCCCACATGGCTACCTCCAAACTGCAGGACCACCTGTGCCTCCAGGTGGCTCCCTACATCCCCTGAACCCCATGCTCCCAGTTTCCTCAGGAGATCTTGGTTCTTAACACCTTAGTATGGCAATTTTTGGTTCTTAACTTCTTAATATGTCAATAAGAAAATATGTTAGAAACTCAGGTTTCAGATGCCCATCCAAACCACCACCCACTAGCAGTAATGAAAAGTCTGAAAATCTAGGCTGTTTGCCACTGAAGTCCTTGCCCATGAGTCCACAAAAGAACTCTGCTACTCACTATAGGCTTTATAACCTTCAGCCTTTGAGTGGAAAGACAATTACAAGTAGAAGATAGACAATAGTAGCCAAAAGTATGACACATACTAACTTTCCAAGGGCAGGTTTACTAGCTCTTGGAAGACACAAAATCCCAAGATCCTTAGCTAGCACAACATGGGTTCTTAGCACACTGAAGTGTGGTTTCAAAATATCTGAATATCACTTCCCAAGACATGTCCTGCTTCTACTTCACCCACTTATCCCTTTGCTACCTGTACCTCTCTGCTCCTGAAATGGCCCCATTGCTTATCTCTCTGTTCCTGGAAACTCCCTCTTTGCTTTCCTACCCAGAAAATTCCAAATTCTTCCACATTAATCACCTTTGTCATCTACCTTTTAAAAATGTGCAATTTCCATCCCAGTTTGTGAGAATGCCCCATTGACTACTTGTCAGCTATGTGTGCTTTTGCTGTAGTCCATGACAACAGGGTATTACTACCTTGCAAATTTTAAGTTCTTTTCTCAAGTATTGTCCTATCAACAGGATACTCTACATGTAAAATAATTAAGGAAATAAAAATATGAGTGAAGGGGATGAAAGTGAAACTATACATAATTTAAGACAGAGAGGTACACTTTGAAATATGGACTAGATGTAAATATATCATTAACAAGTAGCCTGGACATAAATATAGTCATGCTAGTATGAATGGTAAGGACAATGGTGAAAGGATGCCTGCCTGAGGGGGCTGGAGAGATGGTTTAGTCAATAAAACACTTCACTGATCTTGCAGAGGACCCAGGTTAAGTTCCCAGCACCTACATGAAAGCTCACAACCATTTGTAACTCCAGCTCTGGTGATTCTCTCTTCTGATCTTGTCAGGTACCAGACACATATGTGGCATACACAAAATAAAAAAATAATAAACTATGCAAATCCTTTCAATGACAGAGAGGTGTGGGGAGAAAAGAGAGAGACCCGTAGAAGGCATTAAAAGGCACAGCAGGGTGATGCTTGACCTTCAGCCATTGCAAACATTAAGAATAGCTTTTAAAGATTTTATTTAAATACATTTTAAAGAACCTGAAAAATTGACTTTGAAATGAAACTGAATTTTTAAATATCCAGAAAAGTAAAGTTTCAAGCAACATGGGGTAAACAAATGTGTTCTGAACTCTATCCTGGCCTATAAGCTACCAACATGTAACTAGTATATTAAAGATTATTCTTTTCCTTGATACAGGTTGCTTATCTTGTGATATCGCACATTTAGATGGCTCTTCCCAGTGTGTGAAAACATTCAGGCAAATAAAATATATAGCATGAGAGTGAACCAAAAGGAAGAGCCCTCCTTGACTCTTTCTTGCTTTGTGAGAAGCCATGATACCAGCAAAGTCCAGATAATCTGTTAGTCGCCTAGCAGTGAGTTGTTTATTAAAGATTTTCTAAGGTCTTCCCGAAATTCACACTATTATAGGCCAGAAATCCTGCAGAAATCCATCAAGTAATGGGAAAGAAACAGTGATGATTTCTCTTCTGCCAAAAGCCGAGAGCTGGAGGTGTAGAGTGAATTAATGCTACAGGTCCTTATTTCTAGGTTCAAAAGCTGTCAAGAACAAAGAAATCTGTTGACAGTGCTAGGCTATAGAGAGCACATAGCACCATTTAAGATGCCAGTGAGTCACTATCGCCATACATCTCCTGAGGTAAACACAGAGTAACATGACATTTCGGAAGCACAGCCTCTTCAGAATATTCCAGAAAAGCTCTGCTATTGAAACGTCTTGTTTAACATCATGCAGTGTGTCCCCATCTTCAGAAGGTTGTGGGTACAATAAACTGTTAAATATGTTTGAAAACCCTTGGAAGAAAATAGTCTCAATCACTATGGGAACTTCAATGTCAGGATTATTTTAATTATCATCAATATCTTTTGAATAGACCAGTTATCACACATGAGTAAGTGCTATAAATAAATGGTTCTCTATCTCCAACAAAAATAGAGAATGTGTCTTCAGTAGAGCTCAAGGAAGCAAACACATAATGGCCTTCTGCCGAGTTCTCTGGCAGAAAGACTTGGGAGAGGGGGCAGAGCCAGATCTACAGGACTCTTCCTGGGGCTGAACGGAAGGGTGAGTATCACAACTCAGCCCTCCCCCACGGGCACCGGGGAGAGACCCACTGTGTCAGGAGTCTGTCAAAGCAGGAACTCATTCAATGGCATCAAGCAGGGACTTATATAGGGTTATGATGGGGGTGGAGAAGCTTGGGATGGGTTGAGGCAGATCAAGGAACAAGGATCAATAATATTCCGCCATGTCAGCTGTGGCTGGGCAGAGGCAGGCCTAGGTTGGGTAACCAGAGACAGGTCTCCATATTTGAGCTAGGCTCAGAAAGTTACCCTAGGCCTCACCAAACTCAAGTTAGGCATAGGAAGTTGCACTGGGTCTCATGCCCAGGCCTCGTGAGGGCTAAGAGCCTTCCCTCTTCCAAGAAGCCCTTTGATAACATAACAGTGACACAGAAATAAAAGGTCCCCTTGTCCTGTGTGGTTGGCAATATAGACCTTACCACATGGATTTTTTATTTCTCATAGCCAAGTCCTTTATATTAAGGGAGTTTCTGCCGTGCCATCACATTGACATTTCACACCTACCATCTCGAAATCCTTGTGTCTGGATGAAGCAGTTTTGAAACCCATAATCTGTAACATTGATTCATTGTTTCTGGTGCAAACACTACTATACTGAGGAGGTAACATGTTACCAACAAGAAGACTCTAATGCAGAGCCTGGAAGGGTTGTGCACACCCTCTCACAAGCTGGTACTCTCTGGCAACAGCTCATGATTGCGTTGAACCCAGACCATGGAGGTAAAAAAGAACTTCTCTGCCATGAAATCCCATCTCCAGGAAGACTGGAATCTATAGGCAGCACTGGCATCCCCTTAGCTTTTCCAAACACTGAGAGGTTTGTGTGTTTAGTTGGTTGGTTAGTTTCATTACTAAGGGTGGTATCTTTTGTCTAGTTTAGATTCCTACACTCAAGTCATGAACTGAGTGGACTAAAGACATGAACATATCAAGTGATCCGCCTCAGCAGGGATATATTTTATGCTTTTGTATTAGCAATGCTTCTTATACAGGAAATACTTTAAAAAATAAATGTCTGTTGAACTGAACTAAACATAGTATTCAGAAAACACAAATGAGGTTGTTATGCAATTCTCCTCTCTTGTGTATATTGAAAGTTCCTCTCAATCCAGAAAAATGGATCTCCTATCCAAACTGGGCTCCAAGTGTTTCAGGGTTGCATAATTAAAGGAAAGTCCATGAGAACCCCTAATATGCTTGTAATGCCTGGCTAGCTCAGTTGGTAGAGCATGGGATTCTTAATCCCAGAGTTGTGGGTTTAAGCCCCTTGTTGGGTGCCAGAATGCTGCATAATTAAAGGGAGGTCCATGAGAGCCTGTAATAAAGGATAGCAAGTGTTTATTGGGGATCACTCACAATAAGAGAGCCACTGTGTTCCTCTGCTATCTGGGTGCTGGGAGCTCCAGACCAAACTCTGACCACCAACCAAGGGAAAGGAAAAAGGGCTAAGCAAGCTTCCTGTCTGTACCTCAGATCACACCCTAATGGGCTGGTATCTAAAAGGTTATTGGCTGAATGAATTCCCACAACACCTTGGTGTTGTACAATTTCTGTCATTTGTATACTCTGAATCCGCAGCCACTTTCCATTCTTTGTGTGCTCACATTCACACTCAGTTCTCTATCTTCTCTTCAAGAACAGGAATAGTATTTTTAAAATAGGCATTGCTATCATTTGCTCAGTAGTCCATTAAGTATATGGGGAACGCTGCCAAGGGAGTGTCACTGTGTTGGAGTCTGTGAGAGGGAGATGAAGAAGATGCCTGGGGAGACCCTCACACTGCAGTCTTCTGTGAGCACCTTCTAGTTGCAGTTAGACTTCCTCACCTTTGCGTGATGAGGTCCAAAGAGAGACTCATCACAAGCCATTTGTCTCTGTACTGCTTTCTTTCCAAGCAAAGGGTTTATTGAGGACCCCACAGACTTTCTTTCCTCTGTGCCATTGGATGAATTGTTTCCAATTCCTAAACCCCAAGTCAGTCAGAGGTTGTTCCCTTACAATCCCCAGTGGGCAGCAGGGAGGTTTGGTGGCTTTCACACCCAGTCTTTCCAGCACCTTTGAGTGAACTTGTTGATCTTTGCTTTACATTTTGGTTTTCTTCAATAGCTCAGGTGGGATTCTAACATGCTTCCCTTTAGGGGGTAAAACTGAACTAACTCTTAATGGAGATTATAGGCCTTCCTAACAAGGACCTAACAAGGTTCTCTATGCACAGGCAGTGAAACAAAAACCATAAATTATTATTCAAATTTCTTTTCAAATTATAGTCAAATTTATATATTTGTAGTCTCATGATGACAATCACAGAGCAAATTCTACTAATAGTTTACCTTTTAATTTTACTAAATAAGCCATTAAATGGAAATTTCTGAGATATTAATTCTGAGGAAACTAAGAAAGAAGGACAGAAATCTAGAAGGGTAAAATTAATGATGTGCTAGAAGTTTGAGGGAAGTACCCTAGCCTTTCACAGGGTAGCTGTGGTAGCTTCGGGCTTACTTTCCATTATCTGGATAGATGTCATGAAGTCATAACTTATGCTAAGTTTTCTCTTTTGCTTTTTCTGGCACAAACAACAGAACTACCGTGAATTGTGTTTTATCTGGGATTGTCTTCATGTCGAAATTTACCTAAGCTGTTTGGCCTTAGCAGGAAGCTGTGGGGAAGAGACCAATCTCCTAAATTGGTCAGCAGGAAGAAGAGTGCATCAGTGCTGAGTTCAGGAAGGAGTCATAAGCCCCCAGAATGGAGAACCCAGGGGAGGGTTCCATGTAGCTTCTCTCTTTCTCTAGAAACACTGCGTGTGCACAGACAGTACCACTGTGCTTACTGTAGAAATGATACAGATATTTTCAGTTCTGCATTGGTTAGGTCACTTTGGATACATTCCCTAACAGTGGTAAAATACACTTCTACTCTAGCGTGTTTAAAGTATCACTTGTTAGGAAATAAAGCAACTATAAAATGCTAAATGATTTTGTCAACATCGTTGTACTGGCTTGCAAGTCGGGACAGAGTAGGAACACGGCAACCTTTCTCAAAACCCAAATGCTTAGCAAATTAAGTATTAACTAAGGTAAACCCAGATAAAGGAAGTGACCAACCTGACATTACTAAACTTGCCATTATTAAAGGAATTTGAACATTTGTAATGCATTCATAATTTATTCACATTGGAGTGTTTCACCATAATCTGAAACATGTTGGATCTGACCTACTTCTCTATATTTCTATATTATATATAATTTCTATATATTCTGTATTATATATAATTTCATGTAGTTCATATCAAAGTTGTGGTTGAGCAGATATAATGAATGCCAACTAAATGAAATAATTGGTTGTCTTTATTCAAACCACGAGCATTAATTTAATTGATGGTTTAATTCACAGTGGACTAAAATAAGGTCACTCAGTACCCTTTAACCAACTCAAGTGAGAGTTAAGCCAGGAAATTTTGGCAGCATGGCAAAGTTAAGGCTGTAGGTCAACTACCCTAAAATAGCCAGCTCTCTAATCTTCTGTAGCAAGTAGGATAACTTATTTATGAAAATATGTCATAAATTTCTGTTCTCTAGAATTAATCCAAGCAAAGTGCACTTTAATAGAAATGTCATATGAGAAATCCACCTTAACATAAAAAAAGACAAAATCTGTTTTTCTACTTAGGTTCTCTCTGGGACTTTGTTTGAACCTTATTATTTTCTGTCTCTTTAATTCAAACATAAGCATTGAATCCTAAATTCATATTTGTTCACCAATAGTTGGGAGGATAAATGAATATAGACTGTGGCTACCAAGATGTATTATGTCATAGTGACAATGGCAGCCGTATAGGAGACCCCTTCTACCCATAATTGGTATATCAATGATCTTTATAGCAAACACATCATAGAGGACAGAAATGGAGACAGATGTAGTCTTTATACTTAAAAAACTCACTGTAATCACTGTGATTTGAGTATTGAGCATCCCATCTAAAACTCATCCCGAAATCTAAAGGCCATTTTGGTGGCTAGGTGGTTAGGGGTAAGGCCTTTGCATGTAACTTGTTATCACTTTCTTGACACCATATTGACTGCCAGAAAACTGGCTTATTAAAGCAATAGACTGCCTCTCTTATCTTTACTCTTCCCAACGTACCAAATCGATCTGTCATTTTTTCATTGCAAGGAGCAGCACAAAGCCCCATTAACTCCAGGCTCTTAGATTTCTGGACTCTAGAATCATGAGTCAAAGTAAACTTCTTTTCTTTGTCAATTACCCAGCCTTCAGTACTAAGTGGCCGCACAGACACCACTTAAGAAAAGACAAGAGAAATGGGAGCAGAGAAGTGCTTTAAGTATTTGAATATAGGTGTTCCCTATAACATTTGAATTTTCTGAAAGTTTGAGTATGCCGTTTCACATATTCAAGTTTTACTTCCTCCTGTATGTTTTCAGACTAAAAAAAAAAACAACCTTGCACAGCAAGATAGACAAGGAGTGACAGCAGCCTAGTGGACCAACTCAAACTAATTAATATAATTTTAATCTTAACACTGTCTATTATTCTTTATAGGAATTTAGATTTGATCGGTTCCTAGAAGATGGCAAGAAGAAAACAACGTTTCTCAAGGAAGGGAGAAAGCTCAAGTATTACGTTATGCCATTTGGATTTGGAGCCAGCAAATGTCCAGGCCGATATTTTGCAATTATTGAATTGAAGCTACTATTGGCTATACTCTTAACTTATTTTGATTTAGAAATAATTGATGAGAAGCCTGTCGGACTAAACTACAGTCGTTTGTTGCTTGGCATTCAGCATCCTGATTCTGATGTCTCATTCAGGTACAAGGCAAAGTCTTGGACAAGCTGAAAGGGTGGCGAAGGAACTTATCAGAGTGACGCTAAGTGCGCTGAGCGCTGACGTTTGTTGTACTCCTGCAAACGCGCCAGCTACGCTTCTTTGTTTGAAAATGGCAAATTTATATTTGATCTAAGATTGATTCAGTTTGTTCTTGGTCACAAAACCATCATAAGATAAAGCAGGGCGGTGGCCTAAAACATGTCAGGGCAGTCACTTCAGGGTAAGTTCGAAGTAACAATTTCCACTTTGTAATTACTGTGCTTTTTATCATTGGTCAGGAATGTGGTTTTCCAGTAACAAATTTGGCCCTGGGTGATTTTTTTTTTAAGTTACTGAAATTCTCTAATAGGATTTTATGTACTGCTGGAAAAGTGTGCCTTTGGACAGCCAAACAACTTCCAAATTCTCAGAAGAGAAGAAAATTAATTCGCAGAAGTTGCACTGGATGAAATGTTCCCTTCAAGTGGAGTATCAATAATGTCTATATTACCAGCGTCCCTTTGCATTAAATGAGTGTTACAATAGATTAAATGTTCCAACTTCCCTTCAATAGTTAACTGACCATAAATGATTTTTATAACTTTTGTATTCTACATTTCAATAGAACAAAATTTCTTGTTATACAAAAACCTTTCATGTTCAAGTTAGATACTGCTAAAATTTAATATATAAGAAAACACAAAACCTATCATACATTCAGCAATTGCTCTAGACATTAGTATTAGGTTTAGTTTAGAGGGAAATGTTAAAGTCATTATAGCATTGATGGTAGTATTGGTCTTTAGTACAAACCGTGTTATTCTAATGTGTTATTTGTAATGAACACCTTAATAAATGTTTCCATTTATATAAACTGGGAATTAGGTAGCATTACTTACTCACAACCATTTGGTCTTGGAGGTTAGTTGTATTATTTTTGACTATCACACGAAACTATAAAAAATAATTTCATTTGATATAATACAGCTTGTACCAATGACTAAAAGATTTCTGCTATAAAATTTCCTAGTGATTGACATTTGGCATAAATGGAGACACAAAATTCAAACTCACAGGGCAAAAAGTTAAGCCAGATTAATTCATGCTGCATTAATTAGAAATTCTAATGCTTTGGAAATTTTATTTTGCTGATAGAAAGGAAATTGATTTAAAATACCACTCTAAAATGTTTATCGTACTAGGTAAATACAACAAGGTAGCGTTTTTTTCATCCTTTTTGGAGCATGTGTTCATTGAATGCTCTTTGCATGAAGGTCTACTGACATGAATTCTGTTTTTGCTTGATTAGAGTGGTCTTTATGCCCAATCTCCTTTCTTTTAAAAATTGCAAAATGACCATTTATAATTATATGAATTCACAGAATACAAAGTAAGGTTATGGTTTATGAAAATGATGTGGAGTGATTAGACCAATCCAAATGATTAAATCAACCCAGATACTTACGCAACTTTTAACATAGAGTGCTCTATTATTAACTATATCCACAAGGCTATGTACTAAAACTTTTCCCACACAACCCCCCGCAAAAGACTATATTTCTCCTGGATGGGATGTTTTTACTTTTTGATCATTTCTTCTACAATTCCCTAGCCTCTATAATCATTATTTCACTCTGTGCTTTGATAAGTTTGATTATTTTGAATTTCATATATTCTAATATTTTCCCTTACTATGACAAGAAGATTGTGACAAGAACAGTTACTTTGGGAGAAAAGAATTTATCAGGGTAACACATCCAAATAATAATCTATTATTGAGGGAAATCAAGGCCTGAACTCAAGGCAAGAACCTGATGCAGAAAACCACAGAGAAATGCTACATACTGGCTTGCTCGTTGGCTCATTCTTAGCTAGCTTTTTTATTAACCACACCTACAAGCCCAGAAGTATAGTACTGCCCACAGTACCTGAACCCTGCTACATTAATCATGAAGGCAATCTTTCACTGGCATGGCCACGGGCATCTGATGAAGGCAATTCTTCAACTGAGGTTCTCTCTGCCTAGATACTCTAGATTGAACCAAGAGGACATTAAAACTAATACATGAGGTAGAGTCCATAGTATTCGTCTGTCTCTGCTTGCTTTTACTTCATGTTCTCTAAATATGTCTATGTTGAATCAAATGACAGAAAGTATTTTCAAGGCCAAGCAATATTCCATCATGTGGATATACCACATGATCTTTATTCAAAGGCTGTCTCTTACCACCCCTACCTCCTCCATACAATTTCATGACACCCTTCATTCTCCTGGAAACAAAGGACATGTGTTTCCATCCTTAGGCCCATCTGTCCCTATTCTTTCTTGAGAGTCTCTCTGGTTGAATTTTGAGCCACAAACATGTCACCTTTCAAATTTTCCATCTCACAAATTTTCTTAGTTCACTGATTGCATTTTTTAGTTGGTAACTCATTGTTCTTCATGTGTACCTGGCCATATTTTGCAAAATCTTGTTCCTTTAATGCATTTCACTATCCAGGTAACTACAGTCAACACGGTTTATATTCTGCACCTGGCATCTCCAGCCCACTCCTGTTTTATGCATCTGATTTTGTAGTTTCCCCTTCCCATCAGTGCTTCCAATAGTTTAACTACTGAGTCTGTATGTGTTTCTTGGAATTTTACTTCTGGGAAATGTTTCTGATCTGGGTTTAATGTTCATTCCTCAATGTATAAACTGTGCTTGGTTTTGTCTTATTGTTCATATTTCTTTCAAATTCAGATTCCTGAAAATGCTCAACTAGAATATTTTGAAGGTGACATGATATACTGCTAACTATGAATTCCAGCCTTAATGGAAACACTGTGATTAAGGGCATTTTGTTTTGATTGGGGATTTTGTTGTTGTTTTGTTGTATGTTAGATTGCTTACTTGTTTGTTTGTGAGACGGGGCCTCATTGTAAAGTAAAGTTATGCCTCACAAAATTATGCCTGCCTCTGCCTCCTGAGTGCTGGACTTAAAGGGAATACTTAAAACTTGTGATCAGGAAAGGGCAGGAGCCACATTTGATTGCTTTTTTGTTTCAACCAGAAACAGATTAAGACATGCAAATATGTATAATCCTGCACTGCAGAGCAATGTTTCTAGTCCATCTACCAAGGATTTTGGCTTTGAAAATTACTGACTTTGTGCAGAGGTCTTGGATTTTATACACATACATGTGCACATACATGGATGCTTATGTCATGTTGAACCCTAGACTTTCTCTTCTACCTGACACAAAACTCAATCTATTCCATTTGTATTAGAATATGTTGTCTACGTTAACATCTGAATGAGATCCTCCATATTGTAAAATTCAAAAAGCAGTATACTTTCAGGATGTTGCAACAGAGAAAACAAGAAATTATTGCACTCTAACTTCTGCTTAATATATACTTAAAATTGTACATACAAATTTTAAAGAAATGAGAAGAAAATGATTTAAGAAATATCAATATTATATGGATAATTAGAAAGCAGCAAGGAGCATAACTGCAATTCTAGCTTTTAGGAGACTGGAGTAGGAAGAGCCCAAGTTCTTGAACTAGGTAGTAAATTCTGTGTTTTACAAACATAAAAAAAAAAAAAACTGAAAGGAAAGAAAAGTAAGGTCATGGGGGTCTACCTGGCTTGTTATCATCAACAAATGTCAACTTACTTTGAAAACAGAATTGGAATGTTTAAAAGATATACTTAAACAACTTTTTGCCTTTTAAAAATTATTCTTTAAGAAAGAGAGCCAGCACAGCCCTTTAAAACACTTGCTGCTCTTCCAGAGAACTGAGTTTGATTCTTAGCTCCCATAGTAGGCAGCTCTAGGGGATCCAGCACCCCCTTTTGACCTCTGTAGATAGCCTCATGATATGACATTCATATGTACAAACACAAGCACATACACATAAAGAAAAACGAATTCCCATTTTCTTATGTTTTCTTGTTCTTTGGGAATTTTGTACAATGTGTTTTGATAATATTTCTTACCCTCCTCCAATTTCTCCCAGATGCATCTCCATCTCCCACCTGGTCAACTTTGTGTCTCTATTTCCCATCATGTCCAATTTATGCTGCCCTCATATGCTTGGATGTGTGGCTGTACTGGAGCTTGGTTGATTCTCCAGTGTTCAGACCCTTAAAGAAAACTCAGTTGCCTTTTCCCAGGAACTTTCAGTTTCCAGTTGTTCCTCAGCTAGAAGTGGGACTTCACTCCCATCTCCCACAGGCCTTGTACACGCTATCCTAACCACCATTGTTCATATCTTCAACTGCACTGGTATGTTCAGTAAATACTCTTTTCTAGCCATCATCAACTAACCCTGGATCTCACAATCTTCCTGCGTCTTCTGTAATCATCCCTGAGCCTTGGAAGGGGGAAACATAATACAGATGTACCACTAGGTCTGAACATATCACAATCTGCTATTCTATGAATCTTGAACAGTCGGGGTCTCTGTAATAATCACAATCTATTGGACAAATAAGTTTCTCTGATGATGTTTGAGATATTCATTAATCTTTGGGAAGAACAGTAAAATAATAAGAGACTGTTTAATACATCATGTTCATTTAGTAATAATGGTAGGTTCTTCCCATGTCATATGTCATATCTCGCCACAAGTTCTTGGCTCCAATAACGGTGCCAAGCATGGGTTTCAATTTATGAACTGGGTCTTAAATTCAATCAGAAAGTGATTGGTTAGTCCCATGATGTATGTGCCACTATTGCACCAGTCATTATTGTAGCTCATCTGATGGACTTGCTTTCCCCCTGGTAACACTCATCTTCCAGCACTATGAAAGCTAGCAATTGGGAATGAAGTTTCCAGGCCAGTACCACCTTTGTTTCTCTTTGCTACATAACTCCAGTTAGGTAGTGTCTTTAGAAGTAGGTTTTTACTGTCAAACTGTAGATGGTATTCAAGAATATTGTAATAACTGCAATGTTTAACGGTCTATGTGACCTTAATGATTAGCAATTCCAAAGGGGATAACCTATTCCTGACACTGGCTGGGGCTTTTTATTTGTTGTTTCATGGTGTATAGTTGGTATGTTGTTGACTCATTATAGAATAACTCCATCAAAATTCATTTTATATATGTGTGTGCATATATTTTAGAAAGTTCTTACAGTGCTAGGTCATATACTTGATACATGAATATTTTAGAATTCTTGTTTTCTCCTTCATTTATTTGACAAAATATTTAATGAGCATTATCACTAGTTAGATATGCATTGGGTAATGTTTCCCTTTATGAATATCCACTTCACTGGAAAAAACAACATATAAATAACTTACCTGTTGCTAGTTTAGTTGGAAATAATAAATATCATTTTAAAATTATTTTAATACCTTATTTAGAATACCTACTAATAGCCTTTTTCTTGCAACTATTAGAAAGCAGTACTCCATAATAAATTTTCATATAAAAATTGCACAAGCTATATAGAAGAACTATGGAGTCACTGAGATGGTTCAGCGTATGATTCTGCCGGCTCTCAAGTCTGATGACCTGAGTTTCATCCTTGGGACCTCACATGGAAGAAAAAAAGGTCTGACTCCTACAAGTAGTCCCATGATTTACACACACACACACACTCATATAGATGTGCATAGACACACATACTTAATCAGTGCATGGATAAATGTAATTTTAAGGTGTTGTGAGGATATGATAAAAATTATAGCCAAAGCCAAATAGTCACTGAGTCTTCAGAATTTTGTAATTATTTTATATATCCTAAATTTTTGTATTTTCATATTTACAGCTTCACAAAAGTTTTGAGTAAATGGATATATACTATTGTTTTACATCAGTGACCACTGTAATTATATATATGATTGGCTGCAGAGGTTAAATGCTCTGTGGGGATATTTAGAACTAATTTTCACTAAGTGAGGCATGCTGAAGAGCAGGCTCTGCTGGACTTTTCATCTGCTTTGTCCTTGCTTTTCTGACACAGTTGCTGTGGCAGCTGCATTTTTTTTCATCAAATCTTGGGTCATGATCAAAGTGATGCCCATAATTCAAATATACACTGTTTATTTGTGCTTATTTCATCATAAAAAGTTATTTGGATAATATTTACTTTAAACAACTTCTCATTTAGCAATAATCTTAAAATTTCTTCAAAGACCAAAACACAAAGTGTATCTGGGTTTTAATTATGGAATAAAATGAGGTTCTTCTGTGTAATCCCTAATTTCCAGACTTTCAGGCTTTAAAATGTGCACTCTTTCCAACTTCCAGGTGGAGATATATATATATATATATATGTCTTTGGGTTCACCTTATTACTTAGCTTCTCCAGGATTGACTGGTAGGGTTGGGAGCATGTGGCTGAGAGGAAAGAGAAAGGAAGGAAGAGAAGAGGAGGGGAAATGGGGCGGGTAGAGCAGAACTTGAGGGCATGGAATGGTTGACATAGAGGAAAGACAGAGATGAGAACA
Source organism: Myodes glareolus (assembly GCF_982192425.1). Taxonomy (NCBI): domain Eukaryota; kingdom Metazoa; phylum Chordata; class Mammalia; order Rodentia; family Cricetidae; genus Myodes; species Myodes glareolus. Next base: position 54,320,892 of record NC_142041.1, on the reverse strand, counting down.
AGGAGAGAGATATCTTGACTGAAGGAGTCATTATACGGTCAGCAGAAACCTGGCTCTAGAGAAATTCCCTGGAATCCAAAACGATGACCCCACCTAGGACCCTGGACAATAGAGGGGAGGGGGGTCTATTTTGACTTGCCCAGTAGTCAGACTGATGATTATTTTAAATATCACCATAGAGCCTTCATTCAGCAACTAGTGGAAGCAGGGGCAGAGACCCATTTGGAGCACTGGGCTGAGCTCCCAAAGAGTGGAAGGAATAAGAATATGAGCAAGAAGGTCAAGACCATGATGGGTTCATCCACTGAAACAGTTTGCCTGATCTAATGGGAGCTCACCAACTCTAGTCAGACTGGGAAGGAACCACCATAGGACCAAACTAGTTCCTCTGAATGGGATTGACAGTTGCATGGCTGGGGCAGACTGAGTAGCCACTGGCAGTGGCACCAGGATTTATCCCTACTGCATGTACTGGCTTTTGGAATCCTGTTCTCTCTAGATGTATACTTTGCTCAGCCTAGATATAGTAGGGAGGATCTTGGACCTTCCACAAGGCAATGTGCCTTACCCTCTCTGAGGATTGGATGGAGGTGGGGTGGGAGGCTGTGTGGAGGGAATGGGAGGAGAGAAGGGAGTGGGAACTTGGATTGGTATTTTTTTAAAAAAAAAAATCTAATAGACCAGGCTGACCTTGAACTCACAGAGATGCTCCTGCCTCTGCCTCCTGACTGCTAGGATTAAAGACATGCACCACCACTGCCCAGCAAAATTGGCACTTTTTAATCTACTAAGTTTGTCAGTGTTGCAAACTCTTGCTTAGTTCTACTACAGTATATGGAATTTGTACTTGACACTCAGTAGGAAAACATTAGGGTGCAAGATTACTCTCTCTGTCACACTATTTTGAGTTATAATGAGCAATCTAATAAAGTTGGGTCACTTACCTCTCACAATAATATCTCTTCTTATAGTGTTGAGTCAGCAGCCAATGAGTTTTGAATCTTTTAGCTTGAGTGTATTTTTATACTAAATTTCTAGTGTATATTAAATTCAGTTCATGAAAAATTTAGGCACACAGTTTTGAATAGGTGAGGATTTGTGAACAGTTGCATTTCAAGATGTGTTAAGACTGGAATGTTCTACAAACTATGAATTATTGTCTTGATACATTTTCTTACTAGTTTTTGATTTTTAAAAGATATTTGTGAATCTATAAAAAAGTAAATTGTCTTTTAAAAGTGTTGAATAAATTAAGAATTTTGCAGTTGAAATATTTAGTATTCTTTAATTGGCATTAAAAATTAATAAAACAACCTTTAAATTCCAGATTATATCTCATTTCTGTACTTAGAGTAAATTAGTTTCTTTTGGTAAAAAAAAAAAAGCAGATTTTTCTGGGAAATAGTTATGCTACATGAAATAACTCAACTTCATCCCTCTCTTTCCTCATGTATATGTTCTCATCTTATCTTCTCATGATCTCCCCAAAAGGGGTCATATACAAAAGATCTTTCAAAGAGAATTACAGGCCAATCTCACTCATGAACATCAACGTGAAAATTCTCAATAAAATACTGGCAAACCAAATCCAAGAACACATTAGAAAAATTATCCATTATGATCAAGTTGGCTTCATCCCAGAGATGCAGGGCTGGTTCAACATACGCAAATCTATCAATGTAATCCATCATATAAATAAACTGAAAGAAAAAAACCATATGATCATTTCATTGGAAGCTGAAAAAGCATTTGACAAAATACAACACCCATTTATGATAAAGGTGTTGGAGAGACTGGGGATACAAGGATCATACCTAAATATAATAAAAGCAATATACAGCAAGCCGACAGCTAACATCAAATTGAATGGAGATAAACTCAAAGCCTTTCCACTAAAATCAGGAACACGACAAGGCTGTCCACTCTCTCCATACCTCTTCAATATAGTGCTTGAAGTTCTAGCAATAGCAATAAGAAAACATAAGGGGATCAAGGGGATTCGAATTGGAAAGGATGAAGTTAAACTTTCGTTATTTGCTGACGATATGATAGTTTACATAAGCGACCCAAAAAACTCTACCAAAGAACTCCTACAGCTGATAAACACCTTTAGTAATGTGGCAGGATACAAGATCAACTCCAAAAAATCGGTTGCCCTCCTATACACAAAGGAAAAAGAAGCAGAGAGGGAAATCAGAGAAACATCACCTTTCACGATAGCCACAAATAGCATAAAATATCTTGGGGTTAATCTAACCAAGGAAGTGAAAGACCTATTAGACAAGAACTTTAAGTCTTTGAAGAAAGAAATTGAGGAGGATACCAGAAAATGGAAAGACCTCCCCTGCTCTTGGATTGGGAGAATCAACATAGTAAAAATGGCAATTCTACCAAAAGCAATCTATAGATTCAATGCAATCCCCATCAAAATCCCATCAAACTTCTTCACAGACCTTGAGAGAACAATAATCAAGTTTATATGGAAAAACAAAAAACCCAGGATAGCCAAAACAATCTTATACAATAAAGGAACTTCTGGAAGCATTACCATCCTTGACTTCAAACTCTATTACAGAGCTACAGTATTGAAAACAGCTTGGTATTGGCATAAGAACAGAAAAGTTGACTTTTGGAATCGAATAAAAGACCCGGATATTAACCCACAAACCTATGAACACCTAATTTTCGACAAGGGAGCTAAAGGTATACAATGGAAGAAGGAAAGCATTTTTAACAAATGGTGCTGGCATAACTGGATGTCAACCTGTAGAAGAATGAAAGTAGATCCATATCTATCACCATGCACAAAACTCAAGTCCAAATGGATTAAAGACATCAACATTAATCTGTCCACTTTGAACCTGATAGAAGAGAAAGTGGGAAGTAGTCTACAAGACATAGGCACAGGAGACCACTTCCTAAGTAGGACCCCAGTAGCACAGACAATAAGAGAAACAATGAATAAATGGGACCTACTGAAACTGAGAAGCTTCTGTAAAGCAAAAGACACTGTCAGTAAGACAAAAAGGTTACCTTCGGACTGGGAAAAGATCTTCACCAACCCCTCATCAGACAAAGGTCTGATCTCCAAAATATACAAAGAACTCAAGAAACTAGACACTAAAACTCTAATTAACCCAATAAAAAAATGGGGGTACTGAACTGAACAGAGAATTCACAACAGATGAACTTCGAATGGCCAAAAGACACTTAAGGTCATGCTCAACCTCCTTAGCGATCAGGGAAATGCAAATCAAAACCACTTTGAGATACCATCTTACACCTCTCAGAATAGCTAAAGTCAAAAACACCAATGATAGCCTATGCTGGAGAGGATGTGGAGTGAGGGGAACACTCATCCATTGTTGGTGTGAATGCAAACTTGTGCAGCCACTGTGGAAATCAGTGTGGCGGTTTCTCAGGAAACTGGGAGTCAACCTCCCTCAGGACCCAGCAATTCCACTCTTGGGAATATACCCAAGAGATGCCCTATCATACCACAAAAGTATTTGTTCAACTATGTTCATAGCTGCACTATTTGTAATAGCCAGAACCTGGAAACAACCTAGGTGCCCCTCAATAGAAGAATGGTTAAAAAAGGTGTGGAACACATACACATTAGAGTTTTACTCAGCGGCAAAAAACGATGACATCTTGAATTTTGCATGCAAATGGATGGAAATAGAAAACGCTTTACTGAGTGAGGTAATTCAGACCCAAAAAGAGGAATGGTATGTACTCACTCATAAGTGGATTCTAGCCATAGTTAAAGGTCTTTGAGTCTATAATTCGTGATCCTAGAGAAGCTAAATAAGATGGTGAACCTAAAGAAAATCATATAGTTATCGTCCTGGATATTGGAAGTAGACAATATTGCCAGGCAAACTTGGGGGCACGGGGGGGGGGGTGGAAGTAAGGGAAGATGGTTAGGGAGAAGTTTATATCTCAACTAAGGGAGCCATTTTAGGGTTTGCAAGAGACTTGATTCTGGAGGGGTTCCCAGGCCCAAGGAGAGGTCCCCAGATTGTTCCCTGGGCAGCAGAGGAGTGGGTGCCTGAACTGGCCTTGGCCCATAACCATACTGATGAATATTTTGCATGTCACCACAGAACCTTCATATGGCGAAGGATGGAGATAGAGAATGAGACACACATTGGAACAGTGGACTTAACTCCCTAGGTCCAAATGAGAAGTAAAGGGAGGGAGATCGTGAGCAAGGAAAGCAGAACCAGAGGGAACCTTCATCTGACGATGGATGAAAATGGAGACGGAGACCCACATTGGAGCACTGGACTGAGCCCCCAAGGTACAAATGAAGAGCAGAAGGAGGGAGAACATGAAAAAGAAAGTCAGGACCGCGAAGGGTGCGTTCACTCACTGATACAAGGGGACTGATCGAATGAGAGCTCACCAAGGCCAGCTGGACTGGGACTGAACGAGCATGTGATCAAACCGGAGTCTCTTAATGTGGCTGACATGGGGTCTGACTGAGAAACCATTGACAATGGCACTGGGTCTTGCATTGTCTGCATGGACTGACTTTCTGGGATCCTGGCCTGTTTGGATGCTCACCTTCCTGGACCTGGAGGGAGGGGGGAGGAACTTGGATTTCCCACAGGGCAGGAAACCCTGATTGCTCTTGGGAATGGTGAGGGAGGAGAAGGGGGGGGGAAGCGGGAGGGTATTGGGAGGAGGGGAGGAAGTGGAAATTTTTTAAATAAATAAATAAGGAAAAAAACAACAACAAAGTATCTTTCAATACGTTTTAACTTTGTCTCTATGTGGGATCAAAACAGGTCCAAGAACCAGCACTAAATCTGCAATGCTGACCAGGTTGAGCTATAATTGTTAGTCTGCGGGGAGAGAAATGTATAAGAATGGAAAGTGGAGGGAAATCTCAGTCTAGCTGGGCTTGGTCCTCTGCAGCTCTCTTCATTGTTCAACAGATAAAGAAGAAAACTGAGAACTATTTGGACAGTACTCAAATTATTCATAAAATTGAAATGCAAATGCTAAACAAAGTCTATGAACAGAATAGTGTTGCTGAGAATGAAGAGTCTCTTGTGGGAACTTACTGCAGTGCTGCACTGGCACACTGGGCATTTCTAGGAACACTGTGGGTTTGGAGGGACTCTGATACAAGCCTTCTAGGAAATGATCGTGGTCCTAACAGATAACAGAAGCCCACTGTTGCCGAAGGTGCACCTGACCCTTTGAACTGGTTGATTCAGTATTTCTTATTTCCTAGTCAAGGTGACTTGCTCATTAAATGGATGTTAGGTGAAAACTCTACCTTGGCTTTCATCCACACTCAATAGAACATTTACTAAGTACATTAAAGTGTGTAGAACTATCCAGAATTAGCATGCTCACGTAAGTAATAATGTTCATTTTCTATTCAGAGTGGGGCTTGATCAAAAACATTTTATAGTTATGTCAGATTCTAAAGAGTATTTGATATAAGGAAAGACTATATTTCAGACTACACAGTAAATAGTGCTTGGAGATAGAATCATTATCCATTTTATATATAGCAACAATTTGTGATAATAACTGAAGCTAGGAGGAAGAGATGAAAATACCAGATAAAGATATTAGTATCTAGGATTCATCACTGACATGATATTAAATATTTGTAAATATGATGCATGTACCATTCAGAAAGATTTACTTACAAAATAAACAACAAACAAAAATACCATTCTACATAACTTCCAATTCTAAGAACTAGTTATTGTCATTAACATTAAATGTGTGACATTAATATTTGACAGATGAACATTTTGATAAATGTTTGTCTTCTATTTTTGAAGTTAATGTTAAAACAGGTAGAACTTTGTTCTAAAATTACAATTTTAAGGACCTTATAAGGACCCACATAATTAAGAGATTTTTTTAAGTACCTTGATCTTACACATTTAAAGGAATGTTTGTTTCGATGTTGAACTCATCTGAATTCTTAATGAAGGTCGTGGTCTTCATGCAACAGTGCTTACTCTTTGTTATAAGCATGGGTTTTCAAATAAAATAACTTACTTTGAATTAACTTATCCCTACTGAAAAATTGTAAAAAATTCTTTTCACTTTTAAGAAAGAAAGTAGACTAAACAGTACTTTCAAATAATTAAACCTAAGGAAGGCCTCTTGGACCATCGAACATTTTCGTTAACCTTTGACCCTAAGTAATGATCATCCAGAGCTCTTCTTCATGGCAAGAGATCACAGATGATGACTGAGCCACTGGCATAACTTACGTTTGCTGTCACATTCCCCATCATCCAAATAATTGTTTTACTTTCATAGAAAGTAATTTGCAATTGTTCAAAAAGCATACTTTGTTGAGCAATTGCAGATTTTTTAAAAAATATCACCTATTTGAGACATTTACACTTGAAATATATGTATACCTGATGTTTATGCAAAAGAAAGTGACAGTTGTATAGATCCATGAATTGGCCGACCCCACTTTCTGATATACCCAGCTTCCCATAGATGGATGCCTTTCCGGTGCTTCTGTGGAGGCCTGGTTAGGGAAACAATCTCTTCTTCTCATTGGCGTCTGGAATGAAGAGCACAGGCTCTGCCTGACCCCTGACTTGGAATATGATACTGCAGAGAGGCCATGCACAGCAAATTGAGCTTCATTTCCTTGACAGTGTATGGCTTAGCATTTTTACCTCCACCACCATTATCACCACCGCCTGGAGAGGGGTAAAATGTTGTCTTCCCAAAGAATCCATAAGGAAATTCTTGCACCAAATACTTAGATAGTTAAATAAAAAAATAAGGTTGGGTCATGAGGCATTTTTATGTTGAATTCTGAATTCCTATCTTCTATTAGGGTGACAGGTTTGAGCTGAAACCACCCTCCTAATGAAAATGAATTTTGAAGACTGAGAAGCATTTGTAAATAGTAGATCTTCAAATACACCTGGACCTAATCCTAAAACTTATAAGGAAAAATAATAATTACTTTATATAACCACTGATACCATTTTAACATTTGATGAAGATGTTAATTTATGGTTGGTTAGCAGTTTATGACTGTCATTAGGTTTTCAGCTTGATCCACATTAGAAATCTATTTTTCTTTTTTCTTTTAATCTGTAATAATTATATAAAGATATGATTATGTTTTATCTAAAATATATCATTCTACTATAGCATTTCAAATTATTCACAGATCATAGTTCTTATATGTGCATATATGAATTTAAAAATACAGCAATAAAATGCTTGAAACAGATCATAAATTTGCTTCATATTTTATTGCATCTGTGAATCAGGTTGAAAGACAAGGACAGCTACGGTCTTTGAGAAAGAATTAACTCTTTCCCAAGCTGGGAAGGAGATGATGCCATATTGAGGATAATTAAAATCAACTCCCCATCAAAGCATCCTGGTGACATGTAGAATGGACATCGTTGGCAGGGGTGGGGTTGGAGTGGTGGTCAATATTTAAAATCATCTTTCTTTTGTTGCATGTTGACCCTTCCAGCCCTGAAATTCTCTTCTAATGCTGTCTTGTCTTGTTTCTGTGTTGCATAACAAGAGAACGTGTCAGAAAAGGGACACAGCAAACAAATTCTCCCTCCCTCTCCTCACCCCATTTGAGACAATCCAGAAAAATATTAAGAATACCACTAATTCAGAAAAAAATGACAGGATTGAGTCCACGCAAATCTGCTGAAGAAGGCAGGGAGAAAGAAGAGTTTCCCTTCCCAATAAGGAAGTAAAAACTCCTCCAGATTTAAAAGTGGGGCAAGTTCCCAAAACAACTGGGGTTGACTAAGCTGCAGAAGGTGTTCCTTAGAAGGAAGAGCCTGACACTTGAGACCCAGGGGGCATCCGGTTCTGGTCACACCTGGGAAGAGCCCCTTAACTTCTCTTTGTTTCACAAGAAACTTGGAGATTGGACCACAGCTGGCCTGAGGGAGGGCCAGGAAATGCCAGTCTTTGGGAAGCAGGGGAGAAAGGTGGCTCAGCGGCCAGGGATAGCGACCCCGTCACCCGGTGCAGAGTGAGAACAGCTCTGCGGTTGCTCACATCGCTGTGCGGTTTGGGTTTCTCCACCAGCAAGCACTGCACAGCCTTCTGCTGGCACAGGCTGAGGCTAGGTGACAAGCACTCGGGTTTGCCTCCAACCTGGGCTGGACCAGACTCCTGTTTATCCCGCGCAGTCTGCAGCCTGCAGAATACAGTTGACCAGAAGAACCAAAGAGCTGTTTGAGAGAAAAGAACTCTCTCATCCTAAAAGTTGCTTGTACTTCAGAAACTGACATTGCTTCCTCCTCGTTTTCCTTCGTTCTGTGTCTATGTTTGTTTGGCTTAAAGGCAGAGTTTATATCAGTCTGAAATTCATTGGCTTGGCCAATCCAGAGGCACAGCAATTACAAAGGCAGGTATAGATTGCAGGAGACAGACTCAATTATTTCTTCTGCCCTCAAAACAACAAAATTATAAATTGATGGAAAATCCCTTGACAGTGCATGATTTTCGTCTGATCTGCATTTTGGTTGAAAGAAAGCTCATTTGTGTTTCTGCTGCCTAGGTTATGTGATTTTATTTTGTGTAGAGGTGTCATTAAGTTCTTCCCTCCCCGTCCCACCCTTCCTCCTCAGGCTGAATCTCGTTTTCATTGAAGGTTGAAAGAGGAAGCTTGGAAGCCTCCCCATCAGGATTCTTTACCTCCCTCTTTTCTGGAAAACAGGCAGACCTTGAATCTGTACAGGCTCCCTCGCTCAGCCAGGCAGAGTTGCCACGATGCAAGCAAGAAGGGAACTCTCATCATTATTTTTCAAAGTCTGGGAAGTGTATTATCTTTTTTCCGAGTGGTGATTAGTTACCATAGCATTTAATACGTAAATGTGCCCAGAGCACACCATTAACAGTTAAACGGAGTATTCAATTTAACACATGATTATATCTTTCATAAGTCATTTCATTGCAACGATCACTGCCACTCACGCCAGGTCAGGTCCACAGGCAGGTGGAAAGGGCGGAAGCGTTTGGTTCAGGTGTCCCTTGCCAAAGGTGCATGGGAAAGGAAATTCAGAGGGCCAAGGTTTTCTCTAGTGGGTTGTGGGCTGAGAGTAGGAAATGAGTTTAATTACAGGAAGAAAAATCCCCGTACAACACAAAATTTTAGAAGGTTTGCTCAGTTGGAGAGTGGAAAGGGGGGAAAAAAAGCAACGCAATGTGTGCCTCTGTGTGTGTGTGTGTGTGTGTGTGTCTGTGTGTGTCTGTCTGTATATCTCTACTTGTGTGTGTTTATGTCTGTGTGTGCCTGTGTCTTTTGTCTGTGTGTGTGCCTCTGTGTGTATGTGTCTATCTGTATGTGTGCCTGTGTCTGTATGTGTATGTCAACGTGTGTGTGTGTATGTATGTATGTGTGTGTGTGCCTATGTCTTTTGTTGGTGCGTGTGCCTCTGTGTGTGCTGTGTGTGTGTATTGTGTTGTGTTCAGCACACCACAGACACAGACATCTACCCACTTCAGGGAGGAGGAAGGAGAGGTGACTTTTCCAAGATGTTCATCTACAGGAATCTCAGTAAGAGAAGAGTTGAGGTGAATGTCAGGCCTCGGGGTGAACTCCTGCTAGAATTCAAGTGAGACTTACAGGGCAAGTGGGGCTCCAGGTCTCAAGTGTCCATCCTCGGTCCCCTAAGCACCTGCTGGAGGAATGCTCCTGACAAAGGCCCCTAAGGTCTGGTGGACACCCCAGTGAGCTCCTGGATGAGACACTATTGACTGACACACACAAACACTCTTAGGACACCTGGGTAACTGAACTCTGCAGGCCTGGTGCCCAGCCTTCAGTTCTGATGCAGGTGTCCTACCTGGACAGAGACTATGGCGCAGCAGTGAAGGGGCTAATTCTCCAGAGCAAGTGGAAAATAGGACTCAGAAGAAGAGTGGCCTGCGGTGGGGGTGTTGAGAGGTAGAACATTTCCCCCAGCCGATGCTTGAGACACTATGGAGGGCTTGGAGTTGAGGCAAAGAGGGACACCTAAGTAAATCTGCAGTTTCTCTGCTTTCTCTTTTGACATCCTGGGTTCCCTAAAACCACTTGCTGGAAGAAAGTCTGGAAAGAAGGTTGGAATGTCAAAAAATATTAAAGTGAAAATGACTATCATTGCCTCTGATGCATTCAAGTTACCCCTGCGTGACATTTTCTGTCAATCTCCTTCTCTGTTCTCTTCCTCTTGCACTTGAGTTCTCTTCCAGACTAAGCTCAGAGCCTGGGTGATGGGAGAATCAGAATTTCTCCTTCCTGATGTTCAAGGTTTGTTATTCTGTCCAATTTCTGATAGTGCGTGCACAGTGCAAAGGTGGTAGAGTAAGTATTTTAAGGAGGCCTTCTTAATAGTGTAAAATACTAAGCAGTAAATCTTGCATCAAATGTGTCCCCTACAATGTTAATATGCAAAAGAGGGGAAAAAGATCCCTGACTAATGGTGGCTGTGGCTAATTCCTAATCAGAATGATGGACAGCAGGACCAGAACAATACAAACTAATGGCTGTGTTGCTGATCACTTTACCCCTTGATTAAAGACACCCAATTATGGTGCAGAACAGTGTCGTAATTATGTTTCTTAATCACATCCAGGAGGTTTAATTGCCTTAACGATGTGTTTCATTAAATGAATTTAGGTATTATAGTCGACAGTTTTCATACACAGTTGTTTTCAAATTAACATAATATTAGACATCGTCATGGAAATTGTTTTAATAATCATAATTAGACGCACCCAGGCTTTGTCTGGTAAATGCTGAGAGACAGTCTTCTCCTGCCTGGGGGCTACCCTGGTCCCTTCCTCCTGTCTAACCCCTCCCCCTCTTCCTGACTGGGAGGGCTTGACTTCCAAGTCCTTTTGCTCTTGTGTTGTCCAAAAAGTTACAGGTTCTGGTTAATCTTCTTTGAAAGCAAGTGGAATAGAAAGCATCCTTCCTTACCACCACCCCCACTAAGTTTAATGGCATTTAGGGATATCTTTATGGGCTGAGGATGCACAGAACCCCCACACAAATGCATTTAGGCAACCAGGTTCAGTGGAAGGTCTGTACCTTCATACCTCCAAATCAGCACCACCATCTCTACGATGTGATACAAATTTCGACCTTCCCCACGAAAGAGCAAAGGTCTGAATGCAAGCAAACGTATCCTATCTTAGCAGATTCCATGCCTAATCCAACTCAAACACTAACATCTCATTAACAGGCAACCGGATAAACTCTGGGAGTCTCTATGGACATTACTTACACTTAGGTAATTCAACCAAGTTGACTCTTTTGCCACAGGAAGGAAGAACGAAGCCACAATAAAGCTGGTGTTCTGAGAATCCAAATCCATCCTTTTCCCTGGTCTCCGAGCCTTTGGAGGCAGAACTTTTGATTAAAATGCCTTTAAGAAAGTTTACCCCCTTTGACAGGCCCTAGTATGGCCTAGATACTATACCTGTGGGACAGACTTCTGGGAGAGTCTGGCTTTGTACCTTCTTGCCAGTATCAGGAACTCTCTGGGCCTGTCCTGGGTCCCAGCACTGACCCCCTCTCACTTCTACTTCCAAGGGATCCCAGCTGTTGTTCTTTTAGTAAGCATGTGATCTAGGGCGACTCATAACTGCCCAGCACTGACAAAACTTTTGGGAACACGTTTCCTTTTCTGTCGCTTTTCAGGCAAGAATAACGCAGGAGAGAGGTGGTGTCTCCTTCTACAAAGCACAGCATAATAAAGTGTTTGATCAAAATATTTTAATAAAGATTCTTTCTGACATAGATACACATACAAATGGTCGTACATAACTGTCATAGTCTGCTTGACCTATTTAATATATATATATATATATTTAATTCTTTATACATCCAAACCCCACCGACAGATCCATCACAGCTCTGAAATCATCATCCAACCTGACAAACTGAATTTGTATTATCTGTAAGGAGTGGAAAACAGCAAGACCCCATTTCTTAAGAGGTTTTTCTGGATTTTCATAGGACGAAAGGCAGGCAGATAGCCATGCAAACTAAACTGAAAGCTTGCTTTGGGTACACAGCTTCTTGCTCTTCCTTAGCTTTATTTCATTTCTTTTAAATTTTTATAATTTTTTAGAAAAATAACAAATGATTTCACACCATAAGCAAATCAAAGCCGTCTTTTAACATAATAAGTCTTCACAGTTATAATAACTTATATATGTACATCTATAGTAAAAGCAATTAAATTAGACCTTTTAAAATGCACAGCACAACCTGGAAAATAAATTTGCCCAGCATGTTCTTACTTATAAGATCTATTGCTGTGATTTTTTCCCTTTTGGAATGCAAATAGATCCCCTTTTGAAAAAGAAATCAATTCATGTATTAATTAAGAATACACCTTTCCTGTAATTTTTGGACTGAAGCAATTTATTAAAGCTCAATTCAAATACAGGGATGATGCAACTGAAAATATCCAGGTGACCTTTCAAAAACCTAAGCAGCTCAGATACATCAATATTTCTCCTCTTACTTGTTGGCAAATAAACCTTTCAACACTTGGCACACAGTGTAAGTTAATATATATAACAGAATTTTAGAAGCATCAAAAAAAAATCTTCACATAAGACCCAAGACCTTAACAAGTAATAAATACTGATGATGTGGATCATTGAAGAATAACAAATAAATACCATGATTTTGTTAATACATCATTGCAGAGTAAAAAGTAACAAGGTGCACATAAATATTTTAAAAGCAATTCTTTCAGCCACAGCCTGCTTTTTATATCACTCTCACCAAAACTTTGAGCATTTTCACAGGATTTTAAGTTCAGAGACGATAAAAAATACAAGTCCTTCATAGCAACGTGGTTTTTTCTCTCTCTCTCTCTCTTTGCTTTCCCCTCCAGTTAAGCCTGCATGTCAAGTTTTTCTCCTGGCTCAGAATCAGAAGTTATTTTCGAGTGCCCTTTCTGATTTGTCTGAATGAATATCCTGTCCCTTTCACACCTTTCAACCCGGGACTCCTCTCCCCTTCAGTACTAGCCAAATTCTCAGCTATTAGTGGGATTAGTATTTTGCCGTTCAATACTTTTCACGTCTAATAAACAAGCACTACTAGTTTTCAACTTATTTTTAACCTTCAAAGAAGACTGTACTTCCTCGAAGTCTAGGTTACCACCAAAGTTGCCACTTTTCTGAGGGAAAAAAGACATCCGCACTCCATCCCTACTCAACATCCTTTTCCCCTCCCTCCCCACCCCAAAGACCACAAGATTCGGGGCCGCGCCAAGGCTGAAAGTCCGGTTTGTCTCTGTTACTGCTCAGTTCCTGCCTCTGCTTTGTTTGCCCTGCCAGTGTTTCGCAACTAGGAAAGGAACAAAATAAAAGGGGTGGAGAGCAGCATCTCGCTTTCCTCTAGCTTTGGGGTCGGTCTCGAGGCTTCCGAGGGAGGGAATGTTTAAGGCTTCTCCGTGCACTGTTTGCAGAGGCTGGAAGAGACGCTGTTGAATAGGGCGCACTTCTCGGGGCAGGAGGCAGCCGGGGGTAGCCCGGCGCTGAACGGGTAGCCGGCCGCCTGTTCGTAGGCGCCAAGCGCAGGGTGCAGGGCAGCAGCCGCCGCCGCAGCGGCCGCTGAGCTGGGCAGAGAGGCGGCTGAGATGGCCTGGCCTTGGTTGAGGTAGGCGACTAGGCGCCGCATCTCCTCCAGGGCCTGAGCCTGCATGAGGATGTAGTTCTTGGCGAGGAGCAGCGTAGCGATCTTGGAGAGCTTCCGCACCGAGGGGCTGTGCGCGTACGGGATGACCGCGCGCAGCTCGTCCAGAGCATCGTTCAGGTCGTGCATCCTCCGGCGCTCGCGGGCGTTGATATTGAGGCGCAGCGCCTTCTGCTCTTTGGATTTCTTGCTACTACTGCCGCCGCCACCGCCGCCGCCGTTTCCGCTGCCGCCACCCGTAGGGCCCCCCGGGGGGAGGCCCGTGCCGCCGTGCAGGTGGGCGTTGGAGCAGCCCTCCACCACCTTGGCGCCGCCGCCCCCCGCTCCCGGGGATGCCCGCGGGTCGGCGCCCCCGGCTCGCAGCACCAGCTCGCAGCGGCCGTCGCTATCGTCGTCGGGGCTTTGCTCGCCGCCGCTGCTCTCGGCCACCGAACCGCGGCTTGCGCTCTCGCCGTACTTGAGGCACAGGGCAGCCCCCGCCGGCAGGTTGTTCAGGCTCGGGTCGCCCCCCACGCCCGCTGAGCCCACGAGCATCCCAGGGACACTCACCCCGCCGCCGCCGCCGCCGCCCGCACTGCCTCCTCCTCCGGGCGGCGGCAGCAGCAGCCCGGCCCCTTCGGGGTCAGCCGGCTCGAAGCAGCCTAGGGGCGATGAGGACGAGGACGCCGGGCGTTCGCGAGGCGGCGGCGCCAGGGACAGGTCCATGCCTGGGGGCGTGGAGCGGAAAGCCGCCTCCAGGCGCTTGGCGGTGGAGGCGCCCAGGCTCTTGTGCAGGAAGAGGTCGTCGTCGCTCGCGGTCGCCGCGCCGAGGTGCAGCCCGCGCTCCATTGCCATGGCCCGCCGCGCAGCCCGGGCCGGCCACCGCCTGGGCTTGGGAGTCAGGCGGCCGCACAGACGCGCGCCAGCCGGGCTCCGGAGCTGCTGCGCGCGTCGGTCCCCTCGCTGCCCGCAGCCCTGTCCCCTTCTTTCTTTTTCTTTTTCGCCTTCCCCCGCGCTCGCCGCCTCCTCTTCTTCTTTTTCTTCGTCTCCAGCCGACGGTGCTGGCTGCTGGGGCTCACCATGGGCCGCGGCCCCTCATGGTGGGAGGGTGGTCGCGGAGGGAGTGGAGCCGCAGCCGCCGCCGCTCTGAGTCCAGCCCCGCGCCTCCTCTCCGCACCGTTTATCTTGCTTGGATTCACCTTCAAGAGATTTCCGGACCCATCAACCAGCCGCCGCCACAGACGGGGGAGTCTTTTACATCATTATCTCTGAGTAGGTTATTATGAAGAAGACTCGCCTGTTGGGACAGCGCTTTCTACCCAATCAGGTTAACGTTTTAATTAATAGGATTAAAACGGTAACAAACAATCGCAGGCGCTATCTGGCCGCGAGTCTGAATAGTTTCATTTCCCAGGTCTGAAGACAGGCAGCAGCCAGAGCTTTATAAAAGGCGCCTGCTCCATTATTCTGCCTGCCATCTGTATACACAGCTTAGCGCATATGTTTGCAAGGCGCTGGGTCCTGTTAGTAACCCAACAACTGCCTTTAGCTTGACATGTGTGGCGACTTTCACTCATCAATGAGCACACTAAAAGCCCTACTTAGAGCCGAGGATGTTCTTTGCTCCTTCAGCAAATTGTAGAACTGCAGTAAAGGCTGGGAGTCCGGTGGAAAGCAGACTCCCCCACCCACCCCCACTGCGCCCCACCCCCCACTACCCTTCACTCGCCACTACAGTCTCAGCTTGCGCAGTTACCCTCAGAGGAGAGAATTACATTCCACCCTGTTCATAGCAGGTCTGCATTTGGAGATGGGACCTGGGGGCGAGGTGGGTGGTGATGTCCCTGCTGGCTTGCTCCAAGTTTACTCTAGATTTTCAGCTAGTATGTGAGGAAAGCAACCCTAGATTTCCTCCCCACCACGACTTTTCCCCACACCTCTCCATGGGCCATTTCCTACACAGATGAGAAAAAATAAAAAAAAAATAATAAAACACCAAAATGATGGTCAAGTTGCTCACATAGCCGGTTTGATTTAAAACTGAAACTGGGTAGGGTGGGGGAGGCTTTGGCGCCGTCCCCCCCCACACTGCTAAGATGGTTGGGGACAGAAGCACACTTCTTCGTGAACAGAAAGAAACTAGTCTCAAACTTTCCAAGATTTAAATTCAGTTGCGTCGCAAGAGTGAACACGGAGACGAATCCGCTCACACACCAAGTGGGGGCATTCGTGCATAATCATTTAGCCGTAAACGTAACCGCCGCTGCTCAGAAGCCGTCTGGGGACAGCTGTATCCATCTGGGCTGCTCCTGGAGGGTTAGTTCAGGGCAGAATTAGGAAAACAAGTGCTCTCCGGATGGGGACAGTACACGCGATCCTCGCGTGTCTTGAGTTCAGTCTCTCGAAGCACATGGCATTTAGCGACTAGTTTTCATTTTTATAACTTAAGTAAAACCAATACTCCCCAACATTTTCAATAAGTCTCTTTCTTGTGGCAAAATTACTGAAGGCTGTGTAGTTTGTGGTTTCTCTGGTTTCATTAAAAACCCTTTTAATTGTGGCTTTCAGAGTTGGCCCCAGGTGTTGGACTCTTTTCATTATATTTTCCTCTAATGTGATGAAATTCTAATTCTCTCCTTACCATATGGTTAAATTTCCCCACTGAGAATTAGTTGAAAGAGGAGAAATAATCTATTAATCTCTGTAATAGATTCACAAATGAGGTTCACCACAGAACCTGTTTTTGAATGGTAATATCAGAACAGTTGGGCACCTTATTTCATACAGGAAGCTTGAGGGCGACACCGAAATGCCTGCGTTGTCACCTTGAAAGTATGGAAAGGAGCCTAGCTCTGCTTGTCCAGAATGATTGCCTGAGATACAGCCTCTAAGGGAGAGAAACACTCCCAGGTTCTCCTTACTGGTGTTCCTTCAGCGGTGTTGGAACCCAAACACTCAGAACCAGCAAGCAGACTGCCTGAAGATCTATTGCCTGAGATCTTGGCCTGGCCATTTCACAAGGCTGGAGCCTGCCTACTGTATAGCTGTGGATCAAAGCTCCTTTGGAGTAAGGAGTGCCATCTCTTGCGACTTGCAGCCCTCTCTTTCACTCTTCTGTCTGTAGCAGCTGTTAACCTGTCCCTTTAGGAAGCTAAAGACAAGCTAGTATTATTGTTTGTCAATCAGCGGTTTTGTTTTCATAGGGATCGTAAAAGAACAATCTCTACAAACACAGGTAGGTCATGTTAGTCTGATACCAGGCTGCTAAATACAAGGATGGAGGCTAGTGCCTTAGTGGTTCAGGGCAGAGTGGCTGCAAGTTTTCTCGAAAGTCTGACTTCGTTCTCCAGTGCGTTTTCCTTGTGTTCTCAGGGTGCATGGATTCCTTCCCGGGAGCTGATGAAGATATTAAAAAGGCATAGGATGTAGCAAGTGCCAGTTTGAGAAAAGTTCTTAACTGCTGGTGTCTTCTCGGGTGGGCATCCAGGAAGGACAGGGTGATTAAAATACAATCAAAAACAAAGATCAGGCGGGTCAGTGGCAAAGATGCCACCAGCCTCATAGCAAGACCTCAGCAAATTCTGGTTCTTTTTTATAGGTATCCAATTACTCATTGTGTGAGGTTATAATCTCCTCCGTTCCTTAGTCCCACCTCTGTGCCCTTCAACATCATAAGTTTTACAGGAAAGTACTGCCCTAGGTAGTAGGGACTCACCTCTTCTGAGATTAGAGAAAATCCCCCCAGCCTCCCCGAAGGAGGTGGCTGTTTAACAGTCGCTGGAAAGTTGTGCTGGGGAAATGGCCAGAGAATTTATGGGAGCTTTAAATGCGGGCCCTATAAGCAGCTTCGGGGAATGGTCTTCCAGGTTTATGCACTCGTAAACTTTTGCTGATTGCTTCTGGGAAGTTGTCAGGCACTTAACACTGCATTTATCTTACAGGGCAATGAAAACACATCTGCCCGACGTCTTGTTACCTGGTTTAATCATCACCAATCCCAAGTCACTGCCTCAACTTCCTTTCCCTTTGGGTAGAATCAGGCCTCCTAGTTCCCGGCCCAGCCGCCGAGAGTGACGTCAGCAACTCTGTCAGTGTCCTCAGGCCGCGGGAATTCTAGAAATCTTAAACTTTGATTCTGCTGGAGCTGTTAGAGAAAAGGCCGCGGCTCATGAAGCAACCGGCAAGTTGCAAAATTGAATAGAAAGTCCAAACCAGAACTCTCTTCTAAGGAGAGTGAGGTCGGGCACCAACCCAGGGCTTGATCCCCTTACCCAAACTTGATTTCCCCCCATCCCCATGGATCGTGAAGCATCTGTAGAAACCGTCCCTCCACACCGCTCTGCTCTGCATAGTTTAGCCTAAGGGGGTTTGGGATATTAGAGACCCAGGGGACAGGTCCTTTAGCCAGCACCAGGGGAAGGGTGGGACAGCTAGGGATACTCAGGGAAAATAGTTCCTGGGGTCCGAGCTGTTCGTTGCCTCCATGAAGAAGTTCGTTGGCCAACAGATTCAAAAAAGGTACATTTTCGGCTGACTGTTGAATTTCAAAAGCATACACATCAAAGCGCTCTCATAAAGATGAACAAATTTTATTATTGTTGGGGAAAACACTCCGAAAGCCTTGAAAAGCGTCTAAAATATTCAGCAAGCATCACCGCATTGGAATCAGAGGGCGGAGTTAGAGACCCGAGTAATGTGTAGGTCAAACTTATATTTCTTAGAGATGATTCTAATATTTGTTTGGATTTGAAAATAGCTCAGGCAGAATCATAATGGAATTCACCCTACCTTTAAAGTGGGGGGTGTTAGGGATTTCGCTGTGGCATTTCTGCATTTCTGAGAACTTTATGACTTACCTAAATTAAGCAGCCAGGAGAAGTCTGGCTCTGGCTGTCTGCGTGTTTCAATTTATCTATTTCAGAACATTTTGGAAAATAAAAACAAAGTTGAGCAAAAATAACATAAACTTTAGCTAGCGAGCCGCTCTGAGGGGGAAGTGAATTCTCTAAGAGATGTGGGAACGATGTGACAGACTGAGGGGGATGGTGTGCCTCCCTGCTCTGAAGGTCCTCTCTGGCAGCGACTGTTGAGTCCCCAGGGACCCTCTGAGAAACAGCTCCTGAGCTGAAAATCCAATGTCATGAAGCCCGAGCCCCCCATCCCTCTAGGCCAAGGCTCTCTTGGCCGTCCTCCAGCTCCAGGAAGCGACACCTTGACTTTCAAGTTGTATTTTGCTTCTTCTACCTTGTAGTGTTTGGTGAGGCTTGGGTCGGCTAAACGCTCGCTCCACCCCCTGGTCCCTTGAGATCTCCGTGGCACAGTGTCAAGTCCATCCAAGTGCCCAAGTTCCTTCCGCATCCTTTTGCCACCAGTATTTGTTTCGCTTCCTTCAAAGCTCTCTGGAGAGGTGGATGTCTGCGAAAATCCTAGCACCTTCCGGGTGGAAGAGAACTAACAGAGAGAAAGCAGGGACCAAGACAGAAGTCCCTGAAACTTCACATTGCCTTGGGCTTCCCAATTCCCAATTTCAACCTTGGGATTTGCTACAAACTCTACCCACGGAGTTCTTCTCCTTAGTCTGTTTTAAAGAAAGGAGGCTTCCCTTTAGTACTCTTTGACTTTGGCGACGCAGTGGTTCAAGTTCGAATAGATACGGACAGAAATCCTCCCCATCCAAAAGCTGTTTCCAGTATCCACTCAAACTGACCCGAGCCCTCTGAAGAGAAGTTCCCAATCCTGGCGACTTTCAATGTCAGGTAGTCTGTGTGAAGGGTCAGTAATAGGGTGCTGCTGAAACCCAAAGGACGACCTAAGCTACGTGGCTGAAATAAATGGAAAACTAGTGGAAAGAGCTTATGAAGAGTTCCCTGTTGCCTCACTTTAGACATAAAATGTGGCTGTCTTCCGTGGGGTCTGGTAACAATAGACTTCTTTGTCCTTACAGGAGTCTCGCCCCTGCAATCTTATCTTCATGATGTTAGAAAGCACTCGGGAAAGTGTTTAAAGTAATTCGAACAAAGATGATGGATACTTTAGGGTCTGACCAGAAATAAGAAAACTAAAGATTTAGCAGAGCTTGGGGATTGTTAGCTCTGAGATTTAAAACCCACAGCGCCATCTCCTGACATCAAAGAGAATATCATGGGTATGATAATATTTGAATACTAAAAATCAAAATATTCAAGTACATACAGATACACTTTATTTTATGCTTCAAAAATCATTTCTGTGATAGCCAGGTTATGATTAAAAAGCATTATCTAGACATCTATGGACATTGAACATTGTCAGGTACAGTTCCCAAAGGGAATTATTTCTCTAGAGAACTTTGTGTTCTAGTTTTATATACACATCAGTTTTATACATTCAGATGTAGTTCTGCTGGGGATTTGTAATAAAGTGTTATTTAATTTTTCGAATACAGAATTTGTTCACAGAAATTACATCATAGGTTAATGCTAAGACAGACCAGACTATTTTGATGTGAAGGATGCTGCAATCTTGAGTACTGTCAAGAACGGACAAGTTAGCAAACACTGAAGTGTTCAATTGCCATTCACATGATTTATGACCATGTTTCAAAGAGTGAGTACTTTCAGAGAGGCTTTCCCCCCACCCTGCTTTGGAGAAAGGTACTTACCCCCTCTGGAGGAAAAAGAGTAAAGGTGATTCTTCCAGATGCAACTGCTCCCACCTCCTCATTTGAAACCTCATAGCAATCCTTAGCAAGTAATCTAGATGCATCTTTTCAATGACTTTCATTTTCATTAGGCAACAGTTTTCTCCCCACTCAATCCTATAAAATGGCCAATTTAGGCTTTGAGCCTGAAATATCATTTAGGGTAAATAATTTTCAAGAAAAGTGTAGTGTACATACTAGAATTGCAGGTACTTAGCACATGACATTTCCAAGTGTATTTTTGAAAAGCTTGCTCCCTTGTATTCATAAAACCGCAACCTGCTAAGACACAGATAGGACTGGGGTAGATAACCAATTGATTGAGAAGGTGCTTGCTTGCGTGTCGAAGGTGCTGCCTTTGATCTCCAACTTTGAAAAAGGAATTAGAGATGATACCCTTATGAAAGCAATTCTCAATTATGATTGCATGCACAGGCCAGCTGCTTGAACACAAATAAAAGTAGAGATGCTTTTTGTAGTGTACAAAATATTATGAATATCGTTCAAAAACAGCAGATCAAACAGACAAATGCAAGTGTCATTTCAGTGAAGGATTAATTTTTATTAATTGCAGTGAAGATCTATTAAGCTAAATATTTGGACTCATTTACTCTGACAATGTAAGAGCTCCTGTTTGAAAGAAATTTGATTACATATAGGAGGAACTGGATAAACAGATGGTTAGCTAGAGAGCTTTTCACAATAAATTTTGAAACTGAACATGGATAAGTTTGACACATTCTCAAATGTTTTTGATGAGGTCATTTGATCTACTCTAGCAATGTGGTATTGTTGCACATAATCATACTCACTAACTCATATTAAAGAGAGATTTAACTTGACTGTTTTGTTAATGTATTTCACTAAAAAGTAGGGATAGAATTGTCTAGTTAGGACATTGAAAGAGGGGGAGGGAGGAAAAGAGGGAGGGAAGGGGGAAGAAAGAGATCATATTTTTGTTATATATACAGTATTGTCACTGTATATTGTAATAGATACATGTACACAAATACATACATACGTATGTATGTATGTATGTATGTATGTATCGTGGCTCCAGCCTGGAATTTGGACGATAGCACCAAGCCAGCAGGACTATGCCTAAAGATTCTGTCTCAAGATAACAAAAACAAAACAGGAGCTAACAGCTGCACCGTCTTCGTGGTATGAGTGTCAATACATAAACAGTGTTCTCTTATGGAAATTTCCATGTCAAATCTCTGAAGGAGGTCATCCTACAGTATCATCAGTTCAGACAATGCCCATGGAGAGAATGGAGTTACCATTTGGGTGGTACAGAGACAGCAGTACACATTACAAACTGACTTGAGAAGCGACTGGACCATAAGCACTTCTCCCAAACAAAACAAAATAAATAATGACAATAATCCCCCAAGACCACTCTTGTCATGGATGCAAAGTCTAGATTTGTCCAAAAGGTTGCTTGCATTTTCATTTCCTTGAGTTACTTCCCACATTTGCAAGAACAAAGCTCACGAGGATAAAGAAAAGAAGGCAATTGGAAGATCAGAATGTATGTATTTGAGTTCAAAGAGTGTATATAGTGTATACAGAACATGTGGGAAGGACTCTCTCATAGAAGCAAGCTGTTTCTTCTGGGAAAAAGTTTCTGAACTCTGATTCACTTGTCTGTGGATTGCACTGCTCTGTAAATTGTCTAATAAGGTAAGAAAAGCTGGGACAGATACAGCAGATCCATGGCAGAGTGAGATCTGTAATATGTAAGATTTGGCCATTCCCTTTGATCATACTGAGGTTCAAGAGGAAGATGGGCCTATTCATCATACCTTTTCTGAATTCCTCAAGTATTAAATAATGGAGATTATGGAAGAAGTTCCTAAGAGACACATAAATTTAGTTTCAACACTGTATTATGTTTCTTTGGCTATTCAATCTAAACCAGTTCACTGACCATTCACCTAATAGTTTATTCCTGGCTTTTATCTTATTGACTTTTTTCTATCAGAACTTTCAGGTACTAGCACCTTTCCTTGAGTGACCAAGGAAAGGTTGAACCTTCTTGAGTTGGGTTGAGTCTTTGGATACAGTCGGACAGGGTCCAAGCCTCTGATTTCAGCACAGAGCAGGCAGAGGAGTCCAATCTCTGTATGTCCCACACAAGCCAGTTTTAAACAGTGAAACTGTCAAAACAAACAAGCAAACCAACACACACACACACACACAAAAAAAAACAGTGGAGTCATGGGATGTTGGATATCAGAGTGTTTCCCTGTAATCTCAACATGTGGGGCATAAACTATTAGGATCTGAAGTTCAACATCAGCTTTGACTGCATAGAAAGTTTGAGGTCAACCTAAAGGAAACCCAACTTAGAAAAGCAATCAACAGCAGCCAGGGTCACTTAATTTGGAGCCCACATTTTGAAGTTTTATGTTCTCAGACCCTCAGTGCTCACACCCACCCCTGTTTTTCTTTTCTGTCATTAAGAGTACCCCTCTTTTCTCCTTGTGGGGCATTTGCTGAATAGAACAAAATTGTCTCTAGTCTTTTACAAAGGCTGTAAAATCATCTCGATATCAGTATTTTCCTACACATGGTTTCTAATCTTCGTGTGAGGCTTGTTTCTTCCTCCCTGTGCTGGATGTATTAATGCTGCCAGTCTTTCCATTGCTTATGGTTCATCAGGTAGTTTTCAGCTCAGTGAGAGTATTCACCCCAAAGAAGCCACCCAGAGTTAATTTTTGATAGAAAGATTTATGAAGACAATGCAAGTCAAAAGGTATAAATTTATTATAACTTTTGCTTTTGTTCACCAGCTAAGACTGTATTTTTTTATTGAGAAGAATAAATAATTCACGCTTGTGTGAATTATTTTTTTCTTTTTAAACCTTAGCTGTTTGCTGTGCCATTTTCATTATTTCTCAAGATAAATTCTACTCATTTTTTCTTTTGTTTTTCTAGAATCAAAATTAAATCAATCTAAAATCCCAGTTAAATCAGGCGTCCTATAAATTGGGAGATGCATGTCCTGTGAGCAAAGAGCGCCATTGCTATGAAGATGGTCTCACAGTGTGAAGAAAGACCTTTCTGCACACACTGGAAACCAGGGTTCACAAGGGGAAAGGTTGATGCACTGAAAAACACCAAATCTCCTGTTCCGTAAAGAAAACAACCGCAAACAAAGTAAAGACGAGTGACATATTGGGGGAAATAAACACACCACATATACAGAGGTCGTCTTCAAAACCAAAGGCTATTGAACAGGAAACATGGAAAACAATTTAACCTGGTAATTAACAGAAAAGCAAAGATGTCCAAAATGGTATAAAAAAAGATTCTGGATTTCTTTATAAAAAAATCAAATAAAGGTTAAAAAGTAGGCTAAATTTTAAAATAACTATATGCAGAGCTATAAGAAACATTGTTGTAGCAAAAAATGTTGTAAATGTAATAATCCAAGTACCTGTAAAAGCACAAGTCCATGCAGAAAGATCTCTAAAGATTTTCTTAAAGGGCAGAAAATATGAAACAACCTACAGGCTTGCAAATGGTTAAATACCCTGTAGGGTCTCTGTCCCACAAAGCAGTTACTATGATGTAAAGTAACTTTGGAGTCAGATGTGGTGAGATGTACCTGGAATTGCAGCACTTGGAAGGGCACAGAGTGGGGACTGAGAGATGAAGGCAAACTGGACTACAAAGCAGAGACCCTTTGTTAAAACAAAAGGTCAAAATTGAATGCGGTAAATTTTTATAAACTGTGGCCTAAGAAGAATTTTCTGGAATATAAACTGAAAAAGAAAGCTATAGGATAAAATATATTGAGAACATTTCAAAAACTGTAGGGTCATTTTCAGTGTTCAAGACAATAAACACAGTATGCATGGGTTTCCAGCAGAACATTCCAGATTTCTTTGGAACTTTCATTAGAGCCATCATCATCTGGATGACATAGGAGCAGGATCAAGGGGATTCTGAACTCACTTCTCATTGATTGGAGGGTGGCATTGTGCCTCACATAGGCAAAGAAGGCAGACTGGCAGTCAGAAGGGCATATGGTCTCAGTGACCACCTACACTGTGACAGTCACACAGGAAGAAAAACAGCTCTTACAGTTGACAGCCCATTGAGAATGCCAGCCATCATAGGACCAGTTACAAAGTATGAAAAAAGCCCACTAGCAATTAATCTGTAGGCCTGGTGATCTGATTGGCAGCTGGAATTCCATTTCTGAGGTAGGTGGATTGCAGCTGTTGGGATGCCAGCCTTGGCTGCATGGCGAGAACCTATAGCGATTTCAGTTCCTATTTGATAGAGACAATTTGATAGTTAATTTTCTTTCCTTCTTGGATACAGAGTTTGGGAGATAGAGGGTGGTTCACTTTCATAAATTTTTTTTAAAACATCTCTGCAAAATGTGGAAAGATCACTGGGGGATTTTTAATTTCTGCAAAAGAGTAAATGAGGAAGAAATACCAGTGTCTTCTCTGGAGCCTCCATAACACAATCCAGTCTCTTCTTCATTTAGAAACAGATCACCTTTCCTAAATTTCAAAGGGTTCTAAACTTATTCTCTTCCAGCAATCATCCCCTTAAACCACTTTCTTACGTTGTTGCCTTGATCAAGAATGTGTTTTAATGTAACCACACTATCAATATCTACTGCCTGACCAAACACATCAGCTTCTCCTTACTATTTGTTACACAGATGAGGAACATTTTCAATATTCAAAACATGAAGTTATTATAATGCAAAAGTAAAGGCTTTATTTAACTCCAGTAAAGAGTAATTAGGACTTAAACTTTGACAATTAAGCCAGTTTATGCACACAGTTTCCTATGACCACAGCGATATTTTCTAAACACCAAAAGAAATACAGATTTGTGGAGCAGGGATTCCCACTTACTTTTTTGAAATAAAAAACCGATTTCTGGTGGGATTTTACTCTTTCCAGCTATGGACACGCTCTTGTGTTGCGGTTCACCCATCGTAGCTCCTGGCCCAAGAACCAGAGTCTGTGTCCAGTTGCTAATGTCCTCACTTCAATCTCTCAGGGACGGTTATTTCTGCGTCACACTCAGATGTCTGATTGTCAGCTTTATGTCTCAGAAAGTGTTCCCTGCAATTCAGGCACAGTAAAGCATCTCCTTCCAGCTAGCCTCTGAGTACTATATAACTTTTATAGTCATTATAAAAAATAATTTATTGAAAAAACCTAAACCTTTTCCAACTCAAGTGACTTTTGATTTAAAGGTCTGTGGTCATGCTTATGGTAATCAGTTAAGGTAGATTTTTTTTCCCTAAATTAAGTTTGCTGTTTAGATTACAAAGTTTAGAAAATATAAAAAGCAACATCATCTCAAACAGTGCACACTGGGAAGAATGGAGAATCTGTAGTTCACGTTTATTATTACTTGCTTTTGATTTGTATTTAATACAGTGCTTGGAGAAATTTCTTATTCTTTGTGTCATATTTTTCCTCTTCTATGTACTTTTTTTTACTTCACTTGTATGGCTACATAGCAAACTACAAAGTACAATAAGCTTCATTCTGCTTTGATTATTTGAAACTCTTTGCTTGATAAAATTAGGAGAAACAATATCAGGTATTAGCAACACCATTGGCTATTCAAGGAAACAATGGCTTATTAAAAGAATTTTAGGCGGTTATTTAAAGGTGATTGCAGAAGCAACAAATCTCTGTGGATGCTTAACCGTTAAGCCTCTGAGACATAAACTCTCGATACACCATGATCTGAATTTGAAGGCACTACTCTGACAGTGTTATTTCCTATGCACACGGGTGTAGCTGACAAGATCAATGTGTCCCATACAACCCTTAGATACATCAATCAAAAAATTGCACCTTTCTTGCAAGACGTACCCCCTCCCCTGTTGCTTTGTTATCACGACTTTGGGCATTAAAATGAAATCATTCCTTGCTCAAACGCAAACAGCACCGCGCTATTTTTATATTTGCCAACTGAGCTATTCTGTCTCGGACTGTGGTCAAAGCAATTAAGTCATCTTTCATCTGTGGGTAGTTTGATGTGCCAAGATCCAGAAATATCATTTGTTATCATGCTACCATTTAAAATAAAGCAATCTGCATACTACTTAAGCTCACAACAGCTCTTCTCTGCTGTTTCATTTGGGATTTTTGCTTTGATCAAATCTCTGTATTTTCTCGCTACCAAAGCTGATGTTATGGCTTTCCTTCTTTCAAAAATGTGGCCTTGAATTTGAAAGATATTATGGTACAAAAGTAGACATGCTGAAAATAATCTCAGACTATAGCAAAGAGGAAGTTTTAATAAAATGAATATAGGTCCCTTTGTGTGTGTAACTTGGTACTAGTGCTCAAATGAAAGCATGACTGTTAGTTTTAACAGTTAAAAATTTCTACTTCAAAGACAATAGAAAGCAAGAGGACAGCACTTCTAATAGGAAAGACGTGAAGAGATTTGAAAACTGTTAACTAACTGAACAAAACATTTTTAAAGGCACAAGGACACGATTTTGAATCCCAGAACACAGGTAGAAGCGGGGCGAGGTGGTATATAACTCTAAACCCTTGGAGGACCCTGGAACCTACAGATCAGAAAGCTAGATGACCCGAGGAGTGCTAGCTTCAGTGAAATACCCTATTTCCAAAAAAAAAAAAATAGGTGGGGAGTGATTGTGCAAGAAATTGGCATTGATCTCTGTGCACACAATGAATGTATGTGTGTACACACACACACACAAATGACAAGTCAGAAAATGTTTTATATTAAAATGAGCTTCAAGCAGAAAAATAATAAAGAGGCTTGCAGATGATGATGTATCTTAGGGAGCATCGATTCTCAATGAATGTAACCCATAACAGAAGTGACAGTTTTGAGCCATAGGTTGATTTGGAAGAGAAAAGAGGAGGCAGCAGAGTGCTTCCACTAGACTTTCTCCAGTCCAATTTTTTGAGGAGCAAAGGTCCTGCAAGGTGAAATTGCTTCAGAGCTCATTATGAAGATAAAATGTGATGCTTCGTCTTCATGAGAGTAAGCTGTGAGTTTAAAACTCACCTGAAGGAGCAGTTCGGAAAGCTCCTGCCTCCGTGAAGCATGTCACAGCAATTTCATAACCCAAATTAAACTAAGTGGTGACAAAATCTATTTAAACATCCCTGCCCTGCCTGTGCTAATGGGATTCACTGTGGAGCAATAGGAGTCGGTTCCACAGAAGAACAACATAACAAATACTCAACAATAGCCCATGAGACTGTCTAATTAATGTTCAACCTGCCAATACAATTGCTCTTTAAGAACAAGAAGCAAATTCTGAATGAGATGCGTGAATTGTCCTGAGCCCCGGGATGCTCTGGAGGCATTGTGACCTGTAATCCAGCTGAAGTTTTTGCAAGAGGCTAATAGTTCCTAGATAGTGCCTCTGCCACCTAGTGATAGTTCTGGGAAGCTGGCTTAGGTGGTAAAATGCTTGTTAGGAAAGACTGACACCTCAAGTTTGATCTGGGAGCCCACATAAAGTGTGAAAAGAGAAACTTCTCTCTGTATATATCATGACGCATGCACCCACACATACCATAAACACACCCATAATAATAAATAGAAAATAATCTTCATCAGGCTGAAGTGATGCCTCCTAAGTTAAGTGTACTGACGGCTTTTCCAGAGGAACCAGGTTCATTCCCCAGAATCCACATAGCATTTGAAATTCTAGCCCTGGGCATCTGATGCCCTGTTTTAGCCTCCCTGGGCACTTCATGCACAGGTTCACAAACATACATGCAGCCAAAACACCCATACATACAAAATTATAAAGAGTCTTTTTGTCTCTTAGCCTATGGTGTGTGTGTGTGTGTGTGTGTGTGTGTGTGTGAGAGAGAGAGAGAGAGAGAGAGAGAGAGAGAGAGAGAGGGAGAGAGAGAGAGAGAGAGAGAGAGAGAGAGAGAGAGAGAGAGAGAGAGAGAGAGCATACACACTTCCATATAGATAAGTATGACTCTGGAGAGGCAGGGGGGAGGCCTGGGAGTTCAAGGGCTGGCAGGGTAGGTTAGTGTGCCAAAAACTCAATAAGATGAATAAAAATTTTAAGTCTGTAAAGAAAGTAATTTTATACCTTACCCTTAATGAACTCGTCTTTCTTGTGAAGTATTCATTATCCCAGTATCATTATTTCTGTTACCTTTTAGTTTAAGATCTACATATCCCACCCGTTTGATTTATGTAACCTCCTTGTCAACAAACAACTCAAAAAAACTCAATATGTACATTCCATAATTTTCAATATCCAATAATAGCAATTTTTAATCTTGAAGAAGAGTTTTAACCATTGCAGAAGAATACAGGATCTCAGAAACAAAATATGTAACTGTCTAATCGGTACCATCAATCCCTATGGGTATAGATCAATAATATTCAAGTGGTATTCAAAGCACATCAGAACAGACACCAAGATGATTTTATTTTGTTTTGTTTTGAATCCCCAGGTTTGACACATCTAATAATAATAAAAAATAAAATATTGGAGGCAAGAATGAGTCAAAAAGTGTAAATCATATTATTATAAAAAATAAATATTTCATTTTTAAAACATCATGTCTGTTAATTGTGTCCTGAGTTTTTCTTAAAACAAAACAAAACCCAGAATTTCTTGTGTAAAAACCTGTGTAAAAAGTTGGGCATGAATACAAAGGAAAGCACAGTTTTGCTGGCAAGGCAACCTAGGCTACGTGGTGAGTTCTAGGACAATGTGAGTCCAGTCTGGGAAAAAAAAACCCACACATGTACGCCTGCATACACTCCTACACACAGGGACACCTGGATACACACAGACTCACATAAATACCTACATACACCCTGCATATACACAGGGACATCTGTACATGCACAAACACTCATGTGCATCTGCGCATAACCCTACATACATGGACACTTACATATATACAAACACACATCTACACACAAATATACATTCACTCAAAAGAGTGAATAACCCTGATTTTTATCTTAAGTTTCAGTATTTCAGATGTAAAATGATTAAGGCTGGACATGGTGGTGAATGCCTCTAATAACAGCATGTAGGAAGCAGACAGAGGCAGGAGGATTACTGCAAATTCAAAGCCAGGCTGCTCTACAAAGTGAGTTCCAGGGCTTATAGGGTTATACTGTGAGACCTGTCTCCAGAAAACCCAAATAAATAGATAAATAAGACATGGTGTCACATACCTCTTACATTTTATCTTAGCACAAGACAGTGGCCAACACACCTCTGTTTGAGACCAATCTGGTTTACATGAGTTTCAAGCCAGGCAGAGTTATATAATGAGACTCTGTCTCAAAAATAGACAACAAAATTCCTTCCTAACCTTTACAACTAATAAATAAACAAAAAATGAGAAATTATTTAGACACTTAAATAAATTTTTAAAAAAATCCAGCAACCAGAAGATACCTATAGAGGAAAAGTCAGACCTGCCTTAGTTGTTTTTTACTGCAATGTCCAATACCCACTAACAACGAAGTGTTATAAGCTTAATTCAGAAACAAAACTGGCCCAAGGATCTTCTGTCCATTATAAAGCAATCCACTAAATGTGATGGTCAAAGGCACCCATTCCAAAACACAAACTCCTGAGTTGTTCCTGAAAGAACTAGCTGATCCTGCGACTCAACCAGCTACACAGTGGGTTAGCACACATCTCAGGAATGAAAAGGACCTGGGAAAAGAAGCAGCGCAAACTAAGAGGAAGGAACTATAGGAACTCCATTAGGACAGGGCGTCCGTGTGGTGATGTTTGGCAGTTCATGAAGGATAGTTAATTAGCACAAACAGAATAAAAGGCAGGAGGAAGTGTGACCAACTTCCTTACTTTCACTATTACCAAATAGTCCTAATTAGAAACTAAATATGGCTTTGAGAACAGTCGTAACTCAAACCACTAATTTTTTCTTTGTGATTTTAATTAATTTTGGTGGGAGAGAAACATGTTTTAAAAATGGAATGTTTTATATTTTAGCTCTAATTTGTTGAGCAGTAGTAAAATTAGATACTTAAAATACATAAAATGATCTTTATTTTATAAGCACTTTTGATTTTATTAATTATTTGTGTCTGTACATGTAGAGTTGTCATAACTGACATTCACCCATGGTAGAATAAATTCTGATTAGTTTTGATATCTTGAAATTTTTACTTAAAATTTTACTTGAATTTTACTTAAATATGCATCATTTTATAACAGCAATAAACTAATTTTATGTTTTGTGTACATATGCAAGTTTGATCTATGCATATGTGTACACATGGGCATAATCATACACGTATTTGTACATGAATGTGAGGTAAGAGGAGAATGTCAAGTGTCTGATATGTCGATTGTCACCTTATCTTCTGGAGACATGGGTTCTCACATTCCTGGAGCTTACATTTTTCAGTTAAGCTAGCTGACCAAAAGGGTTCAACTGTTCTTCCGCCCTAACCACCAATGGTGGGACACAGTGTCATTTCCAACTTCTAAGTGGGC
Organism: Myodes glareolus; assembly: GCF_982192425.1. Lineage (NCBI taxonomy): Eukaryota > Metazoa > Chordata > Mammalia > Rodentia > Cricetidae > Myodes > Myodes glareolus. The sequence continues at coordinate 54,290,034 of NC_142041.1, read as the reverse complement.
ACTGGAGATCTGAACTCAGGTTCCCATGCTTGCACAGTAAGAGATATTCTTATCCGCTGAGAAAGTCCCCACACTACTGCTGAGCACACGCACCCACTCACGTGTGCGCGCGCACACATACACACACACACACACACACACACACACTTTTGGTGCTGGGAACCTAAGACCTTACACTTCTACAATCAAGTTACATAAAAAGTTCCATTTTGACTTTAACTCACACCATTCCCTCTACTACAATTTTGGAGTTTGAAGCTCTGTTGATTGTTGGAAGCATCTTAAATATTTTATTATTTAAGGGAACTTGCAAAACCTGGTGCTATTCAAGATGCTGAGACATAATGCAAAGATAGTATTCAAATTAAATATTACACCAGATGCACTCACACCATACGTGTGGTTTGCAAATGCTGCTTATTGTGCGTTATGCATATTATGATTTCCTTTGATACCTAAAACTGTGAACTTTCATTAGAATATGCAATATTGTGATTCCAAACTCTTAACTCCATGTTGTTAAAATTGTATATATTAGTGTCTGAAATTTGAAAGGCAGTTGCTGTGAGTGTTCCAAAATGGAATTTGGAAGGGTTAATTCAACTTAAGTAAAAGTTATTATTTATAGTACGAACATGAAAATGGAGTTTTAAAATTCAATGGAAGTTTTTGGAAAACAAAGCCATTTTGGGAATATTTGATAGGTATTAATGTACAACAGTATACTTTTTAGACTTTTGGAGTACCCCCTAAAAATATTAGGATCTGACATACAGGAAAAATGCTATCCTTGTTTAATGACAATGCCATGAGTTCCTTTGTCAGCAGGAAGTGCTAATTACCTGGACATCTATTTCCTCCATTGACCCTGCTACATGGGAAGCATACCACACACAGCTATTCCATATTAGTGCATGAATAACCCATGCTTTTCTTTACACTCATTTCCTCTTGCATTTGTGTTTCTTTCTAATATTTTCATTTTGCCCTGCTATGAATGCTGAAATAGGCACGAGGAAGTTGAATTGAATGTCTATTCACATATCAGGCACCTTCAATATACTAAGCAACACACTGTGCTTATGTGATATGAAGGCATAGATGTAAGGGTAACCACAGAAAGTCAACAAGACGTGAAGGGAGATATCCATTCTGGTTTGTCTCCAAAATGATTGTCCTTCACCTAGTTTTGAGGGATGATGAGAATGTGAGTGGAGTCAGACATACGTGACTTTTTTATTCAGTATCTGTGAACTACAATTCATTCAAGTTAAAAAAGTAGAAATGAATTGTGAAGGGTAGGCTTTGATGAAGCCATCCCATTTAGCACTGAGTGCTTCAATAGCTCTCACTCTCTGCATATTGATCCATTGAGGGTCTCTGTGTTTGTTCTGATCTTCTGCAAGAAGAAGCTTCTCTGATGATGGCTGAGTATATTTATGGGTATAGCAGAATGTCAATAGGAGTCATTTTTATTGTTGTGTTCCTTTAACAGAATGGTATTAGGCTTTCCCCTTGATCCATGACCTAATCCAATTTTAGTTCTTGACCATTTAGGCAGTGTCAGGTGTGGGTTACATTTCATGGACTGAGCCTTAAATCCCACTAAAAAGGACGTAGGACCATGAGAAAGAGCAGGCAGAAAGACTGTGAGAGCCAGAGGTGGTGGACGACTGCGAGGAAACAGTGTCTTCCAGACACAATACGACTGATGTCCTAATGAACTCAGAGGTTGTAGCAGCACACACAAGACTTGCACAGGTTCAAAATAGACAAAATCTCATCCCTGAGAGGGGGACGTGAACTCAAAGTCCAATCCTTAACCAAGAAGCTGTTTGCAGTTGATATCTCCTGGGAAAAGGAAAGACAGCTTTCTTCAACTGAGTGTCCCTGAGTGTATCAGTCACAATTCAGGGCAGAATCCAGGCCCAGGAGTAGTTGGTCAACTCAATGTGGACTTGGTATGTTTTCCTTATTCTTGTTTGTGTTGGCCTTTGTGTTTTGTTTTATGGGTTTAATTTTGAATGAAAGAGAGAAAGAACATCAAGTTGGATGGGTATGGAGGTGGGGAAGATCTAGGAAGAGTTGAGAAAAAGCAAAGAATTTGGTCAAAATATGGTCGACAATTTTAAAAATAAAAGCATGGAAATGATCTTGTGAATTTGTGGACAACACTGAGAAAAGTAACAAAACGGGAGAGCATTTCTGAAATTAGCCTGCCCTCAGGAAAGTTGTACCTTCTCTGTAATAATTCCCTGGTTTCTTCCCTACTTAAAGTGCATCTACAAGATTAGTGTCAAGAAGGTGCCAGTGAATATGTATCTATGAAAACACCTTTTTACATTTACATTTTTTCACTACATTTCATGCCATACACACTTTTTTATTTTAATTTTTATATTCATTTTATGTACCAACCACAGTTTCCCCCCTCCCGTCTTTCACATCTCACACCACTCCAATGCTGGAGACCTAAGCATCCAGCAGTCACTCCAAACCCCAAAACAAACAAACAAAGAAACAAACAAAGGAAAACAAAACAAAACACAACTTCAGTCACCTCAATGGTGTCCACTAGCCACCTTCTTCTGGCTACCTTTACCTTGGAAAAAGTGTTTGACCCTCCTCCTCTCTATTTTACCTCCCCCTCAGTCCTATACTCGTTGTGGTTTCATTCATTCTTGTTGAAAATTGATTTCATTAGGTCTATTAAGATGTCTTCTTCATTTTTAAATGCAGGGCAGTTAAGACATATTCATTACAATTCTTACTGGAGAGCCTGTGCAATGGCTTACTGGGTAAAGTTGTTGGAGGACAAGCCTCTGGACCCACATGATGGAGTGTGCTTTCTTCTAAAAGTCATCATTTGATGTCCATAGAGGTGTATATGAGTGTGAATATGTATGCATTGGGATCTCGGAGTGCCAGCCTCAGTGTGCCGTTCAGCGTTCAGAAGATTTACAGCAAGCATGGGGCTTATATCTGAGGGCAAAACAAACTCTCCACTATGTATTTTTCTGCATCAGTTTCTCTTTTCTTCTCCTGCTGTTCTCTCTCTAGTCTGTAAAGTTTCTTCTTTATATACACACGCAAAACAAAGGCAACTCTCTAAGCTGGGACGTCCCTTTATATTTGATGGTCCCAAATAGACTCCTGACTATATGTCCTGCCAAATAGAAGATAGTTCCAGGAAAGTGGCGTCTAATATGTCTCAGGGAACGAAGCAGAGAGTAGACTGTGGGAACCAAGGCTATTGACTATGTGGTTATATTTCCCACTGGAGGTCCCACGGAGTGGAGGGGGGATAACCCAATATACCAGCACATGGGAAAGAATTGTACCCAATAATCCATACTCTTTTGAATCTTTCACCAAGGGAGAGTGCTAATGGTCTCACACAAGATCTACTGTAAGAATCATCTGACATACAAAAAGTGGTAGGCTCAGCACCTTGCCAACTGAGTTTATCTCCGTAAGAATGCATTCATTCTGGTGGGTCAGACTTCTGCTCTATCAACTGAAATCTCACGACATGAGTCCTGCAGACTGCAGCGTGCCTGCCCCCCAAAATAACTGTGAAAAGATTGGTTATCATTCGGCCTCTCTGCTCCACTTAAAAATGGGCTTTTGCCAGACTCCTTCCCTCCAGCTGTGCTGCTCTCCTTGCCACATTGTACCTCATTTTCTCTGGAGCAGTGTGCACGTACTGGAAGTCGATCTTTGCTTTCTTCCCTTCATCCTTTTCATGCTCTCCTGTGCTAGTTTTCTTTTTGTAACAGCTAGATGTGATGTTTAAACAAAAGAAAGTTAACTGTAGCAATAAAGACCTAGGACCAGTGATGCAATGATATGAAATGCTTGAGCAGTTCCGCAGGCGTGATTCCGGCAACTTTCCTCATTCTTGCCTCACCTCATGGAGGAGGTCTTTCTTTCGAGACTGGCAGCTTTCTTTAGAGACTCTGGAGTTTGGGTACCTTACACTTTTGATGTCATGATTTTTAAAATACAGGCTCTAAGGTGACTATGAGAAGAAAATATTTACAGTCAAGTACCAGTAATGATTACATAATGGGGATCTGAACTGACCTATGCCAGTTCTCCTGCATTCCATGAGGTGGACCAGCCATCAGATTAGTTTTGATGCAGAGGGGCTATGTCCTTGATGGTCAGGTACCCCCTCAACAGCAACTTTAAACTGTGGATGGAGGGCACTAAATCTTCTGAGTTAGCCAGCCACAGCTTATTACATTTTTCAACTTTTATATGACTTCAACAATTCTCAGTAACGACGGCATTTACTCTCCCAAAGGGTAATTAATTGCTCTTTTGTGTCTCGGCAATGATCGTCATTAACATTCATGTTATTGCAGATGCTGATGCATTTAACGCTATAATTAGGTACCAGGGAACGCGGCAGATTGTCTAAGGAGGGACCTTGTCAGTATCTTTTCTCAAGTCAGACAGCTTTCCAGCGTCTCTCTGCCTCATTGATTCACCATCTTCTTCCAGATCTCATCTGAAAACATGCCCTTTACTTTGGACTGTGCCTCTTAATTCATTTCTTCCTCTACTCTTTATTATTTAACTGTGTGTTGTTTAATTAAATCAGATTACATTGCTGTATGCTGGTGATGGCATTCCAAGGAAACTGTTACGCAGTGTTTAGCCTTTTTATTTCACACTATGTTACCAAAGCACTCCACAGTATTAATTAGTAACTTCTCACAACATTTCACAGGGGTGATTTAATTGTGTCTATCACTTTTTCTGATGAGAAGCCCATCTAAGTGAAGGACAAAAGGAGGTACACTCTGCTTCACAGGCACATCTGTTATATTCCTTCCCTTTGGTCCAGTCCTCATAGAATCTTATAATGATAGAAACACTAGCAATTATTTTTCTGAGATTCTTTGATAACATCATGGTAAACATTTTTTGTGGGTTAGACCTGCAGTCTTCACAATATTTCAGTTAGGAATTGTAAGAGATTAGATAGACTTAGAGATGAGCCTTGAAGTTCTGTTTGACTTATTTATATTTAGAGAGGGTAGCTCAGAGCAGTAATGGGTGTAACGTTGGTTAACATGCTCATAGCAAATGATGGCTAGGCAACTTAAAATTTACCCTTTGTATCTGATCCTTGCATCTACTTCTAATTGTTTTTCTCCACTACCCTATCCCATGACTAGACCGAAGAAGTGCTTTCTCTAGCACGCTGGTAGTGGAGTGCTGAGCAAACTTTGAGAGGAGTAATTCATCATGAATAGAAATTCACTGATGGATGCTCAGTCCTTACTCAGTTCCTGACCTGGAACCTGAGCTACCTCACTAATCAGGATTTTCTGTGGAAGGATGGTATCAAAAAGGACTAATCTAAATGAATGTTTACTCTGGATAATAACTGCCTGGGTTTACAGTTTGCTTAGATAGAAATTTAAGCTATGCAATGAGCAGTTTTAAATGGAATAATAGGATACTTGTGTGAATCCTAAAATACTTGTGTGTATCTAAGTAGATTTTGATAGAGGCCCAGAACTAATGAAATCAAAAGGGAGAGAAAATTTAAAGTGTTAACTTTCTGCTGAGTTCCCCTCCGTGTTTTCCCCTAATGATGATCCCATGGCAGTTAGAGAGTCCCTTCTCTAGTCATGCTCACTCCAGCTTGGTTGGTCTAGGAAGAGGTGCTATCAGTGATTTCAGCACCTCTGGCCACAATTGTGAGCTCATTCTGGGGGACTTTTTCCTTACTTCTTGCCTTGGTTTTTCCCCAGTGTGATATTTTAAATAAGAAAATAACAAATAGAAGAATTAAGAATAGAAAAAATCTATCATTTTCATTCTCAGTTAAACTGAAAGAGTTACAAAATAAAACTATGAGGCACTATTATCTATATATTAAAAAGCAAAATACTAAAACAAGTGTTAAAATACACTTAAAGCAAAGAAAGGGATAAGACCTGTCCATTGCTGGTGGAATACATTGTCGAAACTTCAAAAAAAAATTGTGCATTGAAATCGTAAATGGGCATACTTGACCCAATAAATCAATAATTCAGAATTAATATTAAGGCATTAATTGAAAATGTGATCATAGATTCATTAGAATGCCTTCTGAAACATTTTTAAACAAAAACAAAGTTTTGAAATATCTTTGATGTTGGCACAGACACTAACATGTTGTTGTTTGGCCACTTAAGCTCATACTAGTGAGAATCAAACCTAATTATGTAGACTCATATGAGTGACAGAAATTGCTTCAAGGTAAATAACCAAAGAAAAGGTTACTCAAGGGAAAGGTGACCCAAGGGGAAGAATCAAATACATTCAGGGTTCTCAGAAACCCATCACTAGGTTGACATTAGAGTTGAATATTTAAGGAAATTTCCAAGAGCAAGGGTCTTGGGAAAGGAAGAAAGGACAGTTCTAGATGTTTCCATACATATTGACCATGGCTTTCAGAGGTAGCATTTTATTGAAAATTGAGCAGCTCCTAGAATTTCAGCTTTTAAACATGTTTGCCAATCTGAAATGCAAAATAGCATTTCATAGTTTTAAGATGCATTTCCTTGATTATTATTGTCTTATACATGACATGTTCATGTACTGGCTGATCTCATTGTGAAGAGATTTTATTTGAAAATTTTCAGATGGTATTCACAAAGTAATTATCCTTTTTCTTAAAAATTCAACCTTACTATAGTTTTTCACCACATATACTTGAAGTTCTGTGTTTTGTATAATCAAACTTTAAGATATTTTAAAAATTGTTTGTGCTTTTTGACATAATTCTTATGAAAGCCCTTTGCATATATTTTTTAACATTTAAGTAGCATTTCCTTTATTTGCATTCTGTGGAAGAGGACTGATGAGCCGTGGTGTACTTATGGAAGTCAGAAGACAACCTTTGGAGATTTGTTCCTGAATTCTACCTTGTGAATCCCTGGGATTAAACCTAGTCATTGAGCTTGAGTCATCTCACCAGGCCAATAAAGATCTTTCAGCATACACTTATGTAAATTATCGCTATCGGTTTTGTTTGTATTTTGTATTTATACTTTAAGCTTAGATCTGTAACCCATCTGAACTTTATTTTGGCACTGTATATTATATTAACTACCCCTGTGCCAGACAAATGATTTGGTGATTTGTTCCAAGACCATTTAATGAACAAAACAAATATCGTTTCTTCAGTGACTGGGAGCTCCAATTGTATCAAAAAGTGTTATATATATATATATATATATATATATATATATATATATATATATATATATATATATAGAGAGAGAGAGAGAGAGAGAGAGAGAGAGAGGGAGAGGGAGAGGGAGAGAGAGAGAGAGAGAGAGAGAGAGAGAGAGAGAGAGAGAGAGAGAGTTGCTTTGCTGTTCTGTGATAAAACACTATGACTCACCCCCGCAAATGTATAGAAGTAATGGTTTACGTTGGGCTTACGGTTCTAGAGGAATGAATCCATGTGGCATGGTGACCAAAGCTGGAAGCTTGAGTTGAAGACTCACATCTTGAACAGTAAGCATGAAACAGAGAGAACACATCAGAAACAGTGCACAGCTTTTGAAATCTCAAATCTTTGCCACAGTGTCAAGTTTTTCCTTTCTAATTAAAAATTTATTTTATATGTATGTGTGTTTTGCCTGTGAGTATGTCCATTCACTACTTGTGTGCCTGGTGCTCATAGAGTGCAGAAGAGGACACTGGATCCCCTGGGACTGGAGCCACAGAGAGTTTGAGCTGTCATGTGTGTGCTAGGAATTGGGCGTCTGGAAGAGCAGCTAGCACTCTTTATTACAGAGCCCTCTCTAGCCCCTCACAGTTTTCTTTCTTTTTCTTCTTTTCTTATTATCTAAGTGCACTTAACGTTTGAAAAAGGATCGTTTTCTAAAATATCATGTGAAGTCTGTGACCAAGTATATAATTATTTTTCATGCACATACACAAAGCAAATGAAAGACACAACTCAAAGATCTTATCTCCAGAAATGAATGCAGATTTATTGAAGCCCATTTTGCTTCCATGTATACTTGAATGTTAATTTGAAATTTGGTAATGTATTTGTGATGGTTATTCTTAATTGTCAACGCAGCATGATTTATAATCACCATGGAAACACCCCTCCCCCACGGATGTCTCTAGGAAGGCTTTTCTGAGGAGGAAAGACCCACTTTGAATATGGGTGTCACTGGCTCACTAGGATGGGATTTAGGACCAAATCCAAAGGAGACAACTAGTCATCTCTCAGCACTTATTGAGAGCTGTCTCACCTTTCTGCCACCATACCTTCCCTTCCACAATGGACTCTATCTCTTTGTAAGCCAAAGTAAGCCTTTCCTCCTTTAAGCTACTTCTCATCAGAGAACTGACCACAGCAATAAGAAAAGCAACTAATACGTTTTTCTTCCTCGGGCTGGGAAAATGCTATTTTGTTCTATTCCTTCAAAGTAATTAATGGTGTTTGTTTTCTCTTTCTCGGCTGTCATACACATGGAGTTGACCACCAGCTGACCCCATCTGCTCCCATGTGGACAGTCTCAGAAAGACACATGGACAACATGTGCCAAAAGATGCTGTGAAAGCTTGAAAACTCAACCACCATGCCCTGGGAGAGGGTGAATAAAAATGTGCCGGATTCCCTGAGCTCCACCTAATGTCAGGCTGTGGGTCTGCAACTGTTGCTGTTGTCCTCAGTTGCTGTATGGAGCCTTTCTGAAGACAATTGGGCTAGGCACCAATTATAAGTATAGAAGAATATTGTTAGAATCCTGCAGAAGACGGAGTGGGGCAATAGGAGGCAGAGGGGTCAAGGACACTACAAGAAAACCCACAGAACCAACTAATATGGGCTCATTGGGGTTCACAAAGAGTGAACTGACAACCAGGGAGCCTGCATGGTATGGATTTGGTAGTCTGCATATTTGTTACAGTTGTATAGCTTGGCCCTCTTGTGGTACTCCTAATAGTGGAAGCAGAGACTGTCTCTGACTCTTTTACTAGTTTTTGGTACCCTACTTCTCATACTGAGTTGCCTTGCCTAGCCTTAATACTTGAAGAGGTTCTTTGTCTTACTGCAACTTGATATGCCATTTTTTTGATACCCACTATAGGCCTTCCCTTTCCTGAACAGAAATGAAGGTGTGGATTCAGAAAAGTGGGAACAGAGATGGGGAGGAGGGTCTAGAAGGAGAGGAGGGATGGGAAACAGCCAGGGATGGAAAAATAAATAAATGAATCAGAAAATAATTAATTATCTAGAAAGTAAAGAAAAAAAAGGAGGAATTCAGAATTATGTGGCTATACAGTATCTCCTAAGCTATACAATTTGAGGACAGTGGAGCCATGCTCAATCTTGGGAAGCTCTGCTTTGAGGCATCAGAGGGCATTTTATTTTCCTGATCAATGTGAGGCTAGTTTCTCTCACCCATCTCTTTCACTTAAAGTTAGGAAGGGTAATTCACTTCATGCCGTTGAGGCCTGGATTGGCTCTGAAAGTTGCTCTCTCAGCTGAAACTAAATGATACTTTATGTGTCCTCTTCAAATAGCGAGATTAGAAAGCTGCATGTATATATAAAAAGTGGTAGTGAAGCACATTAAATATGTGATAAAGTAAGTGGTTTTGTAACTGATTTCATTACTGAAGTTCAAATACTTTTTTCTGAGTAGTCTTTGTCAATTATAAATTAAGATAAAAGAAGCTGGAGAAGGGGCAGCTGAAGCTGTGCAGAATGCTTCAGGGATCATGTTTTAAGGACTATTAAACACAATTTGTTTTTGTCAGATTTCAATTTATCTGTATCTTAGCCAACCCAGGGCAGGCAAGTTCTGACACTGTATACATCCTTATTAATTATTTACGCTTGGGTTTCTGTACTTGCTTGACCTTATGGACTACAAGCTGTTTACTCTAGTGAGAACTGAACAAAATGTGTAGAATGTTTATTTTAAATAAATAGAGCTGGCCTCTCCTTGCATTTCTGGTTGCTAACATTTTAAATATTTGGTGCTCACTCTTTCTAGCCACAGCTATTTCAGAAAATGTTTGTAATAAGTGGAAGTGGTTTTAAAAGAAATAATGATATGAGCTTTGAATGTTTTTGTTAAAATAATTTAAGCATTATTTTAAGAATATTAAGAATATTATTTTAAGAATTTTTAAGAATATAAAAAGTTCACTTTTTATATACTCAGTTATTTTTGGGTGTTCTAGAATGCAATGTCTCTTCTTTACAATCAGTCTCTGGTGTCCTTGAGCATCAGAACTCTACTTACTGGAGAAGTGGAAGCATAAACTTCAAATTTCCAGGAAAGTCTAACAATTTCCTCCAATTCTTAAAGTACCTTTTTGATAAAAATTTAACCAACTTCAAGATATTTGTTCAGGAATGTTTATTCTTCTTTAACAAAAAGAATTTTCTCCATATTAAAGAAGATACTACATGCTAGAAAGATGTTCTATGCTCCCCAATTTGCAGAATTAGTATCAAGAAAATGGTGAGATGATGAAAAGCAATCTACAGGACTTGGCATAATTTCTATAAAGTATTTGGTGACATTCTTACAGAACTAGGGAAAAAACAATAATCTAAGGCTCATTCTAAGCCCAAAGAACAATAGCAGTCAAGTACTATCCAAGTGTAAGAACACACCCAAATGCATCATAACACCTTATTTCAAACTGTATTACAGAGCTAGAGTGACAAAGGCAGTGTAGTACTGGAATAGAAACAGGCAAGCAAACCAAAAGAAAATGAACCCAGAAATAAGGCAACAAAGGTATGGTCATGCAATTTTTCTTAATGGAAGTATCAGAAACAATGAATAAAGAAAAAGATAGTCTTCAAAAAACAGTGCTAGAAGAAATGGATGTCTGTCTGCATGATAATGAAATTAGGTTAAGAGCTTGCATAAAAAAATCAAAACGGGCAAATATCTTAATGAAAAATGCTGAAACAGAACTCCAATACCACAGAAACTAGCTTCTAGAATCAACAAATGGCCCATTTTATCCTCGGCTTGGTAGCAGGCCCTCTGTTGTAGCCTCTTCCCTCTCTCTGTCCCCATTCCCAGTGTGTGCTTTTTTTCACCACCCCATCACTTTGTCTCAGACACCAACTCTTAGGTCAAAGTCACAAGAAATATTTTCAACAAAATCAGAGAAGAAAATATCTGCAACCTAAATAGAAGGAGGTGCCTGCCAAGGGGCATAGAGAATATCAAGTAGACTGGATAAGACAAGAAATTTTCCGTTACACATAATAATCAAAACACTAAAAGTACAGAACAAAGAAAGAATATTAAAATATTATAAGGAAAAGACCAAATAACATATAAAGGCAAACCTATTAGAGGAACAACTGATTTTCAATAGAGACTCTAAAATCCAGAAGAGTTTAGATGGATGTCGAACAAACTCTAAGAGACCACAGATACCAGCCCAGATTATTATATCCAGCAATATTTTCAATTTTCAAAATTTTCAATAGATAAAGAAAATAAGATATTTCATAATAAAACCAAATTTAAGCAATATATATCTTCAAATTCAGTCCTGTAAACGGTGCTAGAAGGAAAACTCCAACTTCAGAAGGTTAAACACATTCAAGAAACACAAGGAATAAGTAATGTCAGACAAGTAAATCAAAAGAGAGGAAAAAGCCTGCACTACCACAACAAAGTAATGGAAATCAATAAACACTGCTCATTGGTAACTTCCAATGATGATCTTAATTCTTTCAATAAAGGACACAGACTGACATATTAAATTGGAAACAGGATCTGGCCTCCCGCTACATCCTAGAAAAACACATTAACATCAACATTACACATAACCTCAAGGTAAAAGGATAAAAAAATAGTCTGAGCAAATGGACCTATGAAGCAAGCTGGTGTAGACATTTTCATATCTGACAAAATAGACTTCAAATCAAAACTAACCAGAAAAGATAAAGAAGGACACTATATACTCATTCAAGGAAATATTCACTGAGAGTGTATTATAATTCTTAACATCTATGCACCAAACACAAGGGCGTCTGAGCCTATAAAAGAAACACAAGATACAGCTGAGACTTAATAATGACACACAGTAATAGTGGATAACTTCAATACCCCAATTTTGCCAATACACCGAAAATCCAAACAATAACTAAACAGAGAAATGTGTCAGCTAGATGATGTCATAAGTCAAATGGACACAACAGCTATTTGCAGATCAATTCACCCAAACACAAAAGAATACACCTTCCTCTAAGCACCTAATGAAACCTTCTACATGATTGACCACTCATTCAGACACAAAGCAAGTGTCAGCAGATGCAAGAAAATTAAAATAATTCCCTGTAGCCTATAAGACCATTACTGATTAAAGCTGGATTTCAGCAACAAAAGAAAGAACAGAATGCTTATGAATTCATGGAAACTGAACAGCTCTCTGCTGAATTAAAAACGGGTCATGACAGAAATTAAGGAAGAAATTAAAATTTCTTTAGAAGTGAATAAAAATAAAAACACAACATATCCAGACTCGTGTGACACAATGAAGGTGGCTCTAACAGATAAGATCATAGCATTAAATGCCTACATTTAGGAAAAAAAGAGAAGAATTTGACTTTAGTCACTTAATGTCACACATTAGACTTATAGAACAAAAAAGAAGACATAACGCCCATAAGGAGTAGGTAGCAGGAACAACCAAACTGAAGGCTGAACACAATAAAATAGAAACAAACAAACTTAAAGAGAATTTAAAGGTTCGATGATACAAAGAGTTGGTTCTTTGAGAAAATCAATAAGAATGACAAACCCTCAATCAATTTGACTGAAAGTCAAGGAGTGAACATACAAATTTAAAAAATTAGAGCCAGAAATAACAACAACCACTGAGGAAATCTAAAGAATCATGACATACTTTAAAATTCTATATCCCACCAGATTGGAAATCCTGCAAAAATGGATAATTTTTACAATGTACATCACTTATCAAAGTTAAACCGATAACAGGTGAGTCAGAAATAGCCAACACTTTAGTGAAATACAAGCTGTCATTAAAAGTATCCCAACTAAAAAATGTCCATGGACAGGTGGTTTCAACACAGAGTTCTTCCATATTTCAAAGAATAGAAACAGAAGAATATGACCCAATTCATTTTACGAGGACAGAGTTACTCTAAAACGCAAACAACATAAAGACCCAATAAAGAAAGAGAATTACAGACCAATTTCCTTATTGAACATAGAAGCAAAAATTCTCAATAAAATACTTGCAAACTGAATCCAGCATCACATCAGGAGAATCATCCATCATCATCAAATCATCTCATCCAAGGGAATTAAGGGAATGTAATAATGGTTCAACATATGTAAATCAAGAATAAAATCCACCAAATTAGCAAACTGAAAGACTAAACTCACATGATCATCTTATTAGAGGCATAAAATGCCTTTGACAAAATTCAATACTTCTTTATAACAAAAGTCCTGGAGGAGACGAGAGGAAACAAAGGATATATTTCAAAATAATAGAGATGATTTACAACAAGCCCATAGCCAACATCAACCTAAAAGGAGAGAAGTTAAAAGCAGTTCAACTAAAACAAGGAGCAAGACAAGGTTTTTCAGTCTCCATACCTATTCAACATAGTGCTAGAAAACTTATGGAGTAACCAACTACTATCTGTTTGGATTGAAGGCTTGCTAAAGGAGATAGAATTAATCTATGGTTCAACCTGGATGTTCAAGAATGTGTCATCAGATTGGTCAGGAACCTAGTGGAAAATTCAAAGACTACTTTTGGCTATTCTATGAAACCATACTTTATGTAGCCATAAAATGATTCCTAATGCCATTCTGCTTTGCTCAATGATTATCAGAGAATCTTTCTTTCTCTTGCACTAGATGAAAACAAATATAGACAATACCCCCCAATACTCCTTGCACTGGGCAATGTGTAGAGAATGAGAGATACTGGAACAGTTAGTTTTAAATAAAAACTTCATCAAATCCTTCCCCTCAGGACTCAGGCAACACTGTAGAAGAGGAGCTGGAAAGCTTGTAACAGCTGGAGGTGATAGAGAACATCAAGGAAACAAGGCCCTCTAAAACACAGTGGGACCACCACCCATATGCAATCCCAGGGACTGTGGAAGCGTGCACAGGGCCTGCATGTGTCTACACCAGATGGGCTTGAAGAGGCCTTACTTAACGTTAGTGCAGCCATAACAGGCTGCAAATGTTGGGACTAGGCCTCAGCCTTACTAACCTTACTAACCAGAAGAAACTACAGATTGTACCCTGTGGGAGACTGTTGTGGGGTGACTGCTTATTCATTTCTTGGCTGCCCAGACTCCTGAAATAATCACACAGAAACTGTATTAATTAAATGACTGCTTGGCCATTATCTCTAGCTTCTTATTGGCTAACTCTAACCCATTACTAGTAATCTGTGTATTGTCACTTGGCTGTGATTTACTGGGTAAAGTTCTGTCCGACTCCAGCAGGGCTACATGGCTTCTCTCTGATTTTGCCTTCTTCTTCCCAGCCTTCAGTTTAGTTTTTCCTGCCTAGCTAAGTTCTGCCTTGCTATAGATCCAAAGTAGTACTTTATTAACCTATGGTATTCACAGCATATAGAAGGGAATCCCATATCACCTCCCCTTTTCTATTTAAATAAAAAGGAAGGTTTTAACTTTAACATAGTAAAATTACATATAACAAACAGTTATAAAACTATAATAATAACTATTCTTCAACTCCATCAAAGACTCCAGAATAAAATAAAATCACCTAAATAAACAATACATTCATTGTAAGCAACTTCCAGAACTCTAGAATTGACAAGACATCTTGCTACCTGGACAGTCACTCAAAGTTCTTCTGTACCATTGGAGCATCCATCTTCAGTCTACAGGCCCACAGTACTCAGCAGACTTTTCCATGAAGCAGGAAATTTCAAAGACAGGTCAGCCAATACTGGCAGTTTGTCAGTCACTTTCTTTTGTGTACTTCAGAATGTCTACCAGGCTCTTTCATAAAGCAAGAACTCTGAGGGATCATCCCACCTTCAGGCAAGTTCAGCAGTCATTTCTCTGTGGATTCTGCATGTACAGTTCATCAAGCAGTCCAGGCAAGAGCAGTTTCTTGCCCAACTGGCTAACCAACTCCATAAGAAGTCTCTTCGATATCCATATTCCTCTTGAAGTAACTGGTGTTGCCAGAAGCAGATGTGTCTCATTGTCATGAAAAGTCCTAAGTACTTAAACATTCTAAATGCCATATTCTGTAGTCTCTGAAAAATTTGAAGAATGACTATCCATCTGAAATACATCTCTGTACATCTAGAAAATCTAACTTGACTATAAGTTTGACTATTATAGATGATGATCTATTAACCTACATTTCTTAATTATACATTACATTTTTAAATTAGCTGGACAAATACAATACCTTAATCAAGAGCAGAAATATACATATAACAAAACTGACCTTCAATTTGTGTCAACAAATCAAGATCCATATGAATAAAAATCTCTATAGCACATGCCCCTTTAATGAAACAAATATTTATAAACAATATTAAGGAATATGGGCATAGTTATTCTCAAAAATGCTTCCTGATGTTTATCGTGTGAAGTAGTTTTTGGGGTGTTCACAGAGACCTTTCAGGAGATTTTGGTCCATCAAACCACATTAGCCTGCGATGATCCCACAGGTTCTCATCCTCTGTGGACACAAAAGAGAAACCTCTTTTACAAAGCAACATATCTGTAGACTCAAATTTTGAAGTCAAGATACCTTTAAAACTTGTATGTTGGTTTAGCTTAGCAGCTTGTACACTGAAATGTCTCTCTGTACTTAGCTCCTTCACAGTCAAAAAATTCAAAGAAAACACAATAATATGCATAATCCAGACTCTATAAATTTTTCATTTTTACTTGGCTTATTTTTCTTTACTTCTTTTAATCTATGACTATCTGTACTCTGTCTCTTTAAAGACTGGTTTTTTTTTCATAAATCACTTACTTCCTTTTATAACTTTCTATACTCTTTTTCTTTTCTCTCTCAAGGCTGTGTACAATTATCTAACACTTTGACCCATTTAGAGGTCTTTTTCATCTGAATTTATCTTTATTGCACTTCTGTAATTATTTTCTTACCAGAAGTGTTTCTTAAAAATGCTAAACCCATCTTAAGAACTTAAGCTGTGCCATTGCTAGGGGAAATATGGCACTGCCTACTTGTCCCGCCCAGCCCACCCATGGCAGAGTTATTTGCTGCCTCTGAGAGCCTTGCGCAATGCCCCCATCTCTAGGCACACAGCCAGTTCAGTTTTGTTGCCACCAAACAAGCCGTAGTACGTTGCTTACAAAACCCACTCAAATTCTCAGTCTCCTGAAAGAGTCTAAGGTTGTGCTGAAAGCATGGCCCAGAAGGCTGGCATTTCAAAATGGTGTAGCTTTTTTTCTGCTACCTCTGAGTCAGGAGCTGTAGAACACTGCCAGCAAACATGTTAAAGATAAAGCCTTCCTTTTTATTTAAACAGAAAAGGGGAGGTGATGTGGGATTCCTCTCTAAATGCTCTGAATGCCATTGGTGAATAAAGAAACTGTCTTGATCTGATAGGGAAGAACTTATGTAGGTGGAGAAAACTAAACTGAATGCTGGGAGAAAGCAGGCAGAGTCAGAAAGAAGCCATGTAGCACCATGGGAAAAAGATGCTGGAACTTTGTCACTGGTGCCATGTGGTGATACACAGATTAATGGAAATGGGTTAAAGTAAGATGTAAGAGTTAGCAAATAAGAAGCTAGAGCTAAAGGGCTAGGCAGTGATTTAAATAATATAATTTCTGTGTGATTATTTTGGGGCTGAGCAGCTAGGAACCAACAAGTAGCCACCTTACAATAGAGGACCACTCAGAATTGAGACAGACAAGTACTAGATACTCTAGAACATTAAAAATAGCTTACCTAACTTGTATATATAGGTTGCCCATTTCCTTGCAACAATGCCAGTACCAATGTATGCTTGACAAGATTCTGTTATTTCACTTCTGCCCAATCAGAAGTTCAACCCTCATCTGAATCTGGAATTCCCCTCCTCTGCCCCTATTCTTTATTCCTTAAAAATTTTGCCATAACTGAGCTCAATACTCTCCCAAATCCAACTGTTGTGTTGGAGCAGATGGAGGGTCCAAGCTAGAACCGCAATGAAGGCTCTTAGCTTTTGCATTTGAATTCGGACTCCAGGTAGTCTCTGGGGGGAGGGGGGCTCATAATGTGGGGATAAGGGATTTCAGCACTAAGAGAAATGGAAACAAGTTATCTTGTCCCAGAATCTATCTCCAATTGAAAACACTCACAAATGAAAAATTAGTTCTCTTCAACACAGTCTCACTAGGGTTACAAAACATTCTTAAGGGAAGGCCCAATGTCCAGCAGTGGATGGCTAACACAATAAAGAACTTAATTGTATTTTGGATGCTCTTTGTCTCATACTGTTTTTTCAGGGCAGTTTTAAAAACCTTACATGTTATTTGCATATACATTATGACTTCTGGTTTTGTAATTTTATGGGATTCCTGTGTGCAGGAATATGTGTGATTCTGTGTCTATGTATTTCTTGTGTGTTTCCTTCAGTTCTTTATTTTCTTATTGCTTGTTTTGTCCTATACTAGCTGTTGTTTATTTTGTCTTAATAGTATTCTTTAAATGACTATTTGTTTTCTAAGGAGAGACGGAAGGGGTATGGATTCAGGTGGGAGGGGAGGAGAGGGGAGAGGAGGAAATCTGATGGGAGTTAAAGGAGAGAAAATCACTATTAGAATATAGAGTCTGAAAAATGAATTTTCAATAAAATAATTGACAAAATGATAACACCCTTTCCCCAAGAGAATCAACAAACAAGACCATGGGAAATCATGAATTTTCTGCTCATTAAGAGGAACGATCGAGTACAGCCCCTCCCCCCTCAGCTTCTGCAGCAGGGTCTTCGGTGTTCCATGGGACCCCTCCCTCCCCCCACTGCTGCTGGCCCTTTGTCTCCCGGGTCCTGTGAAGACCAGCTAGCCCTGTTGCACTGCTGAGGAGCTCTTCCCAGAGAGGTGAGTGGATGCTCGCCTGGGTGGCCTGCCTGTCCAGGAAGAGACCACAGTCCCTCCCCCCTCAGCTTCTGCAGCAGGGTCTTCGGTGTTCCATGGGACCCCTCCCTCCCCCCACTGCTGCTGGCCCTTTGTCTCCTGGATCCTGGGAAGACCAGCTAACCCTGTTGTACTGCTGAGGAGCTCTTCCCAGAGAGGGCTGAGGAGTTCTATCCAGAGAGTGCTGTGAAGTCCTACCCAGAGAGTTTTGAGGAGTTCTATCCAGAAAGTGCTGAGGAGTTTCATCCAGAGTGGAGGAGATGGGCAGGTGCCAATGCAAGAATTCCTCCAACAACCTGAAAGGCAACATGACATCTCCAGAATCCAGGGAGCTCGAAACTAGAAGAATTGAACACCCTACTCCAGAAGAAATAGAAGAAATCGACTCTAAGCGGATCTTTATGAAAATAATAGAGGAACTTAAACAAGAGGTGAAAATCTGCCGTAAAGAAATGGAAGATAAGTATAACAAAAAGATTGAGGAAATGAGTAAAGAAATGGAAGAGAAATATACCAAAAAGTTTGAAGAAATGAGTAAATCCGTAAACGAAATTCTGGGAAACCAAGAAAAAACAATCAAACAGGTAATAGAAACAGTTCAAGATTTGAAAACTGAAATGGAGTCAATGAAGAAATCAGAAACCGAGGGCCGGCTGGCTATGGAAAATCTAGGTAAATGAGCAGAGACTTCAGAAACAAGCATAACCAACAGAATACAAGAGATAGAAGAAAGAATCTCAGACTCTGAGGACACCATAGAGAAATTAAACACTCTGACAAAAGAAAACAGCAAATCCAACAAATTCTCATCACAAAACATTCAGGAAATGTGGGACACAATAAAAAAACCAAATCTAAGAATAATAGGAGTAGAAGAAGGAGAAGAATTGCATTTCAAAAGTCCAGAAAATATACTCAACAAAATTATAGAAGAAAACTTTCCCATCCTAAAGAACGATATTCCTATGAAGGTTCAAGAAGCATACAGAACACCGAATAGACTGGATCAGAAAAAAAATCCCCTCGTCATATAATAATCAAAACACAAAGCATTCAGACTAAAGAAAGAATATTGAGAGCTGCAAAGGTAAAAGGTCAAGTAACTTATAAAGGTAAACCTATCAGACTTACACCAGACTTCTCTATGGAAACCATGAAAGCCAGAAGGTCCTGGATAGAGGTACTGCAGAAACTAAGAGACCATCGACGCAAGCCCAGACTACTATACCCAGCCAAGCTATTGTTCACTATCAACGGAGAAAACAAAATATTCCAGGATAAAAACAAATTTAAACAATACGTAGCTACTAATCCAGCCTTACAGAGAATATTAGAAGGAAAATCATAACCCAAGGAATCCAACATTCCCAACACTGCCTACAATAACTCAGACATCTAGCAACCCTTCACAAGCACAACTCAAAGAAGGAAAACACATACACTCTACTACCCCCCCCAAAAAAATGACCGGAGTCATTAATCACTGGTCATTAATATCACTTAATATCAATGGACTCAACTCACCTATAAAGAGGCACAGACTTAGAGATTGGATACGAAAACAGGATCCAACATTCTGCTGTTTACAAGAAACACACATCAACCACAAAGACAGACACCTACTCAGAATAGAGGGTTGGGAAAAGGTTTTCCAAGCAAATGGATCTAAGAAACAAGCAGTGTGGCCATTCTAATATCTAACAAAATCGACTTCAAACTAAAATCAATCAGAAGAGATGGAGATGGACATTTCATACTCCTAACAGGAACAACTCATCAGGAAGAAGACTCAATCCTGAATATCTATGCCCCTAATATAAAGGCACCCACATATGTAAAAGAAACTCTTCTAGAACTCAAGGAAGTCATCAAACCACACACGCTAATAGTAGGAGACTTCAACACTCCTCTCTCACCAATGGACAGGTCAATCAGACAGAAACCAAACAGAGAATTAAGAGACTTATTGGAGGTATTGAATCAAATGGACTTAACAGATATCTATAGAACCCTCCACCCAAATAGGAAAGAATATACCTTCTTCTCTGCAGTTCATGGAACCTTCTCGAAGATTGACCACATACTCGGTAACAAGGCAAACTTCCACAGATACAAAAAAAATATTAGTTACCACCTGTGTCTTGTCAGATCATCATGGATTAAAATTAGAATTCAACAACAATGCTTCCCCCAGGAAGCCAACAAACTCATGGAAGTTGAACAGTCAACTACTAAATCACCCCTGGGTCAAGGAAGAAATAAAGAAAGAAATTAAACTCTTCCTTGAATTTAATGAAAACAAAGACACAACGTATTCAAACCTATTGGACACTATGAAAGCAGTGCTAAGAGAAAAGTTCATAGCACTAAGTGCCCAATTAAAGAAAACGGAGAAAGCACACATTGGAGACTTAACAGCACACTTGAAAGCTCTAGAAAAAAAAGAAGCTGATTTACCCAGGAGGAGTAGAAGACTGGAAATAATCAAACTGAGGGCTGAAATCAACAAAATAGAAACACAGAAAACAATCCAAAGAATCAATGAAACAAAAAGCTGGTTCTTGGAGAAAATCAACAAGATTGACAAACCCCTATCCAAACTAATCAAACGGCAGAGAGAGAACTTGCAAATTAATAGGATCAGAAATGAAAAGGGGGACATAACCACAGACACAGAGGAAATTCAGAGAATCATTAGATCTTACTATGAAAGTTTATATGCCACAAAGTTGGAAAATGTAAAAGAAATGGACAATTTTTTAGATAAGTACCATATACCAAAGTTGAACCAAGAACAGGTGAACAATCTATATAGACCTGTTAGTCGTGAAGAATTAGAAGCTGTTATCAAAAATCTCCCTACCAAAAAAAGCCCAGGACCAGATGGTTTCAATGCAGAATTCTACCAGAACTTCCAGGAAGAGCTAATACCTATACTCCTTAATGTATTCCACAATATAGAAACAGAAGAGTCACTGCCAAATTTCTTTTATGAAGCTACAGTCACCCTAATACCAAAACCACACAAAGACACAACCAAGAAAGAGAATTACAGGCCGATCTCACTCATGAACATTGATGCGAAAATTCTCAATAAAATACTGGCAAACCGAATCCAAGAACACATTAGAAAAATTATCCATTATGATCAAGTAGGCTTCATCCCAGAGATGCAGGGATGGTTCAACATACGCAAATCTATCAATGCAATCCATCATATAAATAAACTGAAAGAAAAAAACCATATGATCATTTCATTGGATGCTGAAAAAGCATTTGACAAAATTCAACACCCATTTATGATAAAGGTGTTGGAGAGACTGGGGATACAAGGATCATACCTAAATATAATAAAAGCAATATACAGCAAGCCGACAGCTAACATCAAATTGAATGGAGAGAAACTCAAAGCCTTTCCACTAAAATCAGGAACGCGACAAGGCTGTTCACTCTCTCCATACCTCTTCAATATAGTGCTTGAAGTTCTAGCAATAGCAATAAGACAACATAAGGATATTAAGGGGATTCGAATTGGAAAGGATGAAGTTAAACTTTCGTTATTGGCTGAAGATATGAGAGTGTACATAAGAGACCCCAAAAACCCTACCAAAGAACTCCTACAGCTGATAAACACCTTTAGTAATGTGTTTATCACATTACTAAACAAGATCAACTCCAAAAAATCAGTGGCCCTCCTATACACAAAGGATAAAGAAGCAGAGAGGGAAATCAGAGAAACATCACCTTTCACAATAGCCACAAATAGCATAAAATATCTTGGGGTTACTCTAACCAAGGAAGTGAAAGACCTATTTGACAAGAACTTTAAGCCTTTGAAGAAAGAAATTGAGGAGGATAGCAGAAAATGGAAAGACCTCCCCTGCTCTTGGATTGGGAGAATCAACATAGTAAAAATGGCAATTCTACCAAAAGCAATCTATAGATTCAATGCAATCCTCATCAAAATCCCATCAAACTTCTTCACAGACCTTGAGAGAACAATAATCAAGTTTATATGGCAAAACAAAAAACCCAGGATAGCCAAAACAATCTTATACAATAAAAGAACTTCTGGAGGCATTACCATCCCTGACTTCAAACTCTATTACAGAGCAACAGTATTGAAAACAGGTTGGTATTGGCATAAGAACAGAGAAGTCGACCTGTGGAATCGAATAGAAGACCCAGATATTAACCCACAAACATGAACACCTGATTTTCGACAAGGGAGCTAAAGGTATACAATGGAAGAAGGAAAGCATCTTTAACAAATGGTGCTGGCATAACTGGATGTCAACCTGTAGAAGAATGAAAGTAGATCCATATCTATCACCATGCACAAAACTCAAGTCCTAATGGATTAAAGACATCAACATCAATCTGTCCACTTTGAACCTGATAGAAGAGAAAGTGGGAAGTAGTCTGCAAGATATAGGCACAGAAGGCCACTTCCTAAGTAGGACCTCGGTAGCACAGACAATAAGAAAAACAATGAATAAATGGGAGCTACTGAAACTGAGAAGCTTCTGTAAAGCAAAGGACACTGTCAGTAAGACAAAAAGGCTGCCTTCTGACTGGGAGAAGATCTTTACCAACCCCTCATCAGACAAAGGTCTGATCTCCAAAATATACAAAGAACTCAAGAAACTAGACACTAAAACTCTAATTAACCCAATTAAAAAATGGGGTACTGATCTGAACAGAGAATTCACAACAGATGAACTTTGAATGGCCAGAAGACACTTAAGGTCATGCTCAACCTCCTTAGCGATCAGGGAAATGCAAATCAAAACCACTTTGAGATACCATCTTACACCTCTCAGAATAGCTAAAGTCAAAAACACCAATGATAGCCTATGCTGGAGAGGATGTGGAATGAGAGGAACACTCATCCATTGTTGGTGGGAATGCAAACTTGTGCAGCCCCTGTGGAAATCAGTGTGGCGGTTTCTCAGGAAACTGGGAGTCAATCTCCCTCAGGACCCAGCAATTCCACTCTTGGGAATATACCCAAGAGATGCCCTATCATACTACAAAAGTATTTGTTCTACTGTGTTCATAGCTGTACTATTTGTAATAGCCAGAACCTGGAAACAGCCTAGGTGCCCCTCAATAGAAGAATGGTTAAAGAAGGTGTGGAACATATATACATTAGAGTTTTACTCAGCGGTAAAGAACAGTGACATCTTGAATTTTGCATGCAAATGGATGGAAATAGAAAACGCTTTACTGAGTGAGGTAAGCCAGACCCAAAAAGAGGAATATGGTATGTACTCACTCATAAGTGGATTCTAGCCATAGTTAAAGGTCTTTGAGTCTATAATTTGTAATCCTAGAGAAGCTAGATAAGAAGGTGAACCTGAAGAAAATTTATATAGTTATCCTCCTGGATAATACAACTAGGCAAGATTGCCAAGCAAACTCGGGTGCATGGCGGGTGGGGGAGTGGAAGTAAGGGAAGATGGTTAGGGAGAAGGGAGAGGGCGAGAATTGGGGATGGCTTGGGGGAATGGGAGGGGGGAGGGAGGAAGGATGGTTATGGGAACAGGGAAGTTTATATCGCAACTAAGAGAGTCATTGTAGGGTTTGCAAGAGACTTGATTCTGGAGGGGTTCCCAGTAAAAATTAAATAAAAAATAAATAAATAAATAAAAAGAAAATTAAAAAAAAAAGAAAAAGAAAAAGCTTTACTGAGTCAGGTAAGCCATACCCAAAAAGAGGAATAAGGTATGTATTCACTCATAAGTGGATTCTAGCCATAATTAAAGGTCTTTGAGCCTATTATTCGTGATCCTAGAGAAGCTAAATAAGGTGAACCTGAAGAAAATGCAGGTAGTTTTCCTTCTGGAGATTGGAAATAGACAAGAGTTCCAGGTAACCACGGGTGCATGGGGGGGGGGGTGGGAGGGTAGTTGGAAGGGGAGAGGATTAGAGAGAAGGGAGCAGGGGAGGAATGGGAAATGCTCGGGGGGACTGGGAGGCGGGGAGGGAGGAAGGATAGATATGGGTTCAGGGAAGAATATATCTCAACTATGGAAGTCAGTTTAGGGTTTACTAGAGACTTGACTGTAAATGGGATCCCAGGTCCAAGGAGAGATCCCCAGATTGTTCTCTGGACAGAGGAGAGGGTTCCTGAACTGGCCTTGGCCCATAACTATACTGATGAATATTTTGCTTATCACCATAGATCCTTCATTTGGCAATGAATGGAGATAGAGACGGAGACCCACGTTGGAACACTGGACTTAACTCCCTAGGTCCAAGCGAGAAGCAGAAAGAAAGAGAACGTGAGCAGGGAGGGCAAGATCAGAGGGAACCTTCATCCGGCGATGGATGGCGATGCAGATGGAGACCCACATTGGAGCACCGGACTGAGCCCCCCAAGGTTCAAAGGAGGAGCAGAAGGAGGAAGAACATGAAAAAGGAAATCAGAACCGCAAGGGGAGCGATCACCCACTGATACAAGGGGACTGATCTAATGAGAGTTCACCAAGGCCAGTTGACTGAGACTGAAGGAGCGCTTGATCCAACCAGATTCTCTGGAGGAGGCTGGATTCCCTGAATGTGGCTGACCCGAAGTCTTTCTAAAAAGCCATTGACAATGACTCTGGGACTTGTTTCCTCTGCATATTCTGGATTTTTGGGGATCCAGTCTGTTTGGATACTCACCTTCCTGGACCTGGAGGGAGCAGGGAGGAACTTGAACTACCCACAGAGCAGGAAACCGGGACTGCTCTTAGGGATGGAGAGGGAAGAGGAGAGGGAGTGGGGGGAGTGGGAGGGTGTTGGGAGGAGGGGCGAAAATGGAAACTTTTGTATTTTAATAAACTTTAAAAAAATAAAAAAAGAAAAAAAAAAGGAGGAACGATCAGCAGAGAACATAGGCTTTCCACAGAATTAGAGAAAGTCTTCAAGCAAGGGGTTGATATTCAGAGTTTTCAAATGACTGTGGAAATCACACACATACGCACACAAAATAAAGCCCCAAATTTCTAAACTACCAATCAATAAACAGGTTAGTGCAAGAAACATATTTTTCTCAAAAGAAGAGGCACTAATGGCCAGTGAGTATTATAAAGAACATTCAACATTCCTTGCCCTGGAGAAATGCAAATACAAACCACATTGAGATACCACCAAGATCCAGCAGGAATGAAAAGCACCAAAGAATCTGACAGAAAATATCAATGAAGATGTGGGGAAAGAGTACCTTTTATTCTCTCACTCCTGGTGACAGTCCAAATTGCTAAAGTCATTATGGAAATCAGTATGAAGGAGTTTCAAAGAATAGATAGAAATAATACATGATCAGTTGTTCCACAGAGATATTTGCACATTTATTTTTTTGCTTTTTTTTCATAGCAAGAAAATAAAACCAGTCTAGATGTCTATCAACAGATGAGTCAATAATGAGAATGTGACATTTAAACACAGTGAATGATGAATAGATAGCAAAAATGTGTTATATAAACATAGTGGAATATTATTCATCTGTAAAGGAAAACAGTTACGAAATTTATATTTTATAAAGTTTATAAATATATGGCTGGGAAATTGTTGTACATGCCTTTAATCCCAGGACTCGGGAGGCAGAAGCAGGTGGATCTCTGTGAGTTCAAAGCCAGCCTGGTCTATATAATTTGTTCCAGGACAGTTAGGGCTATTAGACAGAAAATCCCTGTCTCATAAAACCAAAACACAGATTTTTATAAATACAAATGGATGGATATGGAAAATATAATAGTAATCAAGGTAACATAAATTCCTCAGAAAGTCAAAAACTAAATGTTCTCTCTCGTATTTGGGTCATAGACTAATTAAATATGCATGTGAATGTGGATCAAACACAAGGAAGGAGACAAAAGAATCAAGATGGATGCTTGAGAATGGTTGTGGGAAGTATATGCAAAAAGGCCCCATGTGATATGAAAAAGGAAAAGAAACTGGCAGGCTGGGAGTGAGTGGAGGGTTGGAGAGAAGGGATGCTGGCAAAGAATAAGTAGGTAATGAGAGAGAAGAATTTAGTAAAAGCTACCTTTCTTCAAAACAAACAAACAAAGAAATAACAGAGGAAAAAAAAAAACCAAAGCCACAATGATGTGTAATGACTTTTGTTAAGCAAAAATCAGTCTTTAAAAAGAGCTTCTCTCGCTTTACCATGTCATGTGTGATCTGGAAAGCAAGTCAGTTTGTTGGTGGAATATATGCAGGGGACTCTGGCCTGTGTGCTGTTTTCTGAGAAATGCGTCTTCTTCCATAAGTTCTCTGCTTCCTCAGAGACAGTGGGCACCCAATGCTTTTCCTCACTGAGGTCTGCTCTGATTCGCCCCTGCCTAGACTAAAAGTCATTGCCACCATCGCTGAATTCTAAGGTTATGGTGTAAGGGCAGCTCTGTAAGATTTGGCATTCTTCCGAGGGTCTTCTCTTGCCTTAGTAGAGTTTCTGCAAAACTCCAGCTCTCTGTTCCTACAATCTGCCCCTGTGCTCGGTCTTTGCCATTGCCACCCTTCTGCATTCTTTCTCCACAGCACTCTCAGAGACACTTTGGGGCACAAGACTGAGTGCCTTTTGGTGAAAAATATTCAGATTATTTTGTACTTCAGAGACCTTGGGGGGGGTAGGTCCTCCACAATCTTCCAGGTATTCTCACTTAGTGGAGGCTGCAATGAAATTAAAGACCCAGCTCTTTATCTTTTCTTTTTTGACCATTTCCTTCACCCTCATTATGGCCTTAAAACAGCAGTTTTCAACCTGTGGGTCACAACCCTTTGGGGGTCTAATGACCCTTTTGCAGGGGTTGCCTAAAACCATAGGAAAGCACAGATATTTACATGATGATTTGTAACAGTAGTAAAATTAGTTATGAAGTAGCAATGAAAATAATTTTATGGTTGGGATCTCCACAGTCTGAAGAATTGTATTAAAGGGTCACAACACTAGATGATTGAGAATCATTGCAAAGTGATGATGGTGATTAATTAATGATGTTGGTTGTGCTTGCTCTTTGCCTATTGTAGCTCTGGCTGTGCATTAAGTGTTGTCCTGATAATAACCTTGTGGGGCAGACAGAGAAAGTCCAAATAAAGAGCTAAGTGGCTTAGCTGAGTTCACACAGGTATACACAGAAGCAGGGTATGAATTCAGGCAGCCTGGCTTCAGATTCTATTTCCGTTGTAAGATTCTGTGACTGGCTCCTTCTCCTTTTAGGCTGCCAAATTTTATCCTCCTCCTTTTGCTCCTCCTCCTCCTCTTTTTTTTCCTGATGCAGAGTTTCTTTAACAGTCCTGCCTGTCCTGGAACTCACTCTGTAGACCAGTCCAGGTTGGTCTCAAACTCACAGATATCGGCCTGCCTCTGCCTCCTGAGTGCTGGGATTAAAGGCATGCCCCACCACAGCCTGTTTTATATTTCTACTCTCTAGCATGAGATGAATGTGGGTAGCTAGTTCCTCTACAAATCTGAGCCTGAACCCAAACTAATATGCTATCACTGGCTGGGAAAATCTAATCCAAAGGAAACGAGTGAGACAGAGAAAATGTAGAATATGTATTATGGTTAAAAGTTATAACCTTAGGAAGGATATTGAAAGTACTGTATATCTAAGAGACTAGGAGAGAGCAAAAGAGAGCATTTGCTTCCAGATTTCGCATTCCAAGGTTCAAAGTTGGCAGCACAGAATTTTAACTATAGTGGAAGTGAAGAGGAAGTCTCGGTGCCTCCACACAGCATCCACAAATGAAGGGGGGTCCTGGGGGAGGGATGTGGAAGGATTAGAATGCACCGATGTTCTCAGTTGTGGTCACATCAGAGTGAAAGATAAATGGCTGTCTGTCTGCATCATTTTGACTTATCTAGCTCCTGTGTAGCCCCAAGGCCCTCTCTACAGTTTCTTCTTGCATTGCAGTTTTCTACCTCCTAGTACGGTGGACATTGATCATGTTAATCCTTTCTTAGAAGACTTCTGTGTAGTGAGAGGATGGCCCTATACAATCAGGGCAATTAGTTGCATGGATGCATAAAACTGCTAGCTTTCTGAGTTTGGATTCCTTAGTTGTTAAAAGAACATGTGCAAAAACCACAGGGTAGCCCAAACTGCACAGTTCAACACCTAACATTTCCTTGTGTTTTTAGAACATGAAGATGTATAGGCCTAGTCAAAGGCTAATAAAATGGATAAACATGTTACTTGTATTAAAGTCTAATTGGTAGTCCCTACTCAAACTCAGCCTGTTTCTGGTCAACAGCAACAGAATAAAGAGTGGTTGTTTTGTAAGCTTCTGACACAGTTCCAAGGTGCAGGAGCTACTGAAATGAGAGCTAAACTTTTGCTCTCCTCAGATTTTCTTGGCTCACACATCTTAGTCTGAATTAGTGTTTTAGGGTATGCTGTTGAGCTATCCATTTCTAGTGGCTCCTCAGAGGGTGTTTTTGTAGAAAGAAGGTACCACGTTCTGATTAGGAAAGCCAGGCTTCAGAGTGTAAGCAAGTGGTTTAGGTAGGACAGATCTTAAACCTAGTTCTGACTTTTGGGACCTGTGAGCAGAGGTAAGTCCTGACATTTTCCTACCTTTATCATCTGCAGTTGGTTCAGTGGTTAAGAGCATTACCTGCTCTTCCAAAGGTCCTGAGTTCAATTCCCAGCAACCACACGGTAGCTCACAACCATCTTTAATGAGATCTGATGCCCTCTTGAGCAAGAGACCTGGTCAGTCGTTCTCACCAATTTAGACCATGAAACTCAATATGGACAAGTTCAGCAGAACCACCATATATGGGCTGCCCATGCATGCTTCAGCATTGCCAAAGTATACATTTCATTATCTGTAAGACAGTTGCTGGGAAATCACTGTCAGGGCTGGTGCTCCCAGGTTCTTCCTCCCTTCTGTGCAGGACTGGAGAAGATGTAAGTGGAAAACATATAGCACCAGGAGGTTTTGTTAAGAACATAGCAAAAATCCAGCTTCTTGATATTCAACAAGAGAGGAAGAAGGCCACATGTGTGGACAAACATTCAAGGACCCATTGTTGTTCGCAGCTTCTCTTTCAGGAGCGAAGAGCAAGAGCAGCAAGTTACTATGAGGGTAGCTTGAATGGTTCTTTTTTTTTAATCTTTTATTGATTATCTGTGTATTTCACATCATGAATCATGATCCCACCTGCCTTCTGCCTATACACCTTCCTCCCAAAACAAAACAAAATTTGAAAGAATAACTAAAAACAAAACAAAAAAAGGGAGAAGAATCTCATCTTGGAAACTGTAGTGGGGCCATTGGGTCACACAATTTACCCTTTAGTCCATTTGTCCTTACTTGCAAGAGTTCACTACTGTGAGTCATTGGTCTGGTTTGAGGCCTCTAGCCTCTGCTACACCATTTATAATGGTCTCTTACTGGGGTTCCTCTTGAATATGCTATAGTTGTCCTGTGTTGTGAACATCCTAAAGTTTTTTGGATCTGTAGGTTCGTTCCCTTCATATGCCACAGAAGTTCATAGTTGCAGTGGATGTTGGGGTGGGGCCAACTCATAGCTCTGGTTCTGGGCCTGGATGGTAGCTGGGCTGGTCAGAGTAACAGTTTGTCCTCAATGTCATTACCTGAGCAAAGTCTCCAGTACTACCTCAACGAGTCCATCCAATGCAGCCTCAGTAAGGAACAGGGCCAGGTCTCCTGCTCTAGAATGCTGGGATCCCTGTTGCCTTCACTCATATCTCCAGGGCCAGCTCTATTGTTTTGCCCAGTTGAGGTAGATGGTCTTCTCTCTCAATGGCTGTTGGGGGCATACAAGGAAGGGGTGGTGGTGGTAGCTCTCCTGCCTTCATGCCTTTTGGGCTGAATCATCTGCACCCCTGCCCGCTCTCCTGTGTGTTGTATTTGGTGAGAGGCGAGGCTAGTTCTCTCACTCCTGTGACCCTGGGGCCAGTTCTCTAACCTGCCACAGGTAGCAAGGAGTAGAGGGGTGAGGACATATTCCCTCCCCCATGCCACCACAGGGCAGACATGGGATGGGGTGGGGTGAGCTCACCTGTATCTCCAACAATAGGGCCAGCTCCAGTGTGCTGTTCAGGTGAGCTGCACACCCGTAGTGAGGGGTGGAGCCATCTTTCCCAAGTGTGGGGTTCAGCTCTCTAGCTATCCCAGGGTCAGTGAAGGGTGGGGCTGGCCCAGCACAGCCCTAGGATTCCCACATGAGTGGTTTCTATGACATCCTGTGCTCACTGTAGCCATGGACATCATCACAGACCCTAGCTGCAGCAGGACTATAGATCCAGACCAGGCCCTTGACAACAGCTGTGGCCGGGAAGTCACCATGGCCCCAGTGACAGCATAGGCGACCCAGATCAGTATGACTCTGATGGCAGCATGGCTCTTGGCCACCAGCATGGTCTCTGGTGGCTGCCCAGACTATCTGCAGAGCCCTTGGTGGTAACAGGAGGTATGGACACCACCGTAGACCCTGGCCACTACAGGTCCATAGACTCAGCCATAGCCCTAGGCAGTGACCTGGGCTCAGATGTCTCCATACCCCGTGGTGGCAACACAGATTACCCAGATGTCTCCATGAACCAAGACAGCAGTACAGGCTACCTAGATTGATATGACCCCGGGTAGCAGCATGGCCCTCAGACACCAAGATGGTCTCAGGTGACTGACTAGATGACCCCAGTCATCCACAAGGACCTCGGTGGCAACAGGGTCATGAACACCAATTCTGACCCTGGCTGCCATAGGGCCACAGATCCAGACATGTGTGATTCTGTTTTAACAGACAGACATGTTATGGAAGTTTTCTTTACTTTGCAGGTCTTTTCTCATGATGCATCTGATTTTAATCATATTTATTCAACTATTCATAGGCATATGATGATAAACAGGAGATTCTACCCAAAAGCTCACTCAATGACAGAGTTCGCCTTACTACCCGTGTGGTTAAAACCAATACAGGCTGTATTTGCTCCGTGTATCCCAGTCCTGGGGAGATCCAGGAGCATGACTGACTAGACTTGAGATGCCATCAAACAATTGCTAAGGACAGATCTTGACTTATATCTGCTCTCTGAATCATGAATACATGCAGTCTCATGGGGTGACTGAGATGGTGCAATGTCACAGGTTGCTAACAGGTTGTCTTGGGGCAGTATTGGAAAAACAGTGTGCTTATCTAAGCCAAGTAGGGTCCCTAGTGGCCAAGCTTTTCCTGTGATTGCTTTCTTCAAAATTAGGCTGTGCTGAGAATTAAGTAGCACTATTGGTGAAGTAATAGATGAGGGCTCAGGATGGGATGAAGTTTTTGACAAGTGTTTTTTTTAGTGTAATTTTATTTATTGATCCTCAGAATTCTCTTCTCACGGCTGGAGCTCGGCCAGCCTTCCTCTAAAATGATGTTTTCCCTTCTTTGTCACATTGAATGTCAGTGCGGACTGCTTTTCAGGACTTGAAAATGATTCAGCAGAAGTGAGCCTTTTGGTTAATGTTGTTTACTGAAGTGGGATTTGAGCAGTGGCAATTTAGACGCATAGCTGGCAGATGGCGGGCAGCCTTCAGAGGCTACACCATTTGCTTGGAATACGGAGTTTGAACTCTCTCTCTTCACCAGTCATTTAAAAAACGAATCTAACTTAGAATTTTTCGGAAGCACAGTAGCTTGGTATTTATTTCCAGCCTGAAAACCCCGCAGGTACGATCCCAGCAGGCACTTAATCTTAAAAGCAAATTCCACAGGTCTCTTAGAGCTCTTGTTCTTTGTGCATCTAGGAAGACACACTGGAAAATCAGCTTCTGCCCAGATCCCAGACCCATGGCAAAAATAAAAATTGAGGAAATAATTTTCTCTCTAATTCGTAAAGCAAACAAGAGAAATAAAAAGAGCAGGAGGAAGCCAGCTATTGGAGCGAGAGCCAAGTGGGATATTGTTCAATAGGTGAGAAGCCAGAGCCTGAGTGGAACCGGGAGAAAGGGGCTCCCAGGCTTTCCCACCTTTCATCCAATAGCTAAGTGGAAGGAAGCATTTAATGACAACGGAGGGACACTAATGATAGGACTGAGGAAAAATAATGGCTCATCTTTGTGCAGTTGGAGCAAAAGAGCAGAGACCGCTGAGAAGACTCATCTGTCAATCAGAGGGGGCTGACAGGCGCGTTTGGAGCTTGGTGTGGAGGGCACTGTGCAGAGACACTGAAGGAGCTTCCTTTGCCCAACCACCATGGAGAGTGACCCCAAGAATGCCCTTCACCCTTCTGCTGCTCTTCTTCCCAATGTGCCAGCTTGCATAAACTCACCTGCCCAGTGCTCCTTTGAAATGCAAGCCTCACTTCAGAAGGGATGGGAAGAGGACATAGCTAGTAAAACGGGAAGTCACCTTTATCACACCTTGCCTATGTGCAGGGATCTTTACAATAATGGCTCACCATAGGAAGCCTGGGCAGCTAATTTCCCACATACCAAGGAAGGCACCACTCTGCTAGCTACTAGCAGGAAAGCTCATCTCACATTCTGCCATTTCTGCTGCTGCAAACTATTACCTGAACTGTTGCCTTGTCCAGTGTGGCTCCAGGGATGAACCTGACTGTGGCAGCAAGGGAACAAAGATAAATAAACAAACACATACACTGACAAAGGCAGTGATCTGGTGGTCTGGACTTGTGCCTGGAGAAACCACAGTACCCTGGAAACTCATCAAGTATATTGTACAGAGATGAACGGGGACGTCGGTTATTGTATACAGCTGGACAAAGATACGTACATATAGATAAACAAGGATGCAGGGTTTATGTTAAAAAGCTCGATTAACAAAGACATATCTATCTAATCTAGGTGGTAGAAGTATCTATAGGAAAGCTTTCTTTGGGTTGTAAACATCCTGGGAATAAAACTAAAGTGGACATATTCTGCTTACATGGTCAATACTCACTGTTTCCCAAGGAGGGCTTTGCCATGCCTCTGAATCTCACCCCATTGAATGAGTTTTCCATTGCTCCTTCGGACTAAGACTCTGTGGTTTCTGACATGGGTCACTCGTGTCAACAGACACATTCACTCAGTACTTTGCGCCCTCTGGGTTTTTTCCTGCTTTCTTCAGATGCACAGTTTCTTCAGTGCCCACAAAACCCACAATGTCTGAGGACTCAGAGTAAAGAACCATACTCCAAACCCAGATGCTTCTGGGAAGAAAGGTACTTAGATTACTTTAGGGTGACC
Source organism: Myodes glareolus (assembly GCF_982192425.1). Taxonomy (NCBI): domain Eukaryota; kingdom Metazoa; phylum Chordata; class Mammalia; order Rodentia; family Cricetidae; genus Myodes; species Myodes glareolus. The sequence continues at coordinate 54,256,695 of NC_142041.1, read as the reverse complement.
CTTGAAGCTTCCCAAAAGCTGTCCTGGAAGGTTTTTGATGTGTGCAAAGTTTTTACTACTGATAGAGTCCAGTTATTAGCTTTTCGTTTTATGTGCTATATGGCTTGTATCTTCCCTCATCCAAGGGCACGGAGACTGTTTTCTGGATATCCTGCTTTGTAGCAGAACAGAAACCTGTGCACATATCTATTTTCTCCTCTCATCAGAGCAGTTGTTGGTTTTTATTTTTCTCCTCTTACTTTTCTCCCAGAATCAGTTTCTCATGCCTTGCAACATGTGCTTTCTGATAGGTTTAGGGATGCAACAGTTGCAAGTCTCCTGGATATTTTTACATGTTTAATATAAGAGTGCCATTCCCTTCTGTCCCTGTACATTTTATATTAAAGTTGAACTCCTAAGATAAACGTTGTGAAATTTGGAAAGTTATTTATTTGATTTTACTCACTAGTTTCAAGACTAAAAATAGCATACAAAACCATATATACAGTATAATCTCAACCTCAGTACAACTCCTACTGCAGTTGGCCTTTTGGCAGATAATATCAAATCTGATCTTTTCCCTTCTCTGCAAAGAAATGATGAAGAGACACAAGCCAGAATGGGTAAGTGACGCACCCAACAGTAGAGCCCTACCTCCCACTTTCTGTCCTCCATGATTTTTCCCCAGGCAAATGTCATCCCAGCTCTTACTGGCCCCTGCTGCTGCTGAACATCCATCCCCAATCATGGTGGACTTTTGCCACTGAGGCACAGAATACACAATCCAGAATGGCTGGGCCCTGCCCCCAGCCCAAGTTGACTTCCATCACTGAGGCACAGATCATACTAGCCATAATCACCCTCACCAGTGGATGAATGGTTCTTCTCCAGATATCTATCAGATTCCCTAGCCCCATATATAGTTCCATACCAGAAGAACAGATGACATAAACCCATGCACAGTCCATACCATTTGAATGGACATTTCTAGCAGCTCTAGAGTGGCCCGGCTGGTCCTATGTATCCTAGAAGAATATTCAGACTTTACCAGAGGTCAGATTGAATCTAGAGAACCCAGAAGACTTTAGCTTTACCAGAGACCAAACTGGAACAAGGAACGCGAGGCCTCCCAGCCCCAGAGGAGACACCTTACTAAACCTGAAAACTCATCAGTCACCAGAAGCTTCGGTTACTTAGGCCAGAAGACCAAAGAAAGCAGAAACGAAGGAACAAAACAACCATCGCACAAAGACAAACACAGTAATCAACACCTAGACTGATAATAACCGCAAATTCAGATGTCTAAATGCTAGTGTAAGAACGCAATTAATAACAGAAAGAACAATATGTCAGCCACCAGAACCCAGGTACCCTACAACAGGAAGACCTGAACATTCCAATGCAAGTGAAACACTAGAAAACAACCTTAAAACTAGCTTTAGGTCCTTAAGGAGAAAAAATTTAAAGTCACTTGAAGAAATGGAGGAGAAGACAACCAAAAAAATCGGAAGAAATCAATAAATCGTTTAAAGAATATCAAGAAAACCAATAAAAAACAGTTGGCAGAAATAAATAAAACTGTTCAACCTGAAAGTGAAAATAGAAACAATAAAACACACGCATACACATGCCACATACACATAAACATGCATACACACATAGATGAAAGAAATTTTAGAAATGGAAAACCTGTATGAGTGAACAGGAACTATAGATGCAAGCATCCCCAACAGAAGATAAGCGATGGAAGAGAGAATCTCAAACAGTGAAAAAACAATAGAAAAAATAATTTCAATGATCAAAGAAAATGTTAAATCTAAAATATTCCCAACACAAAACATCCAGGAAATCTGGGACATTTTGAGAAAAAAACAAACCTAAGAATAATAAAAATAGAAGAAGAAGAATCCCTGCTCAAAGGCTCAGAAAATATCTTCAACAAAATTATAGAAGAAAAATCTGTCAACCTAACGAAGGACATACCAATAAAGGTACAAGGAGGTTATAGAATACCAAATAGACTGAACCAGAAAAAAATCACTTGCCACAAAATCATCAAAATATTTAACATACAGAATAAAGAGAAAAATATTAAAAACTGTAAAAAAAAAACAACAAGTAACATATAAAGGCAGATCTGCCGGAATTTACTTCTCAATGGAGAGTAAGGCCAGAGGAGCATGGACTTGCAGACTCTAACAGATCATGGATGCCAACCCAGATTACTACACCCAGCAAAATTTTCAGTCATCATATATGGCTAAAACAAAATATTTCATGACAAACTCAATCAAAATTCAGATCAAAAGAGGATGCTAGAAGGAAAACTCCAACCCAAGAAAATTAGTTATATCCACAAAAACATAGTCAATAGATAATCCCATACCAGAGGGAAACACACACACACACCACCACCACCACCACCACCACCATCACCACCAACAACAATAAAAATAATAAATTCCTAAAAGGAATTAGCAACCATTAGTTATAAATCTCTCTCCACATCAATGGACTCAATTTGCCCATAAAAAGACACGAGCTAGAAGAATTGATATGAAAACAGGATCCATTCTTCTGCTGCATACAGGAAACACACCTTAACCTGAAAGACAAATATTACATCTGAGTAAAGGCTTGGAAAAAGATTTTCCAATCAAATGGACCAAAGAAATAAGCTGGTGAATCTGTCTAAAAGTTTACCAACATTCATACAATGGAGTACTACACAGAAGAAAAAAAATAATGACATCTTGAATTTTGCAGGCAAATGGATGGAGCTATAAAACATCATTTTGAATGAGGGAACCCAGACCCAAAAAGACAATAATCACACGTACTCACTCATAAGTGGTTTTTAAACATAAACCAAATAAAACCAGCCCACAAATCATAATCCCAGAGAACCTAGACAACAATGAGGGACATATATAGATCTAATCTGGTGTAGGTGGGTCTTCTTTCTATGTGTTGCTTTCATTGGTTAATTAATAAAGAAAATGGCTTGACATGATAGGTCAGAACATAGGTAGGCTGGGAAGACAGAACAAAATTGTGTGAGAAAGAAAGCAGAGGCAGGCAGATGCGATGAAGGTCCAGCCCAAGATGGGCATTGATTAGAATCTTCCCGGTAAGCCACCACCTCGTGGTGACACACACATTATTAGAAATGGGTTAATCAAGATGTGAAAGTTAGCCAGTAAGAGGCTAGAGCTAATGGGCCAGTCGGTTTTGAATGAATACAATTTGGGTGTTGTTATTTTGGGTGAAAGGCAAGCCATCTGGGACCTGGGCAAAACAAAAGCAGGCCTGCTTGCCTCATCACTACACTAATATACATGGGAAGTAGAAAAAGACAAGATCTCCTGAATAAATTGGGATCATGGGGACTTTGCGAGAGGGTTGAAGGGGAGGGGAGAGGCAGGAGGGGAGCAGAGAAAAATGTAGAGTTCAATAAAATCAATAAAAATATGCCAAAATAAAGTTTATCAACATAGACTTCAAAACAAAATTAATCAAAAGAGATGAAGAAGCACATTTCATATTCATCACATGAAAATCCACCAAGATAATGTCTTAATTCTGAACATCTATGACTCAAATAAAAAGGCACCCACATTTGTAAAAGAAATATTATTTATGTTAATATCACATATCAAACCTCATACATTGATAGTGGGAGACTTAACACTCCCTTCAGCAGGTCATCCAGACAGAAACTAAGGAGAAAAAAAAAATGGAATTAACAAATATTACGGCTCAAATGGACCCAACAGATATCTACAGATTATTTCACCCAAACACCAACGAATATAACCTTTTAGTGAATAATTCTCAACTGAGTTACCACTGGCTCAAGGAATAAAGAAAGACATTAAAGACTTACTAGAAATCATGAACGCACAATATACCGAAACACATGATAGAAGTGCTAAGAAGAAAGTTCATAGCATTGAGTGCCTTCTAAAAGAATTGGAGAAACTTCACACTAGCAACTTAGCAACACACTTGAAAGCTTTAGAACAAGAAGATGCAAACACACTCAAGAGGAATAAAAGACAGGAAATAATCAAACAAAAGGCTAAAATCAATAATATAGAAACAGAGAACAACACAATGAATCAATGAAACGGAATTGGTTTTTTGAGAAAATGATCCAGATAGACAAACCCCTATCCGAAGTAACTAAAAGACAGAGAAAGAATTTGGAATTAATAAAATCATGAACAAGAAGGGAATATAACAACAGACACAGAGAAAATTCAGACAATCATTAATTAGGTCATACATCAATAACCTGTACATCACACAATTGGAAACTCTAAAAGAAATTAAAAATTTCTTGATAGATACCTCACACTAAATTAAACCAAAATCAGACAAACAATATAAATGGAACTATCACCCCTAAAGAAATAGAAGCAGTCAGTAAAGGTTAAGAAAATATCCCAAAACCCAATCAAGAAAAAAACCCAAGACCAGATGGTTTTAGGGCAGAATTCTACCAGACTTTCAAAGAAGAGCTAATATCAGTACTTCTCAATTTTTTTTCACAAAATAGAAATAGAAGAAGCATTGCTAAATTCTTTTTATGAGGCCACAGTTACCCCGATATGCAAACCATAGAAAGATGCAACAAAGAAAGAGAATTAAGGACTAATTTTACTTATGAACATCAACGTGAAAATACTGAATAAAATTCTGGCAAATAGAATCCAAGAACACAACAAAAAGATCATCAACCATAATCAAGTCGGCTTAATCCTAGAAATACAAGGATGGTTAAACATGAAAATCTGTCAAAGTTAACCACCACATAAAAAGGGAAGGAGACAAAACCCTTTAGATCTTTTCTTTAGATGCTGAAAAAGTCTTTGATAAAATCCAACACCCCTTCATGATAAAAGTATTGGAGAGATCGGAAATACAAGGAGCATACCTAAATATAATAAAATCAATAGACAGCAAGGTGATTCCCAACATCAAATTAAATGGAGAGAAACTCAAAGTAATTCCTCTAAAATCAGGAACAAGATAACGTTGTCCTCTTTCTGCATATCTATTCAGTATAGTGCTCCAAAGTTTTAACTATAGCAATAAGACAACAAAGGGAGATTAAGAGCATACAAATGTGATAAGAAGTCAAACTTTTACTATTTGTAGATGACATGATAGTACACATAAGTGACTCCAAAAACTCTGTCAGGGAATTCCTACTGCTGATAATCACCTTCAGTGAAGTAGTTGGATACAAGATTAACCAAAAAGAAAAATCAGTAGCCCTCTTATATACAAAAGATAAAAGGACTGAGAAAGAATTCAAGAAAACAACACCCTTCATGACAGCCACAAACAATATATTCTATCTTGAGGTAACTCTAACCAAGCAAATGAAAGACCTGTATGATTTAAACTTTAAGTTTTTAAAGAAGGAAATTGGAGAAGATAATCATAAGATGGAAAGATCCCCTACCCTCTTGGAACAGTATCATCAAAGACCTCAACATAAATCTAGATACACTGAATCTGATAGAAGAAAAATTGGGGAATAGCCATGAACAAATTGGCACAGGAGAAAACTTTCTGAATAGAACATCAATAGTACAGATTAATATCAACAATTAATAAATGGGACCTCATGAAACTGCAAAGCTTCTGTTAGGCAAAGGACACCATAAATAGGACAAAAAGGGTAGCCTATAAAAAAAAAGATCTTCATCAACTGACATCTGAGAGAGGCTGATCTTTAAAATATATAAAGAACTCAAGAAACTAGACATCAAAAACAAACACTCAAACAAATAATCTAATTAAAAAATAAGGTAGTGACCTAAAAAGAGAATTCTTAATAGAAGAATCTCAAATGGCAGAGAAACACTTATACAAATGTTCATCATTCCTAGCCATTAGGTAGAAGTGCAAACTTTTCCACCCCTTCCCTTCTAACCCACTTCCAGGCTCCCCCATTATATTTTCTTAGTAATATTTCCTAAAACGCTGTTTTGTACAAATTTTCATCCCAGGATCTTATAGACAAGCCATTCTTTTACTTGTGCTAATGCATAAATTTGAACTAAAATATCAGAAGCATAAAAGAAAAGGCAGCAAGCTAAGGACACAGACTAAGACATTAAAAAAGGCAATAGGGGGCAGCAATATGATGACTCAGTGTGTAAATCATTTGCTGAGCAGGTATGATGACCTGAGTTCAATTCCTAGAATCCAGAGTAGACAAAAGTGACTCCTGAAAGGTGTTCTGTGACCTCTGTGTGTGAACTGTAGCTCCTGTGAGCCAAGGCATATGTGCACTCACATGCATATGTGTGCCACGAAGATACTAATAATAAAGTAAATTAGTAAAGAAGATATGTCCTCCTAATGTTATTCAGTGTGTTTTAAGAAAATAGAAATATTTTCCTTTTCTGCTCTTAGTTCTTCCATGTTTTCTAACTTCTCACCATACTCCTGTCTCCTGTACTTTAGTCTTCTCTGGTGATCTTACTTTCCTGGCCCATTTTTCTTCCTGATGCTTCCACTACAATGGAGGTGTATGTGTATGGGTGATTGTGGGGAAATCTCCTTTCATTTATTTCCTTCCTCATATATTAGTAACATGGTACCATTTTCTACGTTAGAACATTTTTTTTAATCTCATCATTGAAAGTAAAGCCCTTACACCCAAGACTATGCCCCAAATTAAAGAGGATCAATATATTGTACTTTTCTTGCTCTTAAAATGCATTTGACATTAAGAAAAGTTCTATCCCTAAAACCAAGCCAAAAAACTTCTACACTACAATTGTCTAAGGATCTTCTGTGGAGCTAAGCATTCTTATCTCTTAGCTGGTTTAGCTGAGGCTCTGACTGCATTACCTGATTCCATAACATCCATAATTCTGATGATTACTGTAGCAAAGGGTAGATATTCAATTAGCCAAGCAATCAAAATCTTTGTTAGGATTTCTGCTGAAATGATCAAGAAAGAAACTTGCTTTCATTTTGGTATTTTGTACACTAATGCCCCTGGTCACACTGAGCTGCTAAGGGCTATGCAGATTATAACGTAGAGAAGTCATACCTGGAAGAGAAAATGCACAGAAGAAAATAAATCATAGAGAGAAGACAGCCAATGAAAGCACAGAAGAAAGCAAGGCTTACAGAAAAGACAGCCAACCATAAGATTGTGATCATTTTAGTCACTGGACTGAGCTTCTGTATTTCAAGTTACTCAAGATAACAACTGCCAATTTTTCCCCAAATGTTTTGAGCTCAGTTTCTGTCATATGTAACTGTGTAGATTTTGAGTTATGTTATTGTAAAGAGAATGTACATACACTCACAAGAACACAACCTTGCAAAATCAAACAATATTTTTTCAGAAAATAAGAATGGGAAACTTTCTTGATTTTTATCTACATTATCATGGTTGCTTGTTTAGTTTTGTTTAGTTCTTCAATGCAGAGGGCTGAAAGCAAGGCCTTTCAAAGGCAAGGAAAGCATTCTCTCACTGAGACATATCCTGCTCCCTAGTGATAGATAAGTTTACTACAGAAATTAATATTTTCCCTACCAGAGCAATTTTTTTTCAAAAGTGAAGAGGTGTTACTATGCATTGAACAAGACAAAAAAAATCAGTGACTACCTCACATCAACAAGAAATATTTCCAAGCAAAACTATTAAGTGGAATAATGTCAGTAGAGCTGCCTGTTTATCTCATGGTCTGTGCTGATACAGGCTGAGACTGTTCCAAGACCTTCAAGTGTTCCCATCAGCTGAGGCTTCATCCACTTTCCCCTCTGGCAAATTCATCCTTTTCCTTCACTGTCTAGCTTAGATACTGTACTTTCTACGGGAAAATTTTCTGGAATGATGAGACCTGGGGAGACTAAACCATTCTCTGTTGAGGAACAGGCCACATTTCAATAAGGATACACATCTTCCTCTCCTACATTAGTGTCATCCATAGGTATTACTGCCAGAGATGAGAATGTTAATCATCCTGTACCTGTGCTGTCCCAGGGGACTGCTATCGGACCAGAGAGTCACAGGGTTCAACACCTTCATGCTCTGAACAGGCATGTGGTAGATGCACATCATTTTGAAAAGACCTGTCTAGTCTAAAATTCTGTAGTTCTTAACTGGGTGATGTTGATACACATTAAAAAATGTGGACTTGTGCCACTTTTAATGTGTCAGCTGTTGGGTGGATTCCATGAATAAAATCAGCCAAGCTTTAAAAATATATGTTATTGTCTCTAGAAACCATAAGGGAGCCATGGAAATAGCTCCCTGTTACTAACATAAACTCCAGCAGGGACCCTGTTGCCTCAGGCAATTGAAACCACACATGGTGTGACAAGTACGAAGCAGGAAAGCCCTGGCCCCATTTGTAGGTATGTAATAAACAAATGAGCAGGAGCTTCAGCACAGTACCAGTGCTTTCTTCCCAGGGGATGTCTTCTCTACCAGGGGCTCACTTCTACACATGCTGCTGCACTTCACTTATGATTATGATATTTTTGTCACCATCTTTATTACTATTGTTTCTTCATTATCAGGAGCATTAAAGTTTGCTTAACGACTATACTGTTTCTTAAGGATACGGCATTTATATAAGACTTCTGCTCTTCTTCATCTCTACTGTTGGGTACATGGTATCAACCCTGGAGGGATACCTGGAAATGTAGCAAAGAATTTTCAGAGTCCATAATGAAACCTGGTATCTGGCAGAGAATCTGGAAAACTCAGAAGAGATATTTTTATACATGTGATGGTTTATATCTGTGTCATGTGGCAAATGAATCAAAGTGTGCTTGCCATTCTTATAACCTTTTCTATGGCTTTTAATAAGAATTTTGTTGTTGGGTAACTATAAAGTGCAAATAGTTCCCCCCATCATTAGTCAAGGTAGGTTCTCCCTGGTCAAAGTTGAAAATGGAAAACAGTTTTGTGTAATATTACTTTAAATAGGTAAAGATGTGCTGCATCTGTTCACCTTGTCTGCCTAAGGCATATGATTGGTCTAATAAAGAGCTTAAATAGTGGAATGCCCAATATCTGGACAGAGAAAAGGAAGGTGGGGCTGGCAGGGAGAGGAAATAAGTTGGAGGAGAAATCTAGGCTTGAGAGGAGAAGGAGGAGAGAAAGAAGGACATGCCTGGGGCAAGAATCCAGACAGATGCCAGCTAGCCAGACATAGAGACTCACTGAAAGTAAGATAAACAGAAGTAAGAATGCTAATAAGCCCTGAGGCAAAATGTGGATGAAGAGAAACAGGTTAATTTAAGATAAAAGAGCTAGCTGCAAACATGCCTAAACTAAGCTGAGCATTGGAAATGAGTAAGAAGTCTCTGGGTCATGATTTGGAAGCTGGTTGGTGGTCGAAATGAAATAGTGTGACACAGAAAATGGCTTGAAGTTGACCTTGTGTCAGGGATGGTAATGCCTCGAGAAGTTCCTTTATTGTATAGGATTGTTTTGGCTATCCTGAGTTTTTTGTTTTTTTTTATATAAAGTTTATTATTGTTCTTTCAAGGTCTGTGAAGAATTGTGTTGGGATTTTGTTGGGGATTTCATTGAATCTATAGATTGTTTTTGGTGGGATTGCTATTTTTACTATGTTGATCCTACTTATCCAAGAACGTGGGAGATATTTTCATTTACTGATATTTTCTTAGATTTCTTTCTTCAAAGCCTTAAAGTTCTTGTCAAATAGGTTTTTCACTTCCTTGGTTAGTGTTGCTCCAAGATATTTTATGTTATTTGTGGCTATTATGAAAGGTGATGTTTCTTTGATTTCCCTCTCAGGTTCTTTATCCTGACTTTTTTTGAGTTGATCTTGTATACTGCCACATCACCGGAGGTATTTATCAGTAGGAGTTCTCTGATAGACTTTTTGGGGTCACTATATATACTATCAGATCATCAGCAAATAACAAAAGTTTGACTTCTTTCTTTCCAATTTGAATCTCCTTGATCTCCTTTTGTTGTCTCATTGTTATTGCTAAAACTTCAAGAACTATGTTGAAGAGATATGGTGAGAGTGGACAGCCTTGTCTTGTTCCTGATAGTGGAATTGCTTTGAGTTTCTCAAAATTGGAAGCATGGGGGTGGGGGAAGAAGGGAAGGTAGAAAGGAAAGGGGAAGGGAGAGGGGGAGGGTTGAGAAAAACTTGAGGGCATAGGATAGTCAAGATGGAGACCTTAAATTAACATACTACAGGAATATGGGTGTCATTGAAGTAACATTAGGTCTATCTAGCTTTGGCTTATATTTTGATGGAAACACCTGATCATGTCTTCAATAATTGCCTCTGACTATGAGCATGACTCTTCTTCCTAGAAACAACTGAGAAGACAAAGTTCATGTTGCAGAGATTACTAAACTTGATTTCTTGACTTCTCTACTCTTTTGGACCATGTGCATATTCATATTCTTACCAGGAACTTCTTTTGCATGCACTTGAAAATAGAACTTAACATTTTGACCATCTATTTCACTCATGATATGAAATCCTTTGTGATCCAAACTGTGGGACCACTTCACACTCCTGACAAAGTCATCTGTAAACTGTGAAGATCCTTCTTGTTTATCACAATTGGCATGGCAGGAGCCAGAAAAGGAAAATGGTTTTGGGTTCTGTTTCACTTATGGAATTATAAGCCATACAGTATTTATTTAAGTTGCCTTTTATGGTGTAGGAGTTCCTTCTGTATTTGTGTTGCTTTCATTGGTTATTAAAGAAACTTCCTTGGCCTAGTTGATAGGGCAGAATTCAGGTTGGCGGGGAAGACCAAAGAGAATTCTGAGAAGAAGGGCAGTATGGCAGATGCCATTGTTTCTCCTGCCCGAGACAGACACTGGTTAGACTCATGTCGGTAAGCCACAGTCAAATGGCAATACATAGATTAATGGAAATGGGTTAAATTAAGATGTAAAAAGTAGCCAGTAAGAAGTTAGAGCTAATGGGCCAGCCAGTGTTTAAATGAATATAGTTTCTGTGTGACTATTTCGGGTATAAGCTATCCGGGCAATGGAATACAGCCCATTCCTTCTTACTACACTTTTATCTCAAGAAGAGTTTTTCTTTTGATGTCATTCTTGATAGTCCACGTGTCATTCTTGATAGTCATACAAGTATAACTTACCCCCCTAGTCTTTACTTCGTTTAAAGAAACCTTTATTAGATACCCTATGCTGCTTTCTTCTTTGATCTTAGCAGGGCCCAGAGCTCAATTTGCTCATGCGTCAGTCCCAGTAGCTCCCAGTGCTCCAGCTTGACCTGCATATATGCAGGTAGAGAAAGACAAGGATCCAGGGTAAAGGCTCCCTAAAATGTCTCCTAGAAGCCCCACATGATAACCACCCAGTCACTTGTTGCAGGCAGCAGCCCCATCTCTTACAGACTCTAAATTCATTCTAGCTCACTTCTTAGTGTTTTCACAGGGGCCTTCCACATGACCCTCTAAAACTGTAAACTCAAATAAACTCCTTCTTCTGTAACTCACTTTCGCCATGGTGTTTACCACAACAACAGAAAAGGATTAATATATCTAGTAAGAAAATTTTCTTATCACTGCTTCATAGGGTTATAGATGTGGT